>NC_092273.1:14938424-14978424 GCF_036320965.1 Panulirus ornatus
AGGGGATGACGACCCTAGAGTACGACCCTTGAGTACGACCTCTAGTGTACGAAGATGGTATGATTCTCGAGTGCGACGACGGTACGACCCTCGTGTACGACGACGGTACGACCCTTGAGTACGACGAGAGTGCGACGACAGTACGACCCTTGAGTACGACGAGAGTGCGACGACAGTACGACCCCTGAGTACGACAACGGCACGACGACAGTACGACCCTTGAGTACGACGACTGCACGACCCCTGAGCACGATCAATCCTGGCCCTCTGACCTACGTCTTATCCAAAGAAGGGATTAGAAAATAAAGACCAGGCCATGACACCCAGGAGTCGTATACCGTGGTCGTGCTCAAGGGTCGTCCTTTCCACCCCCGCCTTCAGGCGTCTGAGGACAGTAGGATAAATCCTGAACTGACCACATCCTCTCACTCATCCAACCACCAACACCTCGACCTCATGGATAAACCACCCATGAGACGCTGATCATGAGAGAGAGAGAGAGAGAGAGAGAGAGAGAGAGAGAGAGAGAGGGGGGGAAAAAATGTCTCCTTTTTTTTCATGAGTGTGAAGTGAGTGAGCGGGAGATGATGCCACAACCCCGTGAATGGTGAGGTAGGGGAATCTTGTGGCATGAGTAACAAGATGATTCCAGGAATGAGGACATTAGTAGAGGCTTTCTTAGAAACAGATCCAGGATAATGAAAAAAAAAATATATGAATTACAGTATACATGAGTTATCCCTCTCAAAGGAAATAGGAAGAAGAAGAAGAAGAAGAAGAAGAAGAAGAAGAAGAAGAAGAAGAAGAAGAAGAAGATGATGAAAAGGAGGAGGAGGAGGAGGAGGAGGAGGAGGAGAAGAAGAAGAAGAAGAAGAAGAAGAAGAAGAAGAAGAAGAAGAAGAAGAAGAAGAAGAAGAAGAAGAACAAGAAGAGAGGGAGGAAGAAGAAGAAGAGGAAGAAGAAGAAGAAGACGAAAAGGAGGCGGAGGAGGAGGAGGAGGAGGAGGAGGAGGAGGAGGAGAAGAAGAAGAAGAGGAAGAGCAGAGCAGCGCCTTTCGTAACCGTGTTAACCGAATATTTTCTCTACTTCGGATTTCGGTTGGTCTTAACCGGCGAGCAAGCGAGCGAGCGAGCGTAGGGGAGGTTAACACAGACCAGTTTAGCTAACCTCTTATGATAAACTGACGGATTAAACTAACACCTAACTCACTTCCTCCCTGAACAGTTAGTGAGTTAGGTCGTTAAACTAACGCGAAATAACTTTCATCTATTTACCAAGGAAATGATCAATTTCTTTTTAAAACTAATGGTTAAATTTATTGATAACATTTGAATCTGTGGTAAGTTATGATTTGATTCGGCTACCGCCATAATACTAACTGACAAGAGATGAGGTTCAACTAACTAACTAACCACCTGACTAACTAACTAACGAACGAACTAACTAACGGCCCCGTTAGACCCATGGAACGAACTAACTAACTAACGGCCCCGTTAGACCTATGGTTTAGAAAATGGCAAATGATGTAGTTTCAATTGGTTAGTTGATATACGATAGGGTTAACCTAACTAACTAACCCCCCCCCCCCCCCCTTTCCCTCCGGAGCTAAAAACCAGGGTTTGATATAGCCAGTGATCTGCTCCAATTCGCTGGGATAATTCCGATACATAATATTATCGGCGACCGATTGAGGTACAACTTGACCGATGCGAAAATATGGTTTTACATCGGCGACCGACCGAGTTATACCCGATAAATAACTTAAAAAGAGTTTTTACACCAGCGATCGGTTACTTTAATATATGTACGAGTGGATCTCCATTCTACATCCGACTGCGATTAAGCTGAAATAACCGACTGAAATAATCGGTTAAGTTCATAACAACTTAACCGATTTACATCGGCGGAAGACCTCGGTCTTTTACATCGGCGGAAGACCTAGGCGTTTTACATCGGCGGAAGACCTAGGTGTTTTACATCGGCAGAAGACCTAGGTCTTTTACATCGGCGGAAGACCTAGGTCTTTTACATCGGCGGAAGACCTAGGTCTTTTACATCGGCGGAAGACCTAGTAAGTCTTTTACATCGGCGGAAGACCTAGGTCTTTTACATCGGCGGAAGACCTTGTAAGTCTTTTACATCGGCGGAAGACCTAGGTCTTTTACATCGGCGGAAGACCTCGGTCTTTTACATCGGCGAAAGACCTCGGTCTTTTACACCGGCAAGCAACCTCCTTCAACTACTGTTCATGAATAATTTACATCTGCAAACCGAATGTTAAAATAATGGACATTATACATACATATATATATATATATATATATATATATATATATATATATATATATATATATATATACATCATAGATCGGCAAGCGATTAGGTTAGACTGATGGCATGTGGGTGATTATTTAGAACATCGGCACGAAATACGTTTCGAAGTGATTGGCGTAACACTGGTTTACATCGGCGGCCGATTTTACATTAAACTGAGAGGCATTAAGCGTCATTTACATCAGCAAGCGATTAGGTTCAAAGTGACGGGGAATGACAATGATTTACATCGGGCAAAAGTTCATTAGATTAAAAGTGACGAGGATGATCACAAGTTTACATCGGCGGGAGACTCGGATTAATTGGCGGGTATGACTTATTTACAACGTCAAATCGATCGGTTAGGTCGAGAGCGACGGATATAATCTGTGATCAATATAATTGAATTAGTTTACCCCACATTGATCCTGGTCAACTTAAGAGCTTGATTTCTTTTAACTAAAAATGATTAATTATCCTGCATATTTTTTTGTATGTCGATTAATTAAGATATTAGGAATTTACCAATGTGATGCTTCTCTCAAAATTTGAAGGCAAATTATATCTATCATGAATATTTGAAAGTAACCAACATAAATATTATAAAGAATTGCTACAAAATTTTATCACTGAGAATATATATGTTAATCCTTCACTATTAATATCAATATAGTCTACCAGCTTCCAAAAAAAAATGCTTGTAGTAAATAATGATGATAATTATAAAATAATAATAATAATAATAATAATAATAATAATAATAATAATAATAATAATAATAACGCACTAATGTTTCAACTAAAGGTGAAATTTTCACTAGACAAATTTAATCCATCGTTAGTCTTATACATCAAGAATACGACTAAGCCACAGACCCATATTAATAATTTGTGTCTCTCAACATGAACATTTTCTCTGAAGAAAAAGACATGAAAATAACATGAATAATATAACACATCATCAACACTGAACTAAGATGAAATGACTAATGTCTTATATATATATATATATATATATATATATATATATATATATATATATATATATATATATATATATATATTTCTTTTTCTTTCATACTATTCGCCATTTCCCGCGATAGCGAGGTAGCGTTAAGAACAGAGGACTGGGCCTTTGAGGGAAGATCCTCACCTGGCCCTCTTCTCTGTTCCTTCTTTTGGGAAAAAAAAAAGATAATATGATAACCCTTGAATATCAAAAAATCTACATCTTGATATATTCAATAAACTGGCTAACTTGAGTCACCCCGACCGGATCACATTTTCTGAACGCTGAAGACCAAGTTATATGAATTAAGAACATTAAGAACATATAATGAACCCACTTGTGATGCAGTAACCACAATAGTCTCAATACGAAAATGGGAAAAGGTACCAACCAATGAATCTACGGAATAATATTCTTCTTGAACGAGAAATTCAAGTGATTACATATAATATAATGGGAAGGAAACATCATGTTTCTAAAGCCACTTGAAATATGTCTGCAAAATCGCGACCATCCTACTCAAGAACACATGGGTATATATATTATTTTCCATTGAATAAAGCAAAGGGTATTTTCTTATTATAGAAAAATACCAACGATATGTCCAGAATTATGAGAACGTTTGTGAGGAGTTAACATAAATATTCCACATTAAATAAAAAAAAAATTTAAAGGCGTGTTTAATAAAAATCGGGGTACTTTTTTAATTTCCGACATAATCTCTGGATTGTTCTTTACCAAATATCGGGAAAATTCTTCATAAATCTACAGTGAATATTCCCAGTAACAATGACGACAATAGTTAAATATACTACCATAAACCAACATATATATATATGAATATTATCTATGATCAAGAATATATATATACATATATATATATATATATATATATATATATATATATATATATATATATATATATATATATATATATATATATATCCATCAATGACAACTATATAAAAAGCTACCACATGCATCATACTTTTAAAAAAAAAATCGTTTTTCTTTCCTTTTTTCTGTTAATTTAACTTTTAATTCGGATGTTAATTCTTGCGGGGAGGTCAACACTGCATTACGCCGCTGGTTTGGTGGAGAGTGAGTGGGCTGTCGGCGATGTCATTTGAGGAATTAATTGTGTTAAATGGGTGTATTAAAGCGTATCATCCAGAATTAACAATACAATCGTTTAACGATCGCTACTACTTTTTTTTTTCCTAAAAATTTAGTTATTTTTATATTCTCTTTTTGTTCTTTTGCGAGTGTCGGGATTAGGTCAATCAGCCAATGATGATTTTGTTTTAGTATCCCGTGTTAATGATGACGTCTGGCTCGGCGAGGCGCGGCGCGGCGCGCGGGGAGGAGGAGGAGGAGGCCCGTTGAACGCACATATCCAAGTGCGTTCGGGAACTACATAGCTTACGTACCTCCCCTCTCTTCTCCTTACCCCTTCCTCCCTACATTATTCCCGCCGTTCTCATACATCTAGATCATTAGTGTCCTCTGTCTCCTCCAGGTGTCTGGTGTCGGTGTTAGCATACCCGCTCGCTCCGGCAGCCTCTCTCTCTCTATATATAAATAACTTATATATACATTACTTAATCTAAGGTTAAGGAAATTCTCAACGTTATTGTGTTATTGGCTATAACTCTACAGTTACAGCAATGCACGGAAGTACACTCATATATATATATATATATATATATATATATATATATATATATATATATATATATATATATATATATATATATATATATATGGGTGTTGGGGGTAGAGAGAGTGAGAAAAAGGGGGTAGGCAAGAGGGGCGCGTTGGTACGTCCGTGCCGTCAATGTGTTCACCTCGCCTGCCCAGCAGATGGCCAGACCCACCCCGCCAGCATATAATTATAGCGGGCTCAGCGCGACGCTGTCCCTGGCGCCACCACCAAGATCTCTCTCTCTCTCCCTCTCCCCCTTCTATACCCACCGATGGTATACCCAAGCAACACACACACACACACACACAAAACACACGACCACTTCTCTCTGAGGTCGTCAACGGAGCACCACCACTGACACCACGACAACTCGTTCAACGACGGGAGGTTCATTCATAAACCTTCGTACTAAAGTTCGGTAAAGACCGTACACTACGTCGCCCACGGTCGTGCTGGCACCAGGACTATGGTCCCCCCCCCCTCCCTGTATCCTCCATTCCCCTCCCGAAACAACTTGCCCTCTTGAGCACGATGGTACGAACGACCCTTGAGCAACGACCTTTGAGGACGATGGTACGACCCTTGAGCAACGACCTTTGAGCACGAAGGTACGACCCTTGAGCAACGACCTTTGAGCACTAAGGTACAACTCTTGAGCAACGACCTTTGACCACGATAGCACAACCCTAAAGCACGACTCTGGTTGACGACTCCCCCTTTTTTTTTTACGGGTCGGGTCAGAGAGGAGGCCGCCACCAGCATGGTACGGGAGGGGTGTGCCTTGCTGCTCCAGGTGTTTACGGATCAGCCGGTGAGATTCCCAGGCCAGCTGGGCCCCCGGCAGGTACAGCAGCAGCAGCAGCAGCAGCCCTCCTTCCCTCCCTCCCTCACTCACTCACTCTCCCTTAAGGCAGACGAGACGACTCGATCCTTAAGAGAGCAATCCCACACACATCCCAGGGAAAGGCATCCTACACACGCTAGGTGGGCATCCTTGTGGGATCTCGACGAACCTCACAGCCCAGTGTGTGTGTGTGTGGAGTGAGAAGGTATGGTAAATATAAAGGAAGGGGTGGAAAGCTCTTGTTTCAATCAGACCATTCCAACCCCAGACACACACACACACACTCCCTCCCTCCCTCAAACTATACCCCATCACTAGCTAGCAGGCATGACTGTGTGACCCACCCATCACCACCCACAGGTCACGGTAGGGGCAATTCTAATCTACCAGAGCTTGGTGACCTTACATGCTCTTCCTCCCTCCTCCTGCTCCTCCACTGTGGAGCATTGGACTCATCCGTTCGTCATGCAGTGACATCCACGAGTCTCAGTGATGTCATGCGATTTTTTTTTTTTTGTCAAGTGATGTCACATACGTGTCCACAGAGAGAGAGAGAGAGAGAGAGAGAGAGAGAGAGAGAGAGAGAGAGAGAGAGAGAGAGAGAGAGAGTTTTTACGTCTATCAAATAAAGATGACGACGACGACGGTCACAGGGTTGTCAACGCTGTCATGAATGACCATCGTCACAGGGTTGTCAACGCCGCCAAGACCCTGCCATCACCGTCATCGTCACAGGGTTGTCAACGCCGCCAATAGCCTGCCATCACCGTCATCGTCACAGGGTTGTCAACGCTGTCAAGATCCAGTCATCGTCAGAGGGTCTGTCGACGCTGTCAACGGCCTGTCGTCATCACCGTCACAGCGCTGTCAACGCTGTCACTATCATCGTCACAGGGTTGTCAACGGTGTCACCATCACCGTCACAGGGTTGTCAACGCTGTCACCATCATCGTCACAAGGTTGTCAACGCTATTACCATCATCGTCACAGGGTTGTCAACGCCGTCAAGAGCCTGTCATCATCATCACAGGGTTGCCAACGGCGTCATCAAAACCATGATCGCCGCACAGTTGGCGTGTTGTCAGCGTTGTCACTCTCATCGTCACAGGGTTGTCAGCATTATCCTAGCGTTGAGAACACTGACACCACGGCTGTTCCTCACAACCCCCCAACCCACGTCTCACGAGTGTTGTCAGCGTTAACACGAGTGTTGTCAGCACTACCACAAGTTGTCGATACAGCCACTTCGTGACGCTGACAACCATATTGGTTGTCAAGCAATGCAATGTGGGCATATCGAATATTCGCCACCACACACACAAATGTTGTTGTCAGAGCCAAACACACAATGTTGTTGTCAGTAACACCCACAGATGATGTCAGTAACACACAATGTTGTTGTCAGTACCACACACCCATAGATGTTGTCAGTACCACACACCCATAGATGTTGTCAATACCACACACCCATAGATGTTGCTGTCAGTACCACACACACACACACACACACACACACACACACACACACAATGTTGTTGTCAGTACCACACACACACAGATATTGTTGTCAGTACCACACACACACACACAATGGTGTCAGTACCACACACACACACACATATAGATGTTGTCAGTACCACACACAGACATCAGAAACCCCTCGGGGGTCACCACTACAACTGTCGTCATGTTGGCACGGGTGTTATCAACATGTTGGCACGGGTGTTATCAACATGTTGGCACGGGTGTTAGCAACATGTTGGCACGGGTGTTATCAACATGTTGGCACGGGTGTTAGCAACATGTTGGCACGGGTGTTAGCAACATGTTGGCACGGGTGTTATCAACATGTTGGCACGGGTGTTAGCAACATGTTGGCACGGGTGTTAGCAACATGTTGGCACGGGTGTTATCAACATGTTGGCACGGGTGTTAGCAACATGTTGGCACGGGTGTTAGCAACATGTTGGCACGGGTGTTATCAACATGTTGGCACGGGTGTTAGCAACATGTTGGCACGGGTGTTAGCAACATGCTGGCACGGGTGTTATCAACATGTTGGCACGGGTGTTAGCAACATGTTGGCACGGGTGTTAGCAACATGTTGGCACGGGTGTTAGCAACATGTTGGCACGGGTGTTAGCAACATGTTGGCACGGGTGTTAGCAACATGTTGGCACGGGTGTTAGCAACATTATCATTACAACTATTAACAACCTAATTGTGGGTGTTGTTAACTTCATCACAGGTATTGTGAACGTTACGACACACGCTGACAACGTAACCACAAGTGTCCTCACCGTTACTACAGCCGTTACCGGTGTTACCAAAAGAGCTGCCAACGTTTTACCACACAGGCGGTGCTAACGTTACCACAAGCGTTGTCAACGTTTTACCACACAGGTGGTGCTAACGTTACCACAAGCGTTGTCAACGTTTTACCACACAGGCGGTGCTAACGTTACCACAAGCGCTGCCAACGTTTTACCACACAGGTGGTGCTAACGTTACCACAAGCGCTGCCAACGTTTTACCACACAGGTGGCGCCAAAGTTACCACAAGGGTTGTCAAGGTTTAACCACACAGGTGGTGCCAAAGTTACTACAAGCGTTGTCAACGTTTTAACACAGATGGTGCCAACGCAACCACAAACGTTGTCAACGTCTCACCACACAGGTGGTGCCAACGTTACCACGTCTTGAAAACGTTACCACAGGCGTTGTCAACGTTTTACCACAGGTGGTGCTAACGTTACCACAAGCGTTGTCAACGTTCAACCACACAGGTGGTGCTGTCAACGTTACCACAAGCGTTGTCAACGCCTTACCACACAGGTGGCGCCAACGTTACCACAAGCGTTGTCAACGTTCAACCACACAGGTGGTGCTGTCAACGTTACCACAAGCGTTGTCAACATCTTACCACACAGGTGGCGCCAATGTTACCACAAGTCTTGACAACGTTACCACAAGCATTGTCAACGTTTTAATACACAGGTGGTGCTAACGTTACCACAAGGGAGTTGCCGACGTTCAACCACACAGGTGGTGCTGTCAACGTTACCACAAGCGTTGTCAACGTTTAACCACACAGTTGGTGCTAACATTACCACAAGCGTTGTCAACGTTTAACCACACAGGTGGTGCTGTCAACGTTACCACAAGCATTGTCAACGTTTAACCACACAGTTGGTGCTAACGTTACCACAAGCATTGTCAACGTTTTACCACACAGTTGGTGCTAACGTTACCACAAGCGTTGTCAACGTTTAACCACACAGTTGGTGCTAACGTTACCACAAGCATTGTCAACGTTTAACCACACAGTTGGTGCTAACGTTACCACAAGCGTTGTCACCAAACGTCACACCTACTGACAACGTCACGAACGGAGGGAGAGAGAGGTAGTACTGCGAACGTCCACTAAAACAGGTGTTGTCAGCCACATCCAACAACCCTCCCCCAGGTGTTGTTGTTGTTGTTGTTGTTGTCAAGAGATGGAGTTGCTCACCTGTGGGTCGGAGGAGTCAGGTCGGGACTTGGTGTTGGCAGCCATCCACGCTTCTGCAAACGTCTCCATGGCGCTCTGAAAGTCCATCGCTGAGGCCAGTTCGAGGGTGAAGGGAGGGTAAGGGGCAGTCCTCCTCCAACCCCCGGAGCCAACCAGTCGTCTTATTATTGCTGTGTCGGGCGGCAGGAACTTGTGTGGTTTCCCCCAGGCGGCGGCGGCGGCAGCGGCTGCTGCTGCGGTGGCGGTGGTGGTGGGAACCTGACGGCGAGCTGCAGCGGGAGGCGGGTGTTCGTGTCGCTTCTGAGTCGAGCAGGGGACACCACCACCCTCCTGCAGGAGGAGTGATATCGGGGATGGGGGTGGAGGGGGGAAAGAGGAGGAGGAGGAGGGGTGTGTGTGGCGGCGGTGGCGGTGGCGGCGGTGGGGTAAAACTCTACACGAATCCACGAGGAGCGGGAGACATGGTTGGAGGTCGAGTCGTCGTCAGCGGTACAGAGGCACTACTGGGGTCCTCCTGAGCCGCTGGGCCCTGGGGGGGGAGGGGGCAGGAGGAGAGGAGGAGAGGGGGGGAGGGCCGTGGTGGTGGTGGAGGGGGCGCCGGGCCGCCACCGGTTAAAGTCACTGGCTGCCACGTGCTAAGCTCTAAATCCGCGTCACAAACCACCACGTGCAGCAGGTTGTTGCTTGGCTGTGGCAGGTCGGGTGGTGGGGAGGGTCGTCGTTAGCACTAATTAGTCCCGCTCTGGGAGCAACACGGCCGACGCGTCGCCCCGGTCGTGCCATCCACGACTAGCTAATTTCCTACCAAAAACATACTTTATAAACAGCGAGTTTAGATAAGCCTCCATAATCCTAGATTAGGGGCCATGCCGCGCAGACGCAGTGCGCGCCCTAGTTTAACCCGCACTTCTGTCGTCTTTTTGACGATGATGGGGACGTTATGAACGGTGGCTAACTCGTGTGATATCTGCCCATGTCACTGAGGCTGCGCACCAACCAACTCCAGGCTAACACGACAACAGAAGGAGGCGCCAACTGAGATAATATCAGCGAGGGGCGGAGGCACACGGAGGCCAGGGGTTGCGCGCGCACCCGCCTCTCAGTTGCCGCCCAGCTCTCGTGGTGTCCACGTCTCGTCGGCCGCTCCATGCCGCTCATCCAGGCCATGTGTCTCCTTGTGTTCCCTCCCGTCACAAAACTCCCTTCCTCGTCCTCCCTCCTTCCCTCTACGGTACTCTGTCTCTCCCTCGCCTCCCTATTCCATCGCCCAGGGGAGTCTGAAGACACGACCAGTCGTATGGAAACACCCTCAAAACACAGAGAGAGAAGGAGAGAGCGAAACTTTTTTTTTTTATATTTTCTTTTTTCTTTTTTTTTTTTTCTTTTGCAATAATTCAGAAAGGTGGCAGTGGTTGTGTGGTGGTCTTAGCAGCCATGAGGGGGAAAGAAGAGGAGGTTTACAGCTCTTTTTTTTTTTTTTTTACGATCCCCGGCTTCGACGAGTCACGTTGGGGCGATCGTGCGTCCACGATAATCCACGAGCTTTACCGCTTACGTGGAGATTTGTCCTAATCCGATTGGCAACGTAATTGCTGCTGCCGAAATTTCTTTAAGCTACCCGTAACAAAAAGGGAAGATGGGAGGGGAGGCGAGGGGGAGGAGGGCTTGGTTCTCACACACCGCTTGCTTTTGGGGGGGTGGGGGAGGAGGGAAGGGGAAGACACACAAAAAAAATATTGGGAGATACAAAATGAAGTACGAGAGAGAGAGAGAGAGAGAGAGAGAGAGAGAGAGAGAGAGAGAGAGAGAGAGAGAGAGAGAGGAGAGGGGGAGAGGTTCACCACTTTACATGGTCATCCATTAGGGATCTTACAGAGTGTGTGTGGGACAGAAGCAGAGGGAGGGGAGGAGGGGGAGGGGGGGCAAAGCTCAAACCCTTTGTTTTGACGGACACGGACGGTTCGACCTCGGTAACTGGACACACACACACACACACACACACACCTGGCCCGTGCACGCTAAACTAACCCCCTCTCTCGGAGAGAACACCACCGTCCCCTTCCCCCTACTACCCCCTACTACATCCACGGCTGTTAACCCACTAAGCCACGAACAACCCTCTTGGCCTCTTGACCCGACCCTCGTATAGGTCATGCTTTACAAGGGTGACGTATAATGGGAACGTACACCAGACCGGTCGCACGCACATTCACTGCACACCTCCCCCTCCCCCCCCCCCCCCCCGGCCACCCCTTCACAGTCACCGGACAAGGATGATATATACATAACCTTCACCATATAGACGTCCGGACGGTCCGGAAAAAACGATCCGGATAATTCTCTCTCACCGATATATCCGGCGTCTGAAGGATCTCGGATGAACGAAGTAAACCGTGTCCGTCCGTCTGTGCGGCGGACGCACGGACGTGTGTCAGTGACTGTGGCGGGTATCTACGTCCATCGGCCGATCCGATTTGGCCTTTCGACAGTTTAATCAGTCCGACTTAGCTGGAAATGTTAATCAAACACACACACACACACACACACACACACGGTAGAGAATGCTTAAGGGGGGGGAGGCACAAGTGTAATACACCCCCCTCACACCACAAACAATAAACAATAAACAATGACACAAATAAATGTGGTTATCATACTTTAAGTAAGTAAATTTAGCTCTGAAGCTCTCGATTTGGGATGTAATGGGGGGGTGGCGCTAAACATGACAACATGAATCAAATATTCTCGTGGCAATTATTGATTGATGCTAATGATAATCCACACAATGATCAGTTCAAGTCCAGGGAGAATGTATGTGGGAGATCTTCAATACCTTGTGACTGATTGACAAGGGATAATAATAAAGATAATAATAAAAATAATAATAACAACTGATAATTATACGACAGATTAAGTAAAAATAATGATAATAACATGATGGATTTGAGAAATAGGAGATAGCACTCATGATAATGATAATGACAATAGTAATAATAATAATAATAATAATAATAATAATAATAATAATAAGGATAATAAGGACAATAATAGTGATAGATAGAACACGCAGTACTAACATATATATATATATATATATATATATATATATATATATATATATATATATATATATATATATATATATATATGTATTGATAATCGTGATAATGACATCGTTATGTATAACAAGCAATCCGCTCGTGGTGACGCGTGTGTTACTTTACACACACACAAAGGAGAGGAAAAACATGAGCCAATCAGACGACATGGTCGGAGAGGGTGAACCAGCCGGGCTGGTGCACGACCCTACTGGGGGATGGTCGTGCCGTCGCACACAAGGTGAGGTGGTGGGGTTGTTTGACCTTGTTTCACCTGTGGTTTGACCTTGTTTCATCTGTGGTTATAACCACTACGTAGAGAGATGGGGAGGTGCCAGTAACGTGGCCAAGATGATTTAACAATGTGATCAAAATGAACCTTCCATGACAGTACACATAGAGGCGATGGTGATGGTGATGTACCATTGAGGGATTTTGTTTTGGGGGAGTGTAGGTTTCTCTAGGGGTGCTGGTGAGGGTTCTCTGGGGTTGCTAGTGCGGTGGTAGGGGGGGGTCTTCGGGGTTGGGTAGTGAGGGGTCTACGGGGTTGGTGGCGAGGGTCGTCTACGGGGTTGGCGGCGAGGGTCGTCTACGGGGTTGGCGGCGAGGGTCGTCTACGGGGTTGGCGGCGAGGGTCGTCTACGGGGTTGGCGGCGAGGGTCGTCTACGGGGTTGGCGGCGAGGGTCGTCTACGGGGTTGGTGGCGAGGGTCGTCTACGGGGTTGGTGGTGAGGGTTATTCTGGGGTTGGTGGCGAGGGTTCTCTGGGGATATGGCAAGATTACCCTTGGGTTGAGGGTAAGGGTTCTCTGGGGGAGCCCTGGGGGTTACTGGGGGTTTTCTATGATACTAGCGAGGTGTGTATGGGGTGATGATGAAGGCTTATCTGGGGGTGCAGGCAACTGGTTCTCTGGGATGTCAGGAGGCTCTCTGGGGGTGCTATTAAGGGTACTCCGGGGGTGCTAGCAAGCTCCTTTGGGGGGACTGATATCTCCTACGGTGCTGGCGAGGGGTCTCTAGATTGCTGGCGAGGGTTTCTGGGGTTAGGATGGAAGTTTCGCCAGTACTGCCGGGCAAGGATTCTCCAGGAGTTCTAGCAAAGGTTGTCTGGGGATATCAGAGTGTTATCTCTGGGGTGATGACGAGTCTTCTCTATGCTAAGGAGGAGAGTATGGAGTGCTGGCGAGGGTTTCTTGAGCCACTGGTGGGGGGGGGGGGGTGTTAATCTGGGGTGCTGACGAGGTTTCTCTGGGGATTTAGTGAAGTTTCCCTGGGGGGCTGACAAAAGTGTTCTGGGGTGCTAACAAGAGTGCTAGTTCATCAGTGACGATGAAAAATACGAAAATGCTGAAAGCAAATGGAAATTAGTCTATTATTGTTATCATTACTATTGATATTATTATCATTATTATTATCATTATCATCATCATCATCATCATTATTTTATTATTATTATTATTATTATTATTATTATTATTATTATTATTATCCTTATCATTATTATTATCATTATCATTATTATTATTATCATTATTATCATTATCATTATTATAATCATTATCCCTGGAGACAGGAGGAGAAAAAATATTATCCACGTATTTTCACTTTCCAAAAACACGAACAGCTACAGGAGGCAAGTGAGGATCTCTCCTCGAGAGGCTCGAGGTGGGGCGTGTGAATGTACGTGGATGCAATCTGTGTGTGAAGACGACAGAGACGAGGTGCCACGACGTGAGGAAAGGAACCCAGCTGTTCTGGCTCTGAGTGACACTACGTTGTAGGGAGAAAGGGAGTGAGGGAGGAGGACTGGTTTAGGAATATTTAGGGAGATAAAATCCCGAGTTTACTGCGAGGGCAATAGCGAATAAGCGAGGGGGGGTGTCATTTCTGAGAGAGGGTTGGGTTGGGGGGTTGGAAGGAGTTGTGGTGGAACTGTGGTGAACTGCGTAAGGAAATTATACGTAGACTGATGTTGGTGAGAGTCAAACAAGACTTCGAGAGGCGCGGGGGCGTGCGACACTGGCTGTCTTTGCTTATGCCCGCCTGGAGAGAGAAGTGAAGAAGGTGTGGATGCATTTCGGGAGGAGCTGAGAGAGAGAGAGAGAGAGAGAGAGAGAGAGAGAGAGAGAGAGAGAGAGAGAGAGAGAGAGAGAGAGAGAGAGAGAGAGAGAGAGACGGGGTGTCGGCAAATTTCATGTCAGGGGATCGTGTCTTGGCTCTGGGGCATCTGAATGTGGGTGATGTGGCAGCAAAAGGTATGCCAGATACGCTATTCGGGTTCAAGTGTACATGAATATAAGGGATTTTTTTTTTTTTTTGTCGTCCAGCTGTGTAGTGAAAAAGGAATGGTGATCAGGAAAATCTAATCTTAGAAGAGAAAGAAAAAAAAAAATCCAATATGCATATATGTGGATGGTTGGGGGGTTTTGAGGTCAAGTGGCATTATTGGATTATGTGATAAGCGACTGTCGTGGTAGGGAAAGGTTGGTGGTGGATAAGAACATGTTGAGAGAGGGGGCAGCAGCAGGCAGGATGTCTGATCATTTCGTGGTGGATGTAAGTGCGAATGGCAGTCGTAGTTTCCCGGAAAGAAGGAATGATACGCATGTGAAAGAAGCGGTGAAAGTGGATGAACTTGGAAAAAGACGCCTTTGTGTAGAAATACCAAAAAAGGATTGAGTGCAGTGTGGCATAAGGTGAAAGAAAATGAATCAAGGGAAATGGGAGGAAAAATTAAAGGTATCTACGAAGGTTGTGTTCACATGTGCGGTGAAGTGTTTGGCATGCAGAAGGTGGAAACTGGGCATATGAGAACGGGTAGTGAGTGGTGGCAGATTGTCATATGAGAAGCGCTATATAGTGAGGGGTGGTGAGAGGTGGGATACAAAACTTAAATTGTTAGAGAAAAAGAAAAGGAAGGTGTATGGACATTATTTACAGGGAAAGAGTGTGAATGAATGGGAGGTGTACAGGAGAAATATCAGAGAGTCAAGAGAAAATGAAATTGAAATAGAAGGTACATGAGAAATAGGGTGAAAGATATTTTGATGAACTTCAGGGAGGATGAAAAATAGATTTTTGGATGGAAGTGAACAATGTGGAAAGAATAAGAGAACAAATGAGAAAGAGAATGAGGTCAACAGATAGGAAGTAGTAACAGAAGAGTAAGAAGAAAGTGAGTATCATGAAGGACTGTTGACTGTTAGACAACAGGGTGGTGGAAATGGTGTGTTTACGGCGAGGTGGCTTGTGGAGTGACACTGTCCTGGCGAACGGTTTAGTGGAACGTGAAGAGGTGCTGAAGGGTATCAAAGCTACAAGAGTGGATGGAACTGCATTTGAGTTTCTCAAGAAAGGGGATAACAGTGTTACTGAATGAACAGTCAGGCTATTCAACGTTATGTATACCCCAAGGTGAGGTGTTTGGGGATTGGCGGAACGCTTGCAGTCGGGACAAAAGTGAATGATCGAATTTTGGAGGTACATGTCTCTTGAACATAGACGGTATGTTGTATCAGAGTGTGGTGGTGGCATACCCAGGACATCTGAGTTGGGGAAGAGCAGTTTTGTTTCAGGGGAGACAAGAGGATGAGTGGGATCAGGAGTCAACTTTTCAAGAACTTGTGTGAAATACTTGGGAAGAAAGAGAATGAACGGCATATGGCATTCCTGGATCTAAAGAAAACGGATGATAGGGCTGACTGAAAGGCCATGTAGAAGGTCTATGGAATATTCCTGAGTAATGTGAGTTTTTACGAGCAGGAAAGGGTGTGCATGCCAGTCGGGGGGGAGGAGTGTGAGTGGTTCCCGGTGAAGCTGAGTCTGCATGAAGGATGAGTGATGTCACCATGACTGTTTAATCTGCTGATGGTCGGGTTGGTAAGGGAGGTACATGCAAAGGGCTAATGAGTGAAGGACTGGTCCTTAGTATAACTTCAGAGATGACGCAGGTCATGGGAAGTGAGTGAGATGATATATGCATATACCATGGCTCTTGACGGCAGAACTCCAGAAAAGAAACTCGATAATCTGATGCCACAGTTTGGGAGAATGATGCGTGAAACGTAGAAACTGACAGATGACGCAAGCAATAGCAAACGAAAGTAAAGTGTTATATGGATGCGAGTCTTGGGCCGTGGGTGTAAACGAACGGGAGGAAGGAAGGAGGGACGCGTTGGAAATGCAAGGCTTGAGGACATTATGTGGTGTGAGGAGGCGGGTGGGTCATAGATGGGTTGACATTATGCGAGAAACTTACGGTATTACGGTAGTAAATGCAGTCACACTGAGGGAGCTGACCACGGCGGTGTGCATGAATGGCTCGGGCATAAGGACAGACTGAGCAAGTGGGTTGTATGTGCCGGAAGTGGAGAGAGAGAGAGAGAGAGAGAGAGAGAGAGAGAGAGAGAGAGAGAGAGAGAGAGAGAGAGAGAGAGAGACCGAGGGGGGAGATGGTACGATGGAGCGAAGGAGGCTTTGGGGTACCGGAGGCTTTGGGGCGCAGGGGCCTGAACATTCAGGAGGGTGGGAGGCGTGCTGTGTGGTATGCAGGGCGCGACTTGCTACTGGAGGGTTGAACTAGAGCATAATGAAGCGGTCGAGGTTCGCCATGGAACAGTCTGTGGCGCTTGACCGTAGGTGGTAGGAAGGGGTTTCAGTCCATCATAATGACAGGTAAAGAGGGAATGTCCACAAACGAAGCTCCCGTTCGTTTATTTCTGACACTACATCGTTCAAGCAAGAGGGTCTGTTATACTTGAAAAGAAAAAGAAAATCTTCATTGTTAATGATATCATTATAATCATCTTGATTACTATTATCATTATTATTATCATTAGATTTATCATTATCATCATTATGAATATTATCATCATCATCAGTATTGTGATTACTGCACCTGATTACCCTTAAATCAGATATGGTAGAATTAACAAACAGGCGCTTAGAGAATGTCAAACTATTTTATAAGCCAAATATCATGTACTAGTCTCTCATTACTGTACCAGTAGGCTGTCTAAGAAATTAACTTTGAATAAAATCCAAATGAAAACTATGACAAGCATATATATATATATATATATATATATATATATATATATATATATATATATATATATATATATATATATATATGCAGAAACTATTATAATAAGGAAACCCTAGAATTTTGAGAGTTTTCGTGTATTAGCACGCTATAAGAGGACTGATTACAGAGAGAGTCAGTGTGTGTCTAGTCCTCTAATGACGGGGTAATACACGAAAGCGCTCACGTTTCTCGTGTCCCAATTTCCAAGTGGTGTTTTTGCATTTATAAAGTCGAGTGTTTGTTGTTATTTTCTGCAAATATCTCCTTGATTACAGTTATCATTCGCAACACACACAAAAAAATAAATGTAAATCCCTTACCTTTACCAAACTGAATACTAATTTTTCTTTACATATATTAAAAGGATCTTGACAAGTAAACTTATATATACATATAATCTGACATGAGTGTGAAGAAAACTTGAGGAACAGAAAACGAGAATGATCTCTCTATTTGGAATGTAAATCATCTTTTTTTTTATTTTATTTTTACAAGGACGAGCTACGGAGATCATACTACTACTTTACCCTTGGCTCTGCTATGGCTCTACTTCTCGCTGCCGTTGGGTAAACATCTTTTTTTTTTCCCCATGACGCTTGAGGAGGAGGAGGAGGAGGAGGAGGAGGAGGGACGATGTTCACCACGCCCTTCGTCATATGCATACCGCACCTCCTCCTCCTCCTCCTCCTCCCCTCTCTCCCTTACCTCCTCCGCCCTTACCAGTTCTGACCAACCTCCTGGCCAGCTCCGTCCTCCGCTGCCACGCGCGGAGGAGCATCACCCCCTTCCTCCTCCTCCTCTCCTCGCCCCGCCTTCCCCCTTCATCGAACTCGCCAGAGAGAGAGAGAGAGAGAGACAGTATCGATGTGAAGGGTGTCATGTGATAGAGATGAGGAGATGACGCTACCTTCAGCCCAAGGACGAAGAGAGAGAGAGAGAGAAAAAAGAAGAACCGGCCCCTCGCCCCCCCGATGGACGGACGAAGTGTGGACGAATCTACCGCACGGACGTACGAAGAAGGGGAGAGAGAGAGAGAGAGAGAGAGAGAGAGAGAGAGAGAGAGAGAGAGAGAGAGAGAGAGAGACGAACAGAGGACGAACACCGGACGGACGATTGACCAAACCCCGGAGGAACCACGGACGATAAATATAGGTCGCACGGACGAACGGATTAATGAACGGGGGGGGGGGGAAAGAGGGGGCGGCCCGGGGGGGGGGGCGGACGAATTGAAAGACGAAAGAAAGAAAAAAGAAAAAAATAACGCTGATCGGACGATATACCACACCATGGACTGGTGTGCCAAACCTTCCTGGTGTATTCTTATGGTAAGTACGACACCTGGTGGGAAAGTCACGAGTTACTCCACGTTATAATTATTTCCCACATCTAATAAAAAGATCGCCAATAATTACTCTGCTTCTCTTCTTTAAATCGAAGGCTACAGCTAACGACTGTATGGAATAAATATTCTCACTATGAAGTTCTGAAAGAGAAATATACAATTGTTCTTAATTACACACACACACACACACACACACACACACACACACACACATATATATATATATATATATATATATATATATATATATATATATATATATATATATATATATATATATATATATATGTAAAGTTTTTTCTTTAATGTTTTCCTTCAACATTGAAAACGGAAAGTTGCAAATTAATCTTACAGCAATCCTTATCTATTAATCATCAGTGTTACACAAACCACCACAACCACATCACTCACTACACACACACACTCCATCCTCTCCAGGGTTCACATAGCCTCCACAACGTTTTGCTCTCCATCTCTCGCATCTTCGATGAAGTTCTGAACGACCAACACCCACGTTCAAGCCAAGAGTCATCATGCCATGTTTGAAGACTGTCCAGTTCATAGGTTACCTCCTCAACCATCGCTGGTAGCCAAGGTGTGGCGCGGGTGTTTGGGGTGTCATCCCCTCGCCTCGCTCTCTGCCGACGACGGCGGGAGCGAATTCTCGTTCGGGGTCAGGCCAAGTGCAGTGACTCCAGGGGTAAGGGAGGAGAGGCCACGGATCTCCTGTCTTGTGGCGGGGTTGGAATCTCTGTAGATTTGTTAATGTCCTCCGTACACCAGCGGGCCGTATGTACTCCTCTATGTAACCTGGTTTCCAATAATCTGCCGTTGGTTGATAGCTGGTCAGAGCCAGAGAATCTTCGTATAACAAGTGGTTGTTGTATTGTTGTGTTTGATAATTACATTTCTTCGGGGTCGTGCCTTAATTACTCCATGACGGAGATACAGTGTCAGCTGTGGGAGTAAACTTGTTGGTTTTGCTAGTGTACGTAACGGAACAAGATTTTGAGGTTTGCATTCCTCGTATTTAAAGCTGAACTGATAGTTTACTGTAGGCAGGCCTTAATGGGCTGGTATGTTGAATGAACCTCTTCTTCATCGGGAGGTGAATTAATCTAAGGTTCTTGAAGGATATAGAGATAAAGTTTAATCTATCTTCTGCCTTGTGGCATTGGAAGTTTTTGCTTGAGTATATCCTTCAATGTACCACAACCTCCCCCTCCCTCGTCTTCCTCAGACGCAAGACTTATTATATTCTGTGTTCGTGGGTCGGTCTTCCAGATATGGTCCTGCTACAGGTATACAACGGTCTGGATTGGGTCGTCGTGGAGGACGCGAACGCATCGTTGTTATCTTCGTCGTCGTCGTCGTCCACGAGGCTGAGCGAGTGATCACCAGTGACCAGCACTTGCTTGTTCATGTTATGGATCTCTTTGCCTTAGTGGATGTGTCTCACTGTGGAATCCCATCCCCCCGGTCTTCTAGCAGGTGGGATCCGCTTTACTCCAAGGTGTCCGTCGCACACTGGACATTCATCCTTGGCATTGAGACGTTGTCTCCTCAAATCTCGTCTTCTTCTTGTGTATACCTCCTGTGACGTCCTTAGTCCCTGTGTCCCTCTTCATAAGAGGTCTATAAAAGACAGTTTGGATAGTGATGATGGCGAGGTCGTACGTGCACTGGGTCGCCACACTCCTCTACCATTCTGTCTTCAGTGTTCTTGTAGCGACAGATGTAACTTGTCATCGCCGTGGCCGGAGCAAAAAATGTTCCCTGGCTTTAAACCATCATTAAAGAGCACAGTGTTTTCCAGTTCACACATATTGAAATCAGCAAAAAAAAAAAAAAAAAAAAAAAAAAAAAATGTTCCAATGCCATACTTACGTCCCCATCTGGAGCTCTCCTATATATATATATATATATATATATATATATATATATATATATATATATATATATATATATATATATATATATATATATATATATAAATATGGAACACCCCTAAGGTATAAGTAGGTTGTGGAAGCAGTTGGTCAAGGATGCCAGGTGGATAACAGGATGCTTGGAGTGCCATGTGGATACACCTTATCAGTCTGATCTCAGCCATCAATGCAAACCTTTATAAAGTACTTTTCCCACATCAAGGGAAGATTAAAAGAGGCCATTATGGGTTTTGCAGTAGACTGCAGTATTACCACAAACTCTTCTGCAAATGTAAGAGTACATATTGCAGGCTTATATATATATATATATATATATATATATATATATATATATATATATATATATATATATATATATATATATATATAGAGAGAGAGAGAGAGAGAGAGAGAGAGAGAGAGAGAGAGAGAGAGAGAGAGAGAGAGAGAGATTCGAAAAAAGAGAACAAAATACAAGAAATACAACAAATAATACAAGAATACAGTCGTTGTTATTATTACTAGTTGCACTTACTAGAGATTATTATTACTAGTAATACTTACTAGAGATTATTACTACTAGTAATACTTACTAGAGATTATTATCTGACAGTTTATGATGTTCAAGTGAGGTTACCATGGGGGCCCATAGCCATTGTTTAAGTAAAACTCCTTAATCTAATGGCCTAACTAAGCCAATGGACTGCCAAGCATACTTTGACTACTCACTTTCCTGTGGGCTAAGGAAAAGCCAATAATCTTCTTACATTTGATGCCTAAATAGAATGACATGGGTACACATAACCTGACAATTGCGTAAGCACACACTGACTGGAGTCTTAATATCTAACTGGTTGCAACACTACTAACATAATCATTCATTATGCATGGGTCCGAGGACGTCTACTTAATATCAAATATTTAAAGTTACTCACAGTATCAGAAATAATGTGGCACGCATCCCAACACAAATGCTAATGATAGCTAACATCACAATTGCAAGGGACTTCTTGTTCTCTGGTGCTGAAAGTTTTACTGGAGTGTGTACGTAACACATGGTCTTAGCCTACCTGGCTGTAGTCGCGGCTGTATACTATCAAACCCTGCGACCCATCGACAAATGTCCAGCTCACTTTTTTCGAGAGATCTAAGACACACTGACCATTCCTCTGGCTCATTACTACCCGGTACGCTGCAAAAGCAGACTGCCGTAACATTCGTCCTATCTCACACCACAAAACCCTGTCCTACACGCCTGTCACTCACTAACCCCACCTCTCGTCTCCCCAGTCTTCTGTCTTTCCCATCTCTACCCCCCTAATTCTCCTCTAATACGCCCCCATCATCCTATCCTTACTCAAAGCTGGCCATCCCTTAACGCCATTCGAACCTGGGTTCGTTCCACCACCCGTCCATCCCCCACTGGCCCACTCCACCTCCCCCTCAGCTCACGCGGGCGGCGGTCTGCTCTGTTCCCCTTCATTCCGAGTGGCCATTCTCGGGATCAGGTGGAGGGGCGGCCCGTAGGTTAGGTTCGATGATCCACTCTCGTCTCTATGACGTCACCCTGGTTACGTTGAAATCTCGTAACAGCCCCGACCTACCGTCCAATATCTGTACACACTCCTCCACCGCTCCTGATACCAGTGATGGTGCAGCTTGCACCTTCCAATCCTAGTGTTCTTGCTAAGGAACGCCTCTCGTCCCACGACCCAGTTACTTTCCTTGGCACCTGCAGCCCTCCTTCCTCTGTTTATCCCCCCTTAGCCTTTTTCTTCTCATGACCCCTTCGCCGCCTCCCACGCCACACGATGGGTCTCCCGTCACTCACTGACCCACTCCTCTGTACACTTCACGTCTGAGGAAGGTCATTAGGCCTGTCCGGAATGGTGACACGCTGGGTGGCGAGGTGCGGAGTGGCATCATACTGGACCACGAGAGTGGTTAGGTTTTCCTGGCCTCCTCTTCTTCTTTTTCCTCCTCCTCCTCCTCCTCCTAGGGAGGAATCAGCAGAGGGCCATGCAAGGTTCTGTTGACCTGTTCCACCATACCCATTTCCTTGCGGTTGACAAGGGGAAGTCCTGCTCTTCTCGACCCCGTATTGTTGACACAGCTGATGGATTAGCGCGCTAGTGAAATTACGCCCGTGCTCTCTCAACAGCTTATCGGTTTGGGCCGGACTTGTCAAACACTTGCTCTCTCAACCATCCTAGCCACTGTGCTAGCTTTCTGTTCTTCCGTAGAGACGACCCATGCCAACTTAAGTCCACACGTCTACCATTTACTAAGACGTTCTCGAAACCTTTGCCTTTTTCTCCACATAAGAGCGTGAAGTCTGCAGCTATTATCTCCCACGGCCAACTAGCCTCCGCCGTCTCCGAGGGAATGGTGTGGGCTTGGCATCTCCTCCTTCGTTAACGCCCACCTCTCTCACTTCGCTACGTATTCCCAGACCGTTTTTTAGGGAGGAGCCCAGACCCGGCCAGTGTTTCCTCTACACAAATACCGTACGCAGAC
This sequence comes from Panulirus ornatus, assembly GCF_036320965.1. Classification (NCBI taxonomy): domain Eukaryota; kingdom Metazoa; phylum Arthropoda; class Malacostraca; order Decapoda; family Palinuridae; genus Panulirus; species Panulirus ornatus. The sequence goes on from NC_092273.1 coordinate 14,961,776, forward strand.
AGCTTCTCTCCCTTACTCCATACCTTGTATCGCCCGGGTGTCAAGCTTCCCCCACCGTGGCTTCCCACATGGGTGGGAGAGCGTGCTGAGTCAGCTCGACTCCACCCGCAGCCTCTTGTCACCCCGCCACCACACCCCACGTGTTGACCAACACCATCGCTGCTGGTGTTGACACACACATAATGGCTAACACAATCATACAAGCCTCCATCTTACCGTAGCCTACCGATCGTGTATGTCTACCTGGCAGCCAATACCAATTGTAAGGGATGGAAAAAGAAAGAAAAAAATACAAGACAGAATAGAAGAATACTTTTGATGCGTTGTTATTGCTACTAGTACTTGCTAGAGATCATAATTTGATAGTTAATGATGTTCAAGTGAGGTTACCATGGGGGCCCGTAGCCATGGTTTAAGTAAAACCCCTTAATTAAGACATTAATGACCCAACTAGGCCAATGGACTGCCAAGCATACTTTGACTACTCACTTTCCTGTGGGCTAAGGAAAAGCCAATAATCTTCTTACATTTGATACCTAAATAGAATGACATGGGTACACATAACCGACAATTGGTTAAGCACACAGTGACTGGAGTCTTAATATCTAACTGGTTGCAACACTACCAACATAATCATTCATTATGCATGGGTCCGAGGACGTCTACTTAATATCAAATATGTAAGGTTACTCACAGTATCAGAAATAATGTGGCACGCATCCCAACACAAATGCTAATGATAGCTAACAGCACAATTGCAAGGGACTTCTTGTTCTCTGGTGCTATAAGTTCACTGGAGTGTGTACGTAACACATGGTCTTAGCTGGATGTTTAGTAGGTGGTCTGCAGCTGGGTCTCTGGTCGTGAGTGTGTCTGTGGCCAAGCAATGGACCCTCGTCCTCCACGTCAGGTCGGTCCGTCCGTGCTCACGTTTCCTACAACATCGCTGGGTCAGTCATGCCAGAAACACGTCCTTAATATTCACATATGCTGCTCCTCCCACACAAGTTGTCCTCCTTGCCTCACGTAGCTGCATTCCCTCGCCTCCCATAAGCTGCTCTGTTAGACTCCAATTTATCAGTGTCTCTGGTAGACACATTATTGGCCCATAAGCTGCTCTGTTAGACTCCAATTTATCAGTGCCTCTGGTAGACACATCATTGGCTCCTTCCCCTCACAAGGGGCGAGCCATGCACACTGTATAAAGACACCTTTTTGTGACAAATCATAGTGCCAGTTTACCGGGGTTTCTTAGTAGATGTTGAATGCTATACCGCCCCGGGGCTGGGTAACTGTCTCCAAGGAGGTAGGGTACCTAACTCATTGACGATGAGTTTCGCCTGTGTACTGCGCGACTTGAAATCACGTTGGGTTGCCAAGGCGATCAGTTCAAGTTTTCTTGGTTAATTACTTCACTATGTCACTTTGTCACTTTTCGTCACTTTTCCTCACTCGATACATGCTATGAGTTATTTTACGTACTAATTCCTTACATTATGCTTACAATATGATACTTTGCTCCTTCTTGCTAAACAATATTACAACAGTACCACATATGTGGCATCCCCCCACCCCCCACCCGCAGGAGGGATGTGATGGGGGGTCAGTAGGTGGCTGTCGGCCCCTCACTGTTGACCCGGGGAACCGATCAACACTGTGGGGTTGTCAACATATGATCTCCCTCCCCCATATAGTGGCTCTAGTAATAACGTATATTCTTAATTGCAAGATAGAACATTCCCAACATATCAAATAACAACTATGAGTCAAGGATACTATAGAGGTTAGATAGATATGACAACATTGGCGACCATCTGGTCACTTGTTGACTTCGTCTGTGTTTGTTTTGTGATAACTTATGGACACAATCAGATATCTTGTTGTCCAACAATTTCATCCTCTCCCATATATATATATATATATATATATATATATATATATATATATATATATATATATATATATACATATATATATATATATATATATATACATATAAAACAAAGGAAGGCCTAAAATTTCCTAAATCACAAATTCTCTTTTCACTTCTTTTATGCTGAATTAGCCTGTCTAGTCCAAGCTGCTTTGTATGATGATCTAGACCACACATTCTAGATTCCTGTTTAAAATATCATCTAAATCAGGCCCATGTGACGCACGCATTTCATGTAAATTAGGGCTACCTAACCTCGATCCTCTGTTTTCTACATGCTTATCTACATGACCTGACCTACACTTGTCTTATTTCCACAGGTAGATGTGGAAATGTAGAAATCGAGGGTTTCTTGACCACATTTATGTACGTGGGCCACGAAGAGAGGCCCGGTAAGTCTGCGGACCACCCTCACCATATATCCAATATCAAAGCAGGTCTGAAATTACGAATGGAGGACGAAATGATACTACCCACACACTTGCCAGAGATAGGACTGAGAGGTAACATTTATCATCCATTTATTGATTTATTCATCTATCTATAGTCATCCTTATGGGTCCATGGACCAAAAGTGGTCCATGGACCACCAAAGGTTAGTTTACCTTGATCTACAGCATCTAACCCATTATCATATTTTCTCTCTACATTTTTTTTTTTTTTTGAAGGATCTAAGAATGGACGGCTGACTGAACACCACGACCTGGAGCCTTGTGGTTATCATAATGCTAACCCACACAATATGGCAAAGGAGATTTCTAAATGATTCCCGACTGTGACACTCACTGCCAGGCAGTGAGATACTACAGGCATCTAATCTACTGAAGACATGTCTAGCTCCTCCATGTAGTATACCTCCACATTTGTAGATATCTATATCAAACACTGATATATATATATATATATATATATATATATATATATATATATATATATATATATATATATATATTTCATACTATTCGCCATTTCCCACGTTAGCAAGGTAACGTTAAGAACAGAGGACTGGACCTTTGAGGGAACATCCTCACCTGGCCCTCTTCTCTGTTCCTTCTTTTGGAAAATTAAAAAAAAAATAATGAGAGGGGAGGATTTCCAGCCCCCCCGCTCCCTTCCCTTTTAGTCGCCTTCTACAACACGCAGGGAATACGTGGGAAGTATTCTTTCTCCCCTATCCCCAGGGAAAATATATATATATATATATATATATATATATATATATATATATATATATATATATATATATATATATATATATATATAGCTTTGTTGTTCCTCATTCAATCATTCTATTGTACTCTCAACCAAGTTACGAAGACGTAAATTTCACCAATCATAATTATTTCCTCGTTTTAATTCATCCCTTCCCAAAACTTGTTTCGAAAACAGCCCGAGACTGATGCAGTTTCAACTCATCTTTTGTATGTGGGATACAGATTTACTTCGCAAATCTTAGGGGAAAAATGCATATCCATGAATAAATACTGATGCTACGAGAGAGAGAGAGAGAGAGAGAGAGAGAGAGAGAGAGAGAGAGAGAGAGAGAGAGAGAGAGAGAGAGAGAGAGAGAGAGAAGAGTAAGGGGAGACTTGATCACAACCTTGAAGTCTGTGTACCAGTTTCATGGCCTCGTAGGTGACCACCAGCTCCTCAACAGATGGGGGAAGTAAAACTGGAATAGAATGAGTGAGGAAATCATGAATGTGGGCAGCATACATACGGAAGTTCAAGTAACAAGTTTTTATGAAAGTGGTGCCCTCTATCTTGAACTTCAAGAGGTAGGGCCTCATATGTGTAATCACACACACACACACACACACACACACACACATATATATATGTATATATATATATATATATATATATATATATATATATATATATATATATATATATATATATATTCTTTTTTTTTATTTATATTTTTTATACTTAATCGCCGTCTCCCGCGTCAGCGAGGCAGCGCAATGAAATATAGGAGGAATGGCCCGACCCAAGCACATACACATGTATATACATAAACGCCCATACACGCACATTTACATACATATACATACATACACATGTACGTATTCATGATTGCTGCCTTCATCCATTCCGTCGCCACCCCGCCACACATGAAATAGCATCCACCCTCCTCCCCTCCAGCGAGGTAGGGCCAGGAAAAGACAACAAAGGCCACATTTGTTCACACTCAGTCTCTAGCTATCGTGTGTAATGCACCGAAACCACAGCTCCCTTTCCACATCTAGGCCCCACAGACCTTTCCATGGCTTACCCCAGACGCTACACATGCCCTGGCTCAATCCACTGACAACGCGTCGACCCCGGTATACAACAACGTTCCAATTCACTCTATTCCTTGCACGTCTTTCACCTTCCTGTATGTTCGGGCCCCGATCACTCAAGATCTTTTTCACTCAATCCTTCCACCTCCAATTTGGTTTCCCACTTCTTGTTCCCTCCACGTCTGACACATATACCCTAATTGTCAATCTTTCCTCACTCATTCTCTCCATGTCCAAACCATTTCAACACATCCTCTTCTGCTTTCTCAACCACATTCTTTTTCATTACCACATGTCTCTCTTACCCTTTCATTACTTACTCGATCAAAGCTCCTCACAGCACATATTGTTTTCAAACATTTCATTTCCAGCACATCTACCCTCCTCCGCACAACCTTGTCTATAGCCCATGCCTCGCAACTATATAACACTGTTGGAACCACTATTCCTTCAAACATACCCATTTTTGATATATATATATATATATATATATATATATATATATATATATATATATATATATATATATATATATATATATATATATATATATATATATATATATTCTATTTATTTTATCTATTTATTTTGCTTTGTCGCTGTCTCCCGCGGTTGCGAGGTAGCGCAAGGAAACAGACGAAAGAAATGGCCCAACCCACCCCCATACACATGTATATACATACACGTCCACACACGCAAATATACATACCTATACATGTCAATGTACACATATATATACACACACAGACACAAACATATATACCCATGCACACAATTCACACTGTCTGCCTTTATTCATTCCCATCGCCACATATATATATATATATATATATATATATATATATATATATATATATATATATATATATATATATATATATATATGGGAAGGAGACTTGTGTGAGGAAGTACCAGGAGAGACTGAGTACAGAATGGAAAAAGGTGAGAACAATGAAAGTAAGGGGAGTGGGGGGAGGAATGGGATGTATTTAGGGAATCAGTGATGGATTGCGCAAAAGATGCTTGTGGCATGAGAAGAGGGTAGTGAGTGGTGGGATGAAGAAGTAAGAGTATTAGTGAAAGAGAAGAGAGAGGCATTTGGACGATTTTTGCAGGGAAAAAATGCAATTGAGTGGGAGATGTATAAAAGAAAGAGACAGGAGGTCAAGAGAAAGGTGCAAGAGGTGAAAAAAAGGGCAAATGAGAGTTGGGGTGAGAGAGTATCATTAAATTTTAGGGAGAATAAAAAGATGTTCTGGAAGGAGGTAAATAAAGTGCGTAAGACAAGGGAGCAAATGGGAACTTCAATGAAGGGCGCAAATGGGGAGGTGATAACAAGTAGTGGTGATGTGAGAAGGAGATGGAGTGAGTATTTTGAAGGTTTGTTGAATGTGTTTGATGATAGAGTGGCAGATATAGGGTGTTTTTGTCGAGGTGGTGTGCAAAGTGAGAGGGTTAGGGAAAATGATTTGGTAAACAGAGAAGAGGTAGTAAAAGCTTTGCGGAAGATGAAAGCCGGCAAGGCAGCAGGTTTGGATGGTATTGCAGTGGAATTTATTAAAAAAGGGGGTGACTGTATTGTTGACTGGTTGGTAAGGTTATTTAATGTATGTATGACTCATGGTGAGGTGCCTGAGGATTGGCGGAATGCGTGCATAGTGCCATTGTACAAAGGCAAAGGGGATAAGAGTGAGTGCTCAAATTACAGAGGTATAAGTTTGTTGAGTATTCCTGGTAAATTATATGGGAGGATATTGATTGAGAGGGTGAAGGCATGTACAGAGCATCAGATTGGGGAAGAGCAGTGTGGTTTCAGAAGTGGTAGAGGATGTGTGGATCAGGTGTTTGCTTTGAAGAATGTATGTGAGAAATACTTAGAAAAGCAAATGTATTTGTATGTAGCATTTATGGATCTGGAGAAGGCATATGATAGAGTTGATAGAGATGCTCTATGGAAGGTATTAAGAATATATGGTGTGGGAGGCAAGTTGTTAGAAGCAGTGAAAAGTTTTTATCGAGGATATAAGGCATGTGTACGTGTAGGAAGAGAGGAAAGTGATTGGTTCTCAGTGAATGTAGGTTTGCGGCAGGGGTGTGTGATGTCTCCATGGTTGTTTAATTTGTTTATGGATGGGGTTGTTAGGGAGGTGAATGCAAGAGTTTTGGAAAGAGGGGCAAGTATGAAGTCTGTTGGGGATGAGAGAGCTTGGGAAGTGAGTCAGTTGTTGTTCGCTGATGATACAGCGCTGGTGGCTGATTCATGTGAGAAACTGCAGAAGCTGGTGACTGAGTTTGGTAAAGTGTGTGAAAGAAGAAAGTTAAGAGTAAATGTGAATAAGAGCAAGGTTATTAGGTACAGTAGGGTTGAGGGTCAAGTCAATTGGGAGGTGAGTTTGAATGGAGAAAAACTGGAGGAAGTGAAGTGTTTTAGATATCTGGGAGTGGATCTGGCAGCGGATGGAACCATGGAAGCGGAAGTGGATCATAGGGTGGGGGAGGGGGCGAAAATTCTGGGAGCCTTGAGGAATGTGTGGAAGTCGAGAACATTATCTCGGAAAGCAAAAATGGGTATGTTTGAAGGAATAGTGGTTCCAACAATGTTGTATGGTTGCGAGGCGTGGGCTATGGATAGAGTTGTGCGCAGGAGGATGGATGTGCTGGAAATGAGATGTTTGAGGACAATGTGTGGTGTGAGGTGGTTTGATCGAGTAAGTAACGTAAGGGTAAGAGAGATGTGTGGAAATAAAAAGAGCTTGGTTGAGAGAGCAGAAGAGGGTGTTTTGAAATGGTTCGGGCACATGGAGAGAATGAGTGAGGAAAGATTGACCAAGAGAATATATGTGTCGGAGGTGGAGGGAACGAGGAGAAGAGGGAGACCAAATTGGAGGTGGAAAGATGGAGTGAAAAAGATTTTGTGTGATCGGGGCCTGAGCATGCAGGAGGGTGAAAGGAGGGAAAGGAATAGAGTGAATTGGAGCGATGTGGTATACCGGGGTTGACGTGCTGTCAGTGGATTGAATCAAGGCATGTGAAGCGTCTCGGGTAAACCATGGAAAGCTGTGTAGGTATGTATATTTTGCGTGTGTGGACGTATGTATATACATGTGTATGGGGGTGGGTTGGGCCATTTCTTTCGTCTGTTTCCTTGCGCTACCTCGCAAACGCGGGAGACAGCGACAAAAAAAAAAAAAAAAAAAAAAAAATATATATATATATATATATATTTCTATGAGTCCACTGAGAAAATGAAACACGATAAGTTCCCAAGTGCATATTCGTGTAATAATCACATCATCTCAAGCAACATAAACATAGCATAAGAATAGGACAAGAATCAAAAGCACTGTTTAATCACGTTAAGAACTAAGATCATTGTACCGACTGGGGTAATGCCATCTCAATTATTAACTCTAACTCCAGTGCCACGAGAAATATCACTGAATCTTCTATTATTAAATACACAGAGAATTATAACCTTAGAATCAATGAAGGTCTACACAAAGTGAATAACTTTATTGTTGATAAAACTTGTAAACAATTCACCTTCTTGTCCACATAATAAGTTTATGATACGCTCGTTGTCTGTCTTGGACAATCATTTGTTTACCAAATGGCGTCTTAGCTACGTCTTTTCGTTGTATATCAACTGACTGTTATATTTCTCTCTTGTGTCTCCCCTAATGATGTGATTATTACACGAAAGTGCACTTGGGAACTTATCGTGTTTCAAATTTCCCCGTGGACTCATAGGAACATACTTGATCACGAGCAAAATTGTGATCTTTTCCAATATATATATATATATATATATATATATATATATATATATATATATATATATATATATATATATATATATATATATATACAATGATAAGAATACTATTTCTCTCAGCCTTAAAATCCTATGCATCTGGCATAACTAATATGAGGAACAATCCAGAAATACATACAAAAATTAACCCCACACTAGAAATTATGAGAATAACATTTCAAAAAAAAAAAGGGCGATTTTCCACAGTAATGTGAACAAGACGAGAAGATTACAAAGTACTTACACACACACACACACACACACACACACACACACACACACACTCACACACACACACACACACACACACACACACACACACAATTCCAAAATAAAATGAGCGAAAAGAAAAGAAAAAATAAAATCCTGAAAATGAAATACGAAAGTAATGTTCCGTCACTCCCAAGTTTTCAAGGACAGTTGGGGGGGTCAAAGAAAGAAAGAAAAAAACTTTTTTTTTATATGAACTGAATAAAAATGTAAGGTTTAGAATTGTTAAGTACAGCTCAAATAGATTACTCTGTGATAACACTTACATTTACTCAAGTTCCCTGAAAAGAAAAGAGCGAGTGTTGATAAAAAGTGGGATGAAAAGTACACTTACAAATAGACTTATATTGTAAGGAGCTTTTAGTGAACTGTCGTAACCCCTTTGAGCACGACGGTACGACCCTTGAGCACGAAGAGACGACCCTTGAGCACGAAGGTACGACCCTTGAGCACGAAGGTACGACCCTTGAGCACGAAGGCACGGCCCTTGAGCACGAAGGTACGACCCTTGAGCACGAAGGTTCGACCCTCGAGCACGAAGGTACGACCCTTGAGCACGAAGGTACGGCCCTTGAGCACGAAGGTACGGCCCTTGAGCACGAAGGTACGACCCTTGAGCACGAAGGTACGACCCTTGAGCACGACGGTACGGCTCCTGAAGCACATATGTAAGACTCTTTAGGTGCGAAGGTACGACCGGTAGGCACGAAGGGACGACCCCTAAGCATATAAATACGACCCTTAGCCACAACTTACGAGACCCTTGAACACGAAGTAACGACCCTTAAGTACACTGATGCGACCCTTAGCCACGAAGTAAGACCTTCGACTACGAAGGAACGACCCCAGAGCACGACCCTTCGACACGAAGATACGACCCTTGAGCACGACCGTACATGTTTGATGTGACCGTGACTTCACTGATGGACCCAGCAGTACTGACTTCAGTGATAGACTCAGAAGTACTGACTTCACTGATGAACTCGGCAGTACTGACTTCACTGATAGACTCAGAAGTACTGACCTCACTGATGAACTCGGCAGTACTGACTTCACTGATGGACATATAAGTACTGACTTCACTGATGAACCCAGCAGTACGGACTCTAATGATAGACTCAGCAGTACTGACTTCACTGATGCAGTGAGCAGTGCTGACTTTACTGATGGACTCAACGTGTACTGACTTCATTGATGGACTTAGCAGTGCTGACCTCAGAGATGGACCCAGGACTGACTTCGCTGATGGACTCAGCAGTACTGACTTCAGTGATGGACTCAGCAGTACTGACTTTACTGATGGACTCAGCAGTACTGACTTCACTGATGGACTCAGCAGTATGGACTTCACTGATGGACTCAGCAATACTAACTTCACTGATGGACTCAGCAGCGGTACTGACTTCACTGATGGACTCAGCAGTACTGACTTCACTGATGGACTCAGCAGTGCTGACTTCACTGATGGACTCAGCAGTACTGACTTCACTGATGGACTCAGCAGTACTGAATTCACTGATGAACCCAGCAGTAAACTTCACTGATGGCCCCAGCAGTACTGACTTCACTGATGGCCCCAGCAGTACTGACTTCACTGATGGACTCAGCAGTGCTGACTACACTGATGGACTCAGAAGTACTGACTTCACTGATGGACCCAGCAGCACTGACTTCACTGATGACTCAGCAGTACTGACGTCACTGATAGACTCAGCAGTACCAACTTCACTGATGGACTCAGCAGTACTGACTTCACTGATGGGCCCAGCAGCAGACTTCACTGATGATACCAGCAGTACTGACGTCACTGATGATAGCAGTACTGATTTCACTGATGGACTCAGCAGTACTGACTTCACTGATGGACTCAGAAGTACTGACTTCACTGATGGAGTCAGCAGTACTGACTTCACTGATGGACTCAGAAGTACTGACTTCACTGATGGAGTCAGCAGTACTGACTTTACTGATGGACCCAGCAGTACTGACTTCACCGATGGACTCAGCAGTACTGACTTCACTGATGGACCCAGCAGCACTGACTTCACCGATGGACTCAGCAGTACTGACTTTACTGATGGACTTAGCAATACTAACCACTGATGACCTCAGCACTACGGCCTTCACTGATGGACTCAGTACTGACTTCACAGATGGACTCAGCAGTACTGACTTCATTGATGGAGTCAGCAGTACTGACTTCACTGATGGACCCAGCAGTACTGACTTCACTGATGGAGTCAGCAGTAATGACTTCACTAATGGACTCAGCAGTACTGACTTCACTGATGGACCCAGAAGACTTCACTGATGGACTCAGCAATACTGACGTCACTGATGGACTCAGCAGTACCAACTTCACTGATGGACCCAGAAGACTTCACTGATGGACTCAGCAGTACTGACTTCACTGATGGACTCAGCAGTACAGACTTCACTGATGGGCCCAGCAGCAGACTTCACTGATGGACCCAGCAGTCCTGACGTCACTGATGACAGCAGTACTGACTTCACTGATGGACTCAGAAGTACTGACTTCACTGGACTCAGCAGTACTGACTTCACTGATGGAACCAGCAGCACTGACTTCACCGATGAACTCAGCACTACGGCCTTCATTGATGGACTCAGCAGTACTGACTTCACTGATGCACTCAGAACTGACTTCACTGATGGACTCAGCAGTACTGACTTCACTGATGGACTCAGCAGTACTGACTTCACTGATGGACCCAGCAGTACTGACTTCATTGATGGAGTCAGCAGTACTGACTTCACTGATGGACCCAGAAGACTTCACTGATGGACTCAGCAATACTGACGTCACTGATGGACTCAGCAGTACTGACGTCACTGATGGACCCAGCAGTAGATTTCACTTATGGACCCAGCAGTACTGACTTCACTGATGACTCAACAGTACTGACTTCACTGATGGACTCAGCAATAGTGACTTCACTTATGGAACCAGCAGTACTGACTTCACTGATGACTCAGCAGTACTGACTTCACTGATGGACTCAACAGTACTGACTTCACTGAGGGACCCAGCAGTACTGACTTCACTGATGGACTCAGCAGTACTGACTTCACTGATGGATCCAGCAGTACTGACTTCACTGATAGACTAAGCAATACTGACTTCACTGATTGACTAAGCAATACTGATTTCACTGATGGACTCAGACGTACTGACTTCAGTGATAGGCTCTGCATTACTGACTTCAGTGATGGTCTCAGCAGTACTGACTTCAGTAATGGTCAAAGTATGGCTGACTTCACTGATGGACTCAACAGTACTGACTCACTGATGGACCAAGTAGTAATGACTTCACTGATGGACTCTGCAGCACTGACTACACTGATGGACTCGGCAGTAATGACTTCATTGATGGGCTCAGCAGACTTCATTGAAGGGCTCTGTAGTACTGACTTCACTGATGCACTCAGTACTGACTTCAATGATCTGCTCAGTATTACTGACTTCACTGATGGGCTTAGTACTGACCTCAATGATGGACTCAGCAGTACCGACTTCAGTGATGGACTCAGCACTACTGACTTCACCGAGGGACTCAGTAATACTGACTTCAGTGATGTACTTCGCAGTACTAACTTAACTGAGTGACTCAGCAGTACTGACTTCACTGACGGACTAAGCAGTAATGATTTCACTGATGGGCTCAGCAGTACTGACTTCATTGATGGACTCAGTAGCACTGACTTCACTGATGGACTCAGCAATACTGACTTCAGTGATGGACTCATCAGTACTGATGTCACTGATGGACTCAGCAATAATGACTTCATTGATGGACTCAGCAGTACTGACTTCACAGACGGACTCAGCAGTAATGACTTCATTGAGGGGCTCAGCACTATTAACCTCACAGATGAAATCAGCAATACAAACCAGTGATGGACTCAGCAGCACTGACGTCAGTGATGGGCTAAGCAGTACTGACTTTAGAGATGGGCTCAGCGGTAGAGCACGTGTCTCGACATCGGCGAGGAATGGGACTGGGTTGGGGGAGAGGGAAGGGAAGGTAAGGGGGAGAGAGAGAGAGAGAGTAAGAGCATTGTGGATCACATCTTCCATCACTGTCGTCTTCATGGCAGAGCCATCAGTGAATTGCAGGGTTCTCCAGGGGTTGACATCAGACGGGAGAGGCAGCAGAATACAACCTTGTCATACTCCACAGGTGGCAGAATACAGCCTTGACTGACTCCACAGGTGGCAGAATACAACCTTGTCATACTCCACAGGTGGCAGAATACAACCTTGTCATACTCCACAGGTGGCAGAATACAGCCTTGACTGACTCCACAGGTGGCAGAATACAGCCTTGGCTTACTCCACAGGTGGCAGAATACAGCCTTGACTTACTCCACAGGTGGCAGAATACAACCTTGACTTACTCCACAGGGGGCAGAATACAGCCTTGCCCTACTCCACAGGTGGCAGATTACAGCCTTGCCCTACTCCACAAATAGCAGAATACAGCCCTGCCATACCACACAGACGGGTATGGTAAACATGCGATTGTCTTGGACAATCGCATGTTTACCAAATGGCGTCCTAGCTACGTCTCTTCGTTGTATATCAACTGACTGTTATATTTCTCTCTTGTGTCTCCCCTGATGATGTGATTATTACACGAAAGTGCACTTGGGAACTTATCGTGTTTCATAGGAATATACTTGATCACGCGCAAAATTGTGATCCTTTCCAGCATACATACGCACCATACACCGTCCTACAAACCAGTAAATATAAATACATGGAAACACACAGACATACACACAAGCACACAGACACACACATAAACACACAGACAGACACAGAAGCACACAGACAGACAGGCACACAAACACACAGATACTCACAAAGAAACACACACACACACACACACACACACACACACACACACATAAATACACAGACACACAGACACACACACACACACACACACACACACACACACACACAACATAAAAACAGACACACACACAAACACACACACACAAGCACACAAGCACACAGGCACACAGACACACATAAACACACAGACACAGACACAGACACACACACACACACAAACAGACACACAAACACAGAGCAGGACCAGTTGGGAGGCAGTTTAGTGTGATGCATCTAAATTAAACCCAGCAATCACGGGAATATGAGCCGGGATTATCGAGGCCACCGCATCCGGTCATAATCTACATCATGGCCCCCGTAAATCAGGGTTTGAAACTCAATTACCTACGGAAAGGAGGACGACTAAAAGTTAATCACGCGGCGCGCGGCTCCGGAAGGAGAGACTCTTACGGCTCGGGGGAGGGGGGGGGGGGTCGTCGCCCCCCCCCACACTTACGTTTACTGTACATTTTTATGCGGGATTAAGTATGTAAATGGCGCGGCGTGCGTCGTGGCCATACCGAGAGCATGGAAGGGCCCGTCCGCCCGCCCGCCAACGCTCCCCATCTCCTCCTCCCTCTCATCCCCCGATTTTAAGGGAGGGAAGGAGGAAGAGCCCACTGGGCGACGCTTCCCAGCTAATTTGGAGGGAGGGGGGAGGGGGGAGGGGGGAAAGGGTATAGGGTGGAGGGAAAGGAGGGATGGAAGGAGGGAGGGAGGTTGCTGGGGTTGATCGGGCCCTTTCCTTGTTCTTCCGTGGTGAGGCGCGGGGGCGTGGGGGCGTCCCCCCCCCAACCCCCATCCCAAAGGATTAGAGGATTGGTGCTAATCATTATAATGTGAGTAAGAAGAATAGGTCCCAATCGTTGTGGTAGGAAGGGGGGGTGGGATTATGTCCGGGGTCGTGCCATAGAGATATGGATAACAACGCACGTACGGGACGCGTGTGTGTGTGTGTGTGTGTGTGTGTGTGTGTGTGTGTGTGTGTGGTACTGCATGGTTCAGCAATGCAGGGTACAGCAGTGTGTGTGTGTGTGTGTGTGTGTGTGTGTGTGTGTGTGTGTGTGTGTGTGTGTGTGTGGTACTGCATGGTTCAGCAATGCAGGGTACAGCAGTGTGTGTGTGTGTGTGTGTGTGTGTGTGTGTGTGTGTGTGTGGTACTGTATGGTTCAGCAATGCAGGGTACAGCAGTGTGTGTGTGTGTGTGTGTGTGTGTGTGTGTGTGTGTGTGTGTGTGTGTGTGTGTGTGTGTGTGTGTGCAATACCCTACATATGCACTGGACGGGTAGGGAGTTCTACACTCGTGGCGCCCCTCCACCTCCTGAGCTGTGTCTCTCCTCCTATATCATCTTCATGCAATCCACATCCATGATATCATTTCCTAATTTATTCCATCCATTCGCTAATCTTGTACTGTATTCATTCCATCCATTCGCTAATCTTGTACTGTATTTATTCCATCCATTCGCTAATCTTGTACTGTATTCATTCCATCCATTCGCTAATCTTGTACTGTATTTATTCCATCCATTCGCTAATCTTGTACTGTATTCATTCCATCCATTCGCTAATCTTGTACTGTATTTATTCCATCCATTCGCTAGTCTTGTACTGTATTTTCCTATTTCTTTTCCTTCTTTCGAGCGAGCTCCTTGCTATACCTCGTGTTATGGTCCCTGGCTGGTTTCTTATTCTTCTTGCGCCATCGGGGGAAAAACTTCTCATTACAGACATCATCAAAATGGTTTAAGAGCTTAAAGGTTGTGATCAAGTCGTCCCTTACTCTTCTCTTCCCGCGGTGGACAGATTTATGGCCTCCAACCTCCCATTGTAATTCAACCCTCATTACTCAGGCGCCATCTTTGTTTCCCCCTCCTTTCGGATCTTCGCTATTAGTTCTTTCTCCTTAAATAATGGGGGGGGAGGTGAAGAGGGGGGGAGGGGGGATCAAGAGCAAGTACTGGCCTAGTGTACTAAATGTACACTTGGCAGGATCTCTCCTCGTACTTGTACTTAAATGCGATTCTAATGCTTCTAACATTGGCCACTTCCAGTCTCATGAAAGGTACAGCAAATGCGACTGCATTCATCAGCCAGCAGACAGTTTGTCTCGTGTACAAACACTCCGAAGACGAATGTCTGATGAGGTGTTGGAGGTAATGTCGACGCCAAAGACACACACACACACACACACACACACACACACACACACACAGATTCCTGCAGCTTGAGTCCTGCTGTATAATGTTCGTCTCCAGGCCTCCTTGCGCCGTGCTTCTGTGACAGACCAACCCTGGGGTCTGTCTGTCTGGGGTCACCTAGTAGATGGATGCGATCCACGTCGCTCTTGAACTCCCTCGGGACTTTGGCATCATCTGCTTACATTACAAGGGGACCTAAGGAGTCCCTCCAGCTAGTCAGTTACATAGATCAAGCGGAGCAATGGCCCAGTACAGGCGACCTCAACTCACCTCCAGAAGGTTCCTTTGACATGCGTCCTTTCTTCCCTTCCGCTCTGACATGCGTCCTTTCTTCCCTTCCGCTTCCCCTGACATGCGTCCTTTCTTCCCTTCCACTTCCCCTGACATGCGTCCTTTCTTCCCTTCCACTTCCCCTGACATGCGTCCTTTCTTCCCTTCCACTTCCCCTAACATGCGTCCTTTCTTCCCTTCCACTTCCCCTAACATGCGTCCTTTCTTCCCTTCCACTTCCCCTAACATGCGTCCTTTCTTCCCTTCCACTTCCCCTGACACAGGTCCTTTCTTCCCTTCCACTAAGATAATCTATCCCTTGATGCTGTCTCCCTCTTACTCCTGCCTGTAAATCCACCTCATTCATCATCCCTCTATCCACGTAGCGCTGCGTCAAATGCTCTCTGGCGGTCCTCATGCACAGCGTTCGCCAGGTTTTGTCTTCCGTCTAAGGGGATCGTGACACGTGATCATTTCCTGAAACCGAGGTGTGTTCTCAATGAGGTAGTCTCCTCTTTACACGAAGTCATGTATTTGCCATCTGATTATCCTTCCCGGTAGGTTACACACCGCTAGACCGGTCGAGTTCGGTGCCTCCTCCAGGTCTCCTTTCTTGGAGACAGGTATGATGTTCGACCTCTTTTTTCACTTCGTTGGCACCTCAGCTTTCTCCAGCGATACCCTGAACATGCCAAGAGGAGTGTCATACGCACCTGCACGTGTCCTCGGTACTTATGGATCAAGTTCCATCAGGATCAGAAACCTTTTAAGAGCCTCTTCTAGATATTCCAAGACCTCCTCCCCTTGCTATCTTCACTGGTGTTGGGGCTCACAGTGTTTTCCATCGTCAGAACACTTTTGAGCTTCGTCACTCAGTTCCTCACACAGCCTTGTACGATTCTTCCCTCTGAATCTCTTCGTCTTTCCCTCCGCTGCTTTGCTTGACGACTTG
>NC_092273.1:14983424-14993424 GCF_036320965.1 Panulirus ornatus
TAGGTGGGGAGTGGGGGGGGGGGTGTGACCCTTGCAAGTTTCACAGAGAGAGAGAGAGAGAGAGAGAGAGAGAGAGAGAGAGAGAGAGAGAGAGAGAGAGAGAGGATGAAAAGGAAAAAAAAAAAAAAAAAAAGAAAGGAGCACAACACGTATCCACCCCGGGAAAATCGCCTTCCCAGCATAATTAGATCACGGAGAGGAGACAGAAGAGTTGATACGGTTAATAGGCAGGAGAGACGACGGTACGTAAGTTCACCGTGGAGAGGAGGAGGAGGAGGAGGAGCTCCAGCCCCTCGCCGCCACACACAGACACTCTCCCCCGGCCGCCACCTATACACTCCCTCCCCCACGTCACCCGATGACTTAAAACGGGCTATGTGTGTGTTTGTGTGTGGCTCACACGGGTCAAACCTGGTTAGTCAGTTGGGAGGAGAGTGGCGCCTGGCTTGTCAAAGTTGGTAAGAGTTCTACCATAACTAAGAGGGTAGGAGTTCTACCATAACTAAGAGGGTAGGAGTTCTACCATGCCTAAGAGGGTAGGAGTTCTACCATACCCAAGAGGGTAGGAGTTCTACCATGCCCAAGAGGGTAGGAGTTCTACTATGCCTAAGAGTGTAGGAGTTCTACCATACCCAAGAGGTTAGGAGTTCTACCATGCCTAAGAGGGTAGGAGTTCTACCATGCCCAAGAGGGTAGGAGTTCTACCATGCCCAAGAGGTTAGGAGTTCTACTATGCCTAAGAGTGTAGGAGTTCTACCATACCCAAGAGGGTAGGAGTTCTGTCATACCTAAGAGGGTAGGAGTTCTACCATACCCAAGAGGGTAGGAGTTCTAACAAACCTATGAGGGTAGGAGTTCTACCATACCTAAAAGGGTAGGAGTTCTACCATGCCTAAGAGGGTAGGAGCTCTACCATACTTGTGTCATATCGTAAGACAGGAGGAGTTCTACCACACTCCTTCATCTCGAGGCCCGAGGCATCAAAGTTCCATTCTCCTGCGCAGGTAGCGTGGCTGCGCTCTACCCTGCATGACATGACCTGACTCACACTTTAAGGATGTTTACCAAATGGCGTCCTAGCTTCGTCTCTTCGATGTATATCAACTGACTTATATTTCTCTCTTGTGTCTCCCCTGATGATGTGATCATTACACGAAAGTGCACTTGGGAACTTATCGTGTTTCATTTTCCCAGTGGACTCATAGGAATATCTTGATCACGCGCAAAATTGTGACCCTTTCCAATATATATATATATATATATATATATATATATATATATATATATATATATATATATATATATATATATATATATATATATAAAGGCCCATACACCCACATATACATACATATACATACAAAGACATATACATATAGACACATGGACATATTCATACTTGCTTTCCTTCATCCATTCTAGGCGCTACCCCACTCCACAGGAAACATCGCTACCCCCTGCTTCAGCGAGGTGGCGCCAGGAAAACAGACAAAAAGAAGCCACATTCGTTCACATTCAGTCTGTAGCTGTCATGTGTAATGCATTATTATCATTATCATTATCATTATTATTATCATTATTGTTATTATCATTATTATCATTATTGTTATTATCATTATCATCACCATCATTATTATTATTATTATTATTATTATTATTATCATTATTATTATTATTATTATCATTATCATTATTTTATTAGTTTCCTGGCGCTTACTCACAGACGCAGGAAGCGGCGATCATGTATAATAGATAAATATAGTTATCATTATACTACTACTCTTACTAATAGTAGTAATAGTAGTAGAAGTAGCAGTAGCAATTGTAGTAGTAGTAGTAGTAACTGTAATAGTAGTAGTAGTAGCTGTATTATCATTGTTATTACAGAAGATTCCACTCCTACTTTATCATCATTATCATAACTACAGAAGACTTCACTCCTACATTATCATTATCATAACTACGGAAGACTCCACTCCTACATTACCATTATCATAACTACAGAAGACTCCACTCCTACATTATCATTATCATAACTACAGAAGACTCCACTCCTACATTACCATTATCATAACTACAGAAGACTCCACTCCTACATTATCATTATCATAACTACAGAAGACTCCACTCCTACATTACCATTATCATAACTACAGAAGACTCCACTCCTACATTACCATTATCATAACTACAGAAGACTCCACTCCTACATTATCATTATCATAACTACAGAAGACTCCACTCCTACATTATCATCATCCCTTCACCATCGAGTTACCCTCCTCAGACCACACAACCTTGACGCCTGCATAACCATGTACGCGAACCATTTGAAAATACCCTCGGCCGGCGTAATTACGGCGAATGTGTTTACTTTATTCGTGTCCGCTAATTATATTAAAGATAATTACACCAGGCTACGGAATAATGTATTCTAAACCGCTTACATTAAATATAAGTGGAATAAATATTAAGCATTCGAGTGACATTCTCACAGCGTAAATACCAAACAATTCCATTTTCTGTCGTTCTCACTTAACCCCTCCACACCCATCATCCATCCCCCCCAAACCCCCTACCCTAAAATAGAAATAAAAACAATCATAATGCTCACATTTATTCATGACACCAGAACAATACCTACACAACCCTTGCATACATGGTAGATAGATAGGAGATCATATCTCTCGATGCAACCGCTTCACGCATCTCCTTATCTATCTATCATCATGTTGTTCTACGGGCGCCCTTGGTTTATAGACCAGCAGATTAATACCGACATCACGACTGTTATGTGGCCAGCGGAGGATACTTGGAGTACGCATACGGCACATATTACCATACGAGATGATGACCTAGCTGCGCTGACGGCTTTACCACTGCGATGCAGACGCTGAGGCACAGCGGCTACGATTCAGTGGCGGCCCACCCTCACCCTGCAGCACAGAAGGAGAGAGAGAGAGAGAGAGAGAGAGAGAGAGAGAGAGAGAGAGAGAGAGAGAGAGAGAGAGAGAGAGAGAGAGAGAGAGAGAGAGAGAGAGAGAGAGACAGACAGACAGAGAGACAGAGAGAGACAGAGACAGAGAGAGACAGAGAGAGACAGAGAGAGATGCAGAGACAGAGAGAGATGCAGAGACAGAGAGAGATACAGAGACAGAGATACAGAGAGAGAGACAGAGAGACAGAGCGAGATAGAGAGACGTGCTTTTGTCTCCTGGAGATGAAGGATGACGTCTCGGGAGCTACCGGGCTGGACGGCGTTGGCCTAAGACCTTGTTTTCTTTTTTTCTTCCCCAGGTACTATGACAAACCCTCTTGCTCTACCGCGCCAACCCCGAGCGAGCTAGGGCTAAACACAGCCAGCCGAGTCTTGCAAGGGATGAAGAGTTAAGCAGAGACGAATGTTGGGGACCTTACCGGCCGGGATCTTGGTCTCTTACCTCGCTACCAGAATCTTGGAATCTGTAGAGAACTTGGATTCAAGATGGAGCGCTCGCCAGCACTCGAGTCTCCGGCTCACTCTTGCCGCCACCAGGAGAAGGTGGTACGACTCCAGCTTCACCTGTATCATCGAACTGGACATCATCGCTGGCGTCTCTGGCAAGGACACCAGTGCCAAGGGCTCCTCATGACACTTCGGTCGGGCAATACCTTCGGAATTATTAGGCCCGCGGAGACTACTTTCACCGACGTGTTCTTAGGTTCAGGCTTACTGGGTCTGTGTCCCGCTGCCTCTCATTCAGCGTTGCCGTGCCTCGTTGTGTGTGTCCCGCTGCCTCTCATTCAGCGTTGCCGTGCCTCGTTGAGCCTGTGTCCAGCTGCCTCTCATTCAGCGTTGCCGTGCCTCGTTGCGTCTGTGTCTCGCTGCCTCTCATTCAGCGATGACGCGCCTCGGAGGAGTGTCCTTCGTGCCGTGGGTGAGGAAAGCCTAAATTTCACAATCTGTATCAGCTTCCTGAGCCTTCGGCCATGGTCGATGACCACAGCGTCATCTCCTCTTGTTAAGGAGCGACGGTCGTCCCTCGCGGAGCCCAACACTGACCTCCTGCTTGGGGAGAGAGAGAGAGAGAGAGAGAGAGAAGAGCCTGTCTGTGGCAGGTGATATTTGCTACCGTGAATCACAAGACGATGAGGATGACTGAACGCAGCAGCTCGACGCGACGCGTGAACCTAAGCAAGTGATGGCTGGACAAGACCGGAGACCCGAGACCATTTTGAACACACACACACACAAAACAAACAAACAATCGTCCTTCTTCATGACAAATGACGACCCAACTCCAGCAAATACAGTAACAAGGAAACTACTTGACTGAATGACTGTATTGCACATTCTACCACAGCAACAACTGCAGTAGTATATCGCGAGGCACCAAGTCCGTGCGCACGTACCAAATGTAATCCCATTCTCCAAGATGGCATATGTCCTCCACCACACGCTGAGCTGTATGAGTCACCTCCGGGTCAAGAACCAAGGCCAAATGACCCGCCATCGTCTGCAGAGCCTATGACAACGTAGAGAACACCTGGTCCGGTCAGTCGCGAAACAAGACGAAGGTTCGTAAGGTGTTCTCCATCTTGCCCTACCGTAGTTTCGACTCGCACATGGGGAAACCTGCATTATTACCATGACCATCGTCGACAGTCCCTCTACCAACCCCCACCAGCGAGACTCCACCGTTCTCGGACGGCATCGCCGACAGTGTCTTTCATGCCACGTCCCACGTCCCGTGTGCTGCATGATGTTGTATGCCTGGCCCACCTGCGCAGACCACCTCACCCTCACACCTGGCCTCATCACCCATCCTCCTCCTCCTACTCCTTCCTCCTAACTCTGTGTGTGTCTGCTAAGCATCCGTTTGAGGAGGACGAAACTCCACATGCCTTCACCCCATCCACCACCTATAATACACTGTTCCGGGTTTTCCAATGTACAGCGTAATACCGTACCGTAATAACCCACTGGTCAAGAGGGGTTAAGATATATGATGAGGATAACATGTCTTAGGACGAAGAGGTTTGAGAGTTGGAGAGCGTCTCGCGTTCCTCACTATGGTGGTTGCAAGAGGTTACGACGCGTGTGGAAAGCCACCTTCGGTGAGGCTGTACATCGCTACTACGTATGCGGCGGGGGAGCGACGAGAAAGGATGAAGGCAGCAAGTATGGATATGTACATGTGTATAGATGTATATATCTGTGTGTGTAGATTTATGTACACGTTTAATGTATAAGTATGCAAATGTGCGTGTGTGGACGTTTACGTATATAAATGTATATGTGCGTGGGTTGGGCCATTCCTCGTCTCTTTCCTTGCCCTACCTCGCTAACGCGGGAGACCGGGTTTAAGTTTAATGATAATGACAATAATATATATATATATATATATATATATATATATATATATATATATATATATATATATATATATATATATATATATATATTTAATTCATTGTACTTTGTCGCTGTCTCCCGCGTTAGCGAGGTAGCGCAAGGAAACAGACGAAAGTATGGCCCAACCCACCCACATACACATGTATATACACACACGTCCACACACGCACATATACATACCTATACATTTCAAATGTATACATACATATACATACACAGACAAAGACATATATACACATGTACATATTCATACTTGGTGCCCTTAGCCATTCCCGTCACCACCCAGCCACACATGAAATGGCACCCCCCTCCCCCCGCACGCGCGCGAGGTAGCGCGAGGAAAAGACAAGAAAGGCCACATTCGTTCACACTCAGTCTCTAGCTGTCATGTGTAATGCACCGAAACCACAGCTCCCTTTCCACATCCAGGCCCCACAAAACTTTCCATGGTTTACCCCAGACACTTCACATGCCCTTGTTCAATCCACTAGCAGCACGTCGGCCCCGGTATATCACATCGTTCCAATTCACTCTATACCTTGCACACCTGTCACCTTCCTGCATGTTCATGCCCCGATCGTTCAAAATCTTTTTCACTCCATCCTTCCATCTCCAATTTGGTCTCCCACTTCTCCTCGTTCTCTCCACCTCTGTCACATATCTCTTTGTCAATCTTTCCTCACTCATTCTCTCCATGTGACCATACCATTTCAACACACCGTGTTCTGCTCTCTCAACTACACTCCTTTTATTTCCACACATCTCTCTTACCCTTTCAGTACTTACTCGATCAAACCATCTCACTCCACAAATTGTCCTCAAACATCTCTTTTTATTACCACACCTCTCTCTTACCCTTTCATTACTCACTCTATCAAAGTCACCTCAGCTCTGGTGGCTGATCCGAGTGAGAAACTGCAGAAGCTGGTGACTGTGTGGAAAAGTGTGTGAAAGGAGAAAGTTGAACATAAATGTGAATGAAAGTAAGGTGGTTCAGTAGGGTGGAGGGACAAGTTAATTGGGATGTAAGTTTGAATGGAGATAAATGGGAGGAAGTGAAGTGCTTTTGATATCTAAGAGTGGATTTAGTAGCCACTGGAGCTATGAAAACGGAAATGAGTCACAGGGAGGGGGAGGGGGGGGAAGCTTTTAGGAGCAATGAAAAATGTTTGGAAAAAGAGAACGTTATCTCGGTGAGCAAAAATGGGTATGTTTGAAGGAATAGTAGTTCCAGCAATATCATATGGCTGCAAGGCATGGGCTATGGACAGGGTTGTACAAAGGAGGGTGGATGTGTTGGAAATGAAATGTTTGAGGACAATATGGGGTGTGACGTAGTTTGATCGAGTAAGCAATGAAACGGTAAGAGAGATGTGTGGTAATAAAAAGAGTATGGCTGAGAAAGCAGAAGAGGGGGTGTTGAAATGGTTTGGAAACATGGAGAGAATGAGTGAGGAATGATTGACAAAGAGGATATGTGTATCAGAAGTGGAGGGAAGTGGGAGACCAAACTGAAGCTAGAAGGATGGAGTGTGAAAGATTTTTAGCGATCGGGGCCTGAACATACAGGAGGGTGAAAGGCGTGTAAGGAATAGAGTGAATTGGAACGATCTGGTATACTGGGGTCGACGTGCTTTATAAACGTCAGGGGTAAACCACGGAAAAAGTCTATAGGCCTGGAGGTAGATAGGGAGCTGTGGTTTCGGTGCATTACACATGACAGCTAGAGACTCAGTGTGAACGAACGTGGCCTTTTTTGTCTGTTTTCCTGGCGCTACCTCGCTGAAGCAGGGGGTGGCGATGTTGTTTCCTGCGGGACGGGTTGGCGCCAGGAATGGATGAAGGCAGGCAAGTATGAATATGTACATGTGTAAACTGGAAAGCTAGAAAGACACTTTATACTTCTTGTAACAAAGATGTGACAAATACGAATATCAAAGTTTAGTGTTGCCTTATTCTCCCAACTTAGCTAATTTAAGACATGTTCTAAAAAAAAACCTGTTCTTGTAATGTTGCTTTCCAGTATAACACCATCAGCAAGACCTTCATAGATAGTAGGCCAAATCATGTAATAATTGGGAGTGTTCACGTCGTCAAATGCAAGGCATGTAAATACATTTATGTAGGCCAGATTGGTAAGGCTGTAACGGAGAGGTGTTTTATTGGCACCGTCATTCAGTACGGAGGGATGACCACAAAAATGAGATCGCTAAATATTGTCATGAAAATGATCACCTCATAGACCTTGAAAATCCGTTATTTTATATCCCTCTGCTGATTATGCCACACGTAACGTCACTGAATCTGTCTTAATTGCTAATGCTAAGAACTTTAATTTGTCCCCAGGCAATTTCGAAGCCCATCCTAGCATTAACCAACTCATTATGAGAGAATTGACAGAACACGAAACCATAAAAAAAGTTTTTCGTGACACACTCAGCTACCCAGGTCAACCCCCGCCACCTGACACCCCTAATCACTCACCCTTACAAGGGTTACGACCAGACATAGCAGACAGTGTGCGGCCTAGAGTGATTAGTGATGTAAGGCGGGAACCAAGTGTGATTTCGGGATTTAAACAACATTGTTAAGTACTGGCACCTGATGAGGTGGATTGCCTCCACGAAACATGTCGTGCCACATGTATAGAAAAATTACATGTTAAATGAAATTGTATGAACACCCACTGAAGTGCGATTTCACCTTCATAAAAATATTTATATATATATATATATATATATATATATATATATATATATATATATATATATATATATATAAACTCTAGATTAAGATGGGTAAAACTGAAAGTGGATTGAGAGAGATGGGTGATTATTGGTGTCTACGCACCGGGGTATGAGAAGTAAGATCATGAGAGGCAAGTGTTTTGGAAGCAGCTGAGTGAGTGTGTTAGCAGTTTTGATGCACGAGACCGGGTTTTAGTGATGGGTGATTTGAATGCAAAGGTGAGTAATGTGGCAGTTGAGGGAATAATTTGTGTAGATGGGGTGTTCTGTGTTGTAAATGGAAATGGTGAAGAGCTTGTAGATTTGTGTGCTGAAAAAGGACTGGTGACTGGGAATACCTGGTTCAAAAACAGAGATATACGTATGTATACGTATGTAAGTAGGAGAGATGGCCAGAGAGAGTTAATGAATTACGTGTTAACTGATAGGCGCGTGAAAGAGAGATTTTTGGATGTTAATGTGCTGAGAGGTGCAACTGGAGGGATGTCTGATCATTATCTTGTGGAGGCGAAGGTGAAGATTTGTAGAGGTTTTCAGAAAAGAAGAGAGAATGTTGGGGTGAAGAGAGTGGTGAGAGTAAGTGAGCTTGGGAAGGAGACTTGTGTGAGGAAGTACCAGGAGAGACTGAGTACAGAATGGAAAGAAGGTGAGAACAAAGAATGTAAGGGGAGTGGGGGAAGAATGGGATATATTTAGGGAAGCAGTGATGGCTTGCGCAAAAGATGCTTGTGGCATGAGAAGCGTGGGAGGTGGGCAGATTAGAAAGGGTAGTGAGTGATGGAATGAAGAAGTAAGATTATTAGTGAAAGAGAAGAAAGAGGCATTTGGACGATTTTTGCAGAGAAATAATTAAAATAACTGGGAGATGTATAAAAGAAAGAGACAGGAGGTCAAGAGAAAGGTGCAAGACGTGATAAAGAGGGCAAATGAGAGTTGGGGTGAGAGAGCATCATTAAATTTTAGGGAGGATAAAAAGATGCTTTGGAAGAAGGTAAATAAAGTGCGTAGGACAAGAGAATAAATGGGAACATCGGTGAAGGGGGCTAATGGGGATGTAATAACAAGTAGTGGTGATGTGAGAGGGAGATGGAGTGAATATTTTGAAGGTTTGTTGAATGTGTTAGATGATAGAGTGGCAGATATCGGGTGTTTTGGTCGAGGTGGTGTGCGAAGTGAGAGGGTCAGGTAGAATGGTTTGGTAAACAGAGAAGAGGTAGTAAAAGCTTTGCGGAAGATGAAAGCCGGCAAGGCAGCGGGTCTGGTCGGTATTGCAGTGGAATTTATTAAAAAAGGGGTGACTGTGCTGATAACTGGTTGGTGAAGATATTCATTGTATGTATGGCTGATGGTAAAGTGCCTGAGGATTGGCGGAATGTATACGTAGTACCATTGTACAGAGGCAAATGGGATAAAGTGAGTGTTCAAATTACAGAGTTATAAGTTTGGTGAGTATTCCTGGGAAATTATATGGGAGGGTATTGATTGAGAGGGTGAAGGCATGTACAGAGCATCAGATTGGGGAAGAGCAGTGTGGTTTCAGAAGTGGTAGAAGATGTGTGGATCAGGTGTTTGCTATGAAGAATGTATGTGAGAATACTTAGAAAAACAAATGGATTTGTATGTAGCATTTAGTGATCTGGAGAAGGCAAATGATAAGAGTTGATAGAGATGCTCTGTGGAAGGTATTAAGAGTATACGGCGTGGGAGGCAAGTTGCTGGAAGCAGTGAAAAGTTTTTATCGAGGATGTAAGGCATGTGCACGAGTAAGAAGAGAGGAAAGTGATTGGTTCTCAGTAAATGTCGGTTTGCTGCAGGGGTGCGTGATGTCTCCATGGTTGTTTAATTTGTTTATGGATGG
>NC_092273.1:14998424-15015924 GCF_036320965.1 Panulirus ornatus
TCCTTCCTTGCACGTTGCTAAGCGCTTCGTTCGGTACTACGGCCGGGCCTCCTGTCGCACCCTCACATACTCTTGGTTTCCTCTTCGGTCCCCTTGTCGCACTTCCTCAAGCCCCTGCCGGACAACCGGTGCCCCGTGGCATTTTCAAGGCCCTCTCTTCCATACTCGTCAACCTCCGGCTAACCTACCTCCCAGTGGCACGCCTCGGTTCCGTGTCGCACCTCCCTGCTCCCTGCCTCACTTCTTGGCCTCCCGTCGCGTGGCGTCGAGCCTCATTCCACTCACCACGCTTAGGGGTCTTCCTGAGGGAACCTGCCTGGCCTCTTCTGACGAAGGATCGT
The DNA here is from genome assembly GCF_036320965.1 of Panulirus ornatus. Taxonomy (NCBI): domain Eukaryota; kingdom Metazoa; phylum Arthropoda; class Malacostraca; order Decapoda; family Palinuridae; genus Panulirus; species Panulirus ornatus. Next base: position 14,998,766 of record NC_092273.1, read on the forward strand.
CCCTGACCCGTCATGCTATCATCCACTTGACGACATTTTGCAGATCCTGTCATGGCCCAGCTGCCGTCCTCCCTCTGTCACCACCCCTGGGGCGACGCAAGTCCTCTCTCTCTCTCTCTCTCTGTCTCTCTGTCTCTCTCTCTCTCTCTCTCTCTCTCTCTCTCTCTCTCTCTCTCTCGTCTCCTCATCCTCCCCCGACGCCTTGTTGTCGACACTCCCGCCATATTCTAGCTGGTTTCTCTTGTCGCACTCTGTCTGTCGAACCGGGTAAGTGTCCTGTCGCACGACCAGTCGCACGCATCCCCTGGATCCCCTACCAGGACCTCATCACTAACGGCATGACGATCTGCCTCTCTCTCTCTCTCTCTCTCTCTCTCTCTCTCTCTCTCTCTCCCAGCGTTCCCTACTCCTCCGCCCTCACGCTGCAGCTGCTGTGCTTCCTCGTCGCCGCCTGAGCATCCTGTGGTCATTCTCCAACCCGCTTGGTGGTGGTTCCTGCTCCAACACCACGTGTCCTCTCGCGCCCTCGTGTCCTTGCCCCATGCTGGACCTCGTCGCTATCCGACAGCGCACACTGGATGATCCGTCCCTCTACAACCAACACTGACGAAGGACAACCCCCATCACACAGTGCCCCCCCTTGAACACACACACACACACACACACACCGACACAACCTGAGGGGCCCGGGGCAAACCGCACACCACTTAAACTCTCTGAAGACTGAGGTGAGCGGGATGTAGCTTCGAGTGGACTGGGTTCCTCCTCCTCCCCGTCCGTGAGACGTCCCTGACCGGGCGGGCTGATCGTCAGGCCATCTGAAATGATTCGCTTTAAACCTCGTTTTCCCGGCCATCACCACACTCGCTGGGAGGGAAGACCATACATTCTTCCTCACGCTGACGGTGCGAGGGGATGCACTGCGTGGATGCAGGTGGGAGTACAAGACACGGCCAGATGACTGAGGACCCGTTGGTTTATGACGCGAGATTTCCTGCTGAAGGACAGTACATGGGAAGGACAGGTAACACAAGACCTGATGGCCTATGACGAGGTTATCTGCTGGAGGACAGTACATGGGAAGGACAGGTAACAGAAGACCTGATGGTCTATGACGAGGTTATCTGCTGGAGGATAGTAATACTAACCTATGTTCTTTGTCTAGAGAGAGAGAGAGAGAGAGAGAGAGAGAGAGAGAGAGAGAGAGAGAGAGAGAGAGAGAGGAGAGAGTAAAGTAGAGAGCGCGTTCCTCTGTGGTCAGCAGGAGGTGGGGTGGATGGTCATGCACACAGGAGGGGGAGTGTTCTAGGCAGGGAGGAGGGGTAAGGGTGGGGAAGGAGGGAGGGAGGGAGGGGGAAGGTACAGGTCAGGGGATCAAGCTGATCCACTGAACAGATCAACAGATAAGTCGATCCGATTCCCTGTGACCGCAATAGTTGTGTGGGTAGCCTGCGTATTTTAAACCCCGGCTCGTAATGCCCTGTAGAACATAATCCTTTATCCCCTCCTGGTTTTGTCCATGTTACCGCCATATATATATATATATATATATATATATATATATATATATATATATATATATATATATATATATATATATATATATATATATATATATATATATATATATATATATGTATATATATATATATATATATATATATATATATATATATATATATAATATAATATAAATATATATATACGTATATATATATATATATATATATATATATATATATATATATATATATATATATATATATATATATATATATATATTCACAATTGTCCGAGGACTTCTCCATGTCCCCCTGCCGCACCAATGCTACGCTACCTTCAGGAGCAGGGAAATGGTGGAGTCCGTTTGCAGTGAGTTCGGAAACGACACTGTAGCACCAACGGTATAAAACCTTGCTGAAGGTGACTCTTCGCCAACGGTATACAAACTGGAGCAGGCGGAGTCCGGTAACAAAGACGGGCATGTTTGACGGTACATTAGTCCCGACGGTGTTGTATGGATGCGAGGTACAATATGTGGTGTGAGGCGGGTCCACTGAGGCTGGCATATGTGAGGGGCATCTTGTGTCGGGCGTGGGTAGAGGACAAGGAGAATGGGGAGACCGAAATGGAGGAGGAAGGATGGATCGAAAAAGATTCCGAGTGTTCGATGCCTAAACATGGAGTATAGTGTAAGGCGTGGACGGGATAGAGTGAACTGCAGCGATGTGGTATACAGGGGTCGACGTGCTGTCAATGGACTAAGCCAGACCATAATGAAGCAGTCGGGGGAAACCATGGAAGGGTTTGTAGGGCCTGATAGTGGATAAGGGTCTCTGGTTTTGTCGTTATACGTCCAAGCCAAAGAGTGAATGGGAGCGAATGAAGCCGTCTCTGCTTGTTCTTTGCGCTGCCGCGCTGACGTGGGAAATAGCGTGAAGCATGAAAAAAAATATTTCCTTCATATTTTTTCAGTTTTCCTCGCTAGCGAGGTAACGCCAGAAACAGACGAAGAGAGGCCACATACGCTCTCATCCATTCTCTAACTGTGTAATGCACCGAAACCACAGCTCCTTATCAACATCCAGGCCACATAAAACTTTCCAATGTTTACCCCGCACGTTTCACATGCCCTGTTTCTTTCCATAAACAGCACGTCGACCCCGGTATACCACATCGTTCCACTTCACTCTCTTCCTTGCACGCCTCTCACCCTCCTGCATGTTCAAGCCCCGATCACTTAAAATCTTTTTCACTACATCCTTCCACCTCCAATTTGGTCTCCCACTTCTCGTTCCCTCCACCTTTGACACATATATTCTCTTTGTCAATCTTTCCTCACTCATTCTCTCCGTGTGACCAAACCATTTCAATATACCCTCTTCTGCTCTCTCAACCACACTCTTTTTATTCCCAAACATCTCTCTTACCCTTTCATGACTTACTCGATCAAACCACCTCACACCACATATTGTCCTCAAACATCTCATTTCCAACACATCCACCCTCCTCCACACAACCCTATCTATAGCCCATGCCAAGAGTGTGGATGACGCTGGTGGTGGTGGTGGTGGTGGTGGATGAGTCATCAGGACGAGACTATGGATGACGGTGGTGGCGGATGTGTCATCAGCACACACACACACACACACACACACACACACACACATCTCGTGGTTTCGCACATGCTTCCTGACAGACAGTCTTCGACCAGCGTGATGACCCTTGGTCACAAGCTCTGAGCATGTTGAGGACACCCCCCCCCCCCCCCCCCCCCCCCGGTCTGTGCCCTCTGGTCATTTCCGTATCGAAGGCTATAAGGCGCGTCCAGGATGTGGCATCTACCGTGTCCAGCCAGAGAACATCTCTTCGCGCCGCTGGTTCCGATACACTGACCCAGGAGTCGTCATCGAGGTCGGGCCTTAGATGTGGTATAAAGAAAGGGCTAAAAAGAGAGACATGAGATAGAGAGAGAGAGGTGGAGAGACGCCCAGGAGTCGTCATCGAGGTCGGGCCTTAGATGTGGTATAAAGGGCTAAAAAGAGAGACATGAGATAGAGAGAGAGGTGGAGAGACGGGGAAGTGGAGACAGAAGAGGACACGTGATCCAAGTTTTGGAAGATGTGGCACGATTGTACCTGCTTCTTGGGAGGGAGGGGGGCGGCTGGTCGTCCAGGTTGTGGGGGGGAGACAACACCAGGAGGAGGAGGAGGAGGAGGAGGAGGAGGAGTAGGAGGAGGAGGAGGAGGAGGAGGAGGAGGAGGAGGTAGAGGCTTCCAAAGCTTAGCGATGGACGGGAAGAAACAAGACATCACAACGGCTCATCCCCGAGTTGGGGCAAATGACTAGGGCTGTTGTGATCCAGGGGACAATCTTCAGGTGTGTGTGTGTGTGTGTGTGTGTGTGTGTGTGTGTGTGTGTGGGTGTTGTGTGTCATCACAGGGGAGGACCTGGTCACAGCCTTACGTTCTCCCCAACAAGGAAAGGAGCATCAGAGTTAGAAATGGCCGCAGCACCGGGCTGATTGAACCCAATATATCCCCTGATACATTTCAGATGACCCCCTCCACCAGAACATCCCCCTCATTCTGAAACAGCCCTGGTGTTGTCCAGCACCTCCATCTCGAAGACTTCCTGCTGCTCCAAGCATGCGCTGCAATCAGTAGCAGGGGCAGGATGGAAGCCTTTGAATGGGTGAAGTTGTTTGACGAGACTGTACTCGGTTTCGTCAGCGACCGCGTCAATGGTCTCTCTCTCTCTCTCTCTCTCTCTCTCTCTCTCTTCACCCGCTCGTAACTTCGAGGAGGCGGAGTCCGGTAACACCAACGTGCCTGTCCCTTAATCATGCGGTCGCATAGTAACTCAATTATCTCCATCCGCAGTTCCTCGGGGGTCACCGGTGCACGTACACTACCCACAGAAAACGGGATGCGGAAAACTGGACACTCACTGTCGGCCTTACCTACAGAAAACGGGTTGCGGAAAACAGGAAACTCTCTGTCGGCCTTTCCAGACAAATCGTTCATGAAAAAAAAAATATTCCTTTCGGAACTCAGCGATAAGGAGTAACACACACACACACACGTAGTGACACCAGGAGAAACTATGCCAAATTACCGACGTAAAATTCGCTTCCCCCCCAAAGTTGAGGCTGAATCCCAGAGACACTAAAGGACCGACATAGAAAAAAAAACAAAAAAAAATTCAGTCGTCAAACTGCTCATTCGGCCGCTTCGAACCGGTCCATGTGTTCCGTAGCATCGTTGGTGTGCCACGTTATCAGTCATGCTGCTCAGCCACATCCATACTCTCTCTCTCTCTCTCTCTCTCTCTCTCTCTCTCTCTCTCTCCATGGTTTCCGACCCCCAGATACAACCAGCCGTTCCTCATCACAGCTTCCCCGCCTGGAATGAGAAATCATCTACAGCGTCCACAGTCTAGCTGGCTGTCAGAGGGAAGCCCAGACTGTGATGTGGTTCAATCGCCTTTGCTGGAACCCCCCACAACACCACTTTACCTTCGCGGGTTCTACGGTCCATCTGAAAATTGCGATATGGACCCGAGAAAATGGATCGGCTCGGGTTGACGAAATGGACGGCAGACTCTCCTCTCTTCCTCCCTAACCGTTCTGCAGTAGCCCCATCTGTGGCCAGACTCACTGAACCTCGGAGCCCAGCCCACACCTCTAATTAATCTATTCAGACCTTCTATCGTGGCCCAGTCCACACCTCTAATCTATCCAGACCTTCTATCGTGGCCCAGTCCACAGCTCTATTCTATCCAGACCTTCTATCGTGGCCTAGTCTACACCCGTAATCTATCCAGACCTATCGTGGCCCAGTCCACAGCTCTATTCTATCCAGCCTTCTATCGTGGCCCAGTCCACAGCTCTATTCTATCCAGCCTTCTATCGTGGCCCAGTCCACACCTCTAATCTATCCAGACCCTTCTATCGAAGCCCAGCCCACACCTCTAATTAATTTATCCAGACCTTCTATCGTGGCCCAGTCCACACCCCTAATAATCTACCCAGACCTTCCATCAGACCTTCTATCGTGGCCCAGTCCACACCCCAGATTAATCAACCCAGACCCTTCCATCAGATCTTCTATCGTGGCCCAATCCACACACCCTCATCTACCCAGACCTTCTATCCAACTGTTAGAGAGGCCACACACCGGCTGCCGCTGTTTGTGGCTTTTTCATATCATATCCCCACAACATTGAATGGCGACCCTTGATGCACAATGACAAAGTGACATGTTCTGTGTCACACGAGATTTGAGGGGAAATGACCCAGATCCCTCGAACACAGCACATCCCTCCTCCAGAGGTATGATAACTGGAACGTCATCCCCTGAGTGTGTGAATACAGTGACTGATGACTCAGCCACCCCTTGAGTCGCGTGGATCGACCCCTAAAGTCGAGTGATTTGGGGCTCCGTGATTCGACAGAGGTAGAGCGACTCGACCCCTGTGTAGAGTGGCAACCCGCTCAATATAATAACTCGACCCCTTAAGTAGATTGACTCTATCTTTCGAGTGACTCGACCCCTTAAGTAGATTGACTATCTTTCGAGTGACTCGACCCCTTAAGTAGACTGGCTCTATCTTTCGAGTGACTCGACCCCTTAAGTGAACAGACTCTATCTTCTGAGTGACTCAACCCCTTAAGAAGACTGACTCTTTCCTTTGAGTGACTCGACCCCTTAAGTAGACTGACTATCTTTCGAGTGACTCGACCCCTTAAGTAGACTGACTCTATCCTTCGAGTGACTCGACTCCTTAAGTAGACTGGCTCTATCTTTCGAGTGACTCGACCCCTTAAGTAGATTGGCTCTATCTTTCGAGTGACTCGACCCCTTAAGTAGACTGGCTCTATCCTTCGAGTGACTCGACCCTTTAAGTAGACAGACTCTACCCTTCGAGTGACTCGACCCTTTAAGTAGACAGACTCTATCCTTCGAGTGACTCGACCCCTTAAGTAGTGTGACTTTGACCCCTTAAGCAGAGGGATTCGATTCCTTGAACACGATGATCAGATTCTTGATCCACTCGTGCGAGTTAACTCCGGTGACAAAGTCCTTCAGCAAATTTCAAACCCATGACAAGATATCACCTCGTTCTCGAAGACGAACTGGACATAATACCACACCTGAACACGGTAACTCTGTCCTTCAGAACGGGAAATATCTTCACCCTGAAAGACCAGATTCACCTTCTCCCAGAACAACGAGTCGCGCCACTTCCTCAGCCTCAGTAGTGGTAGTTGCGCCACTTCCTCAGCCTCAGTAGTGGTAGTTGCGCCACTTCCTCAGCCTCAGTAGTGGTAGTCGCGCCACTTCCTCAGCCTCAGTAGTGGTAGTCGCGCCACTTCCTCAGCCTCAACAGTGGTAGTCGCCACTTCCTCAGCCTCAACAGTGGTAGTCGCCACTTCCTCAGCCTCAGCAGTGGTAGTCGCGCCACTTCCTCAGCCTCAGCAGTGGTAGTCGCCACTTCCTCAGCCTCAGCAGTGGTAGTCGCCACTTCCTCAGCCTCAGCAGTGGTAGTCGCGCCACTTCCTCAGCCTCAGCAGTGGTAGTCGCCACTTCCTCAGCCTCAACAGTGGTAGTCGCCACTTCCTCAGCCTCAGCAGTGGTAGTCGCGCCACTTCCTCAGCCTCAGCAGTGGTAGTCGCCACTTCCTCAGCCTCAGCAGTGGTAGTCGCGCCACTTCCTCAGCCTCAACAGTGGTAGTCGCGCCACTTCCTCAGCCTCAACAGTGATAGTCGCCACTTCCTCAGCCTCAACAGTGGTAGTCGCGTCACTTCCTCAGCCTCAACAGTGGTAGTCGCCACTTCCTCAGCCTCAGCAGTGGTAGTCGCGCCACTTCCTCAGCCTCAGCAGTGGTAGTCGCGCCACTTCCTCAGCCTCAGCAGTGGTAGTCGCGCCACTTCCTCAGCCTCAGCAGTGGTAGTCGCGCCACTTCCTCAGCCTCAACAGTGATAGTCGCCACTTCCTCAGCCTCAACAGTGGTAGTCGCGTCACTTCCTCAGCCTCAACAGTGGTAGTCGCCACTTCCTCAGCCTCAGCAGTGGTAGTCGCGCCACTTCCTCTGCCTCAGCGGTGGGAGTCGCGCCACTTCCTCAGCCTCAGCAGTGGTAGTCGCGCCATTTCCTCAGCCTCAGCGGTGGGAGTCGCGCCACTTCCTCAGCCTCAGTAGTGGTAGTTGCGCCACTTCCTCAGCCTCAGCAGTGGTAGTCGCGCCACTTCCTCAGCCTCAGCAGTGGTAGTCGCGCCACTTCCTCAGCCTCAACAGTGGTAGTCGCCACTTCCTCAGCCTCAACAGTGGTAGTCGCGTCACTTCCTCAGCCTCAACAGTGGTAGTCGCGCCACTTCCTCAGCCTCAGCAGTGGGAGTCGCGCCACTTCCTCAGCCTCAGCAGTGGTAGTCGCCACTTCCTCAGCCTCAACAGTGGTAGTCGCGCCACTTCCTCAGCCTCAGCAGTGGTAGTCGCCACTTCCTCAGCTTCAGGGACAAACAAGTCTTCCAGGAAGGTACTTACAAATGACGGTCATCATCATCATGACGGTGGCCAGGATCAGTGCGATCTGTCCCTCGACATACCCGAGTGGCGATTCTGAGTCTGCCTTGAACGCGTCCATAATGGCGAGGACCTCGCTCACGAGAGACGCCACCTTCCACCCGACGGCCCAGTCGTCCGCGGGCGGTTGATAGACCTGACAGCGAGGGGGGTCATCTTTGACGCGAGGGGCACCTGGCACTCAGAGAGAGCTTACCCTCGGTGCGGGCGTCCATCATCAACAGCCACTGGCGTCTGTCGCGGACGGTCTTCCCCTCCTTCGACACCTCCTGCGAGCGTCGCGGACGGTCTTCCTCGCCTTCGACACCTCCGCGAGCGTCAGCCAGACACACAACACCAGCAAGGCAGGCAAGCAGCCTCTTGACAAGAAGACGTTTTCAGGACACTGACGACTTCCCTCCCTCCCACTCGTGTCGTCGGGGGTCAACAACGAAGTCTTCAGTCATTCAACGGAGACAGAACCGAGCTGCCCCAGCGGTTGAGAACGTTACTAATGGAGTCCATGGTGTCACAAGTGTTGCTGTGAGACGTGGCTGGGTGTGAACAGAGGCGCGACATTGAGGTAAGCAGATTCGTTGACGCCACTTGTGGGTTGTAAGGTAAGAGCAAGTGATTTTTTGTCACCAGTAGACAGAAGTGATGACGTGAATGAACTATGAATCATGAGTCAGTGAGTTCAGACATTCATCATTCCTTACTAATGATACCAGTGATTGGGAATCATTGTAGATATCATATGCAGGAGTGAGGATGTCAGTGGATATGAATGCCGAGTCTGTAGGTTTAAAGTTTCATGACACCACTGTCATGTAGTAGCAACGGCTTCACACCCCGAGAAGTACAGGTGCGAATTCAGAGAGATGTGTTCAGTTCGAGAAGGAGTCCTAGGGTGGCGAGGGGTGGACCAATGAGTTGCAGGTGTGTCGTGTGGAATCATCAGAAATAAGAGTGGATGAGGTTAGACGTTCAAGACGTAAGATCATCTTATGAAGAGAAGAATGTTAGGCGGTGGGAAACAACCCTGAGGAACACCAGTGATTTCTGGGTAAGAGAGGGATAGTCGCTCCACCAAGTAACTGAAACGGACTGGCAAGAGATGGAACACAAAGAGGGCAAAAGATCAAAGTCTGACGAGCATAGGTTTGTGCCACACCCTGCCACAGTTGGCCATGGCCTCTGGGGTCATGACGCGAAGCATCATGGTCTTTGCCGGGGCTGTTGAAGTGGTCTAGCTACCGGCAGTGGGCGACAGAACCACCAGCCAGTCTCCGGCAGGAAGAAACTACAGTCATTTCTCAATGAGACGGAAAGACACACACAACACGGCAGCCCAAGGCCAGAGGTCAAGCTCTGGAGGAGAGTAGATAAGTCGGATTGCCTTTGGACTCGACCCTCACAAGGGTGTCTTGAGTTAGTACCTGCCTCCCCCAGGCGTGAGGCATATACCCTGCTGAAGGACGGGGCGAGGCTACGTATCACCAGGACGGAAGACAGGAGGATTCCCGAAGCTGAACAGGACTCCCTGTTCCCTGGAGGCAGATTTTGCTCTTTGGGCCGAGCTAGTGTTGCCCCATAAAGACATTACGGTGAAACCAAGTATGTTTATTGTCTTGAGCGGCGGGATTATAGAGCCATTAGAGGAGATGGGAAAGTTGTGAGGGGGACTTAGAAAGATTGGGTTTCCAGCTTGTTCGTGAGAAGCATCGTGGGCGCCTTTCCATCTGTCCTGGAACAGTACCTCCTCCTGCAGACTAAACCTCCCCTCCAAACCTTCCCGTCGTGTATTTCATAGTCGGGGAGTCGCCCGTACATCATCATATCCTTCCAGGAGGTCTTCTTCTCCTTCCGTCTGGTGGGGCAGACACGAGAAGAAACTGGGCTTTGAGGGAGGCATTAAAGCGAACCAGGTTAGGCATTAATCTTCACTGGTGCGAGAGAACCGCGAACCACAGCCCGAACAGCTTAATACCTTCCCTGGGGGGCCGGGGTCTCTCATGAGGATGAAGAACTTTTTAGAAAACGACTAACCGGCCCAAGTAGATCACCCATCTTCCCTTCCCCAAGCTATCCTCCATCACCCAAAGAAATGGGGAATGACCAGCGAATGATCGACGATCTTCGTCCATTTGTGACCAGCGAATGATCTTCGTCCATTTGTGACCAGCGAATGATCCACGCTCTTCGTCCATTTGTGACCAGCGAATGATCCACGCTCTTCGTCCATTTGTAAAGAGGATGGAAAGCTCAAAAGTGTCTTCCTTCTACAGACAAAAGCCGACATAAAAGAAACCAAAAAAAAAAGCCACATAAAAAAAAAATTGGCGGACCACGAGCACTACTTACCTCACGACTCTCATGGCATGTGGCACCGACACTAAAACCCAGGCCAATACATCTAGTGTGTGGGGTCTCCTGCCTCCTCCTCCTGCCTCACCATGTATACACTTGTGTAATCTTTTAATTCCTGCAACTTAATCTCCAGCCGGGTCTGATGCCACGTCGTAATTGTTGTCATTTTTGGGCGAGGCTGTGGCGGGCGGGTCACGCGTCGGCTCTGTGTCAACATTATGGATATTTACGGTGTGGCGGCGCGGGGGAGGAGGGGGGGGGAGGAGCCCTTGCTCCTCCTTCAGTGGGAGTGGAGGGAAGGGGGGGGGGGACGACGGGTGCTGAGGACGGGCGCTGGTTGGGAAGGGGGACCCTCCATGCCAAGGTTATGGGTGCAGCTGAGGAGGGAGGTGTGTGCGTACGTGGTAGTACATGGGAAGGACATAGAAGACTTGATGGTCTATGACGAGATTATCTGCTGGAGGACAGTACATGGGAAGGACAGGTAACACAAGACCTGATGGTCTATGACGAGGTTATTTGCTGGAGGACAGTACATGGGAAGGACAGGTAACAGAAGACCTGATGGTCTATGACGAGGTTATCTGCTGGAGGACAGTACATGGGAAGACCTGATGGTCTATGACGAGATTATCTGCTGGAGGACAGTACATGGGAAGGACAGGTAACACAAGGCCTGATAGTCTATGACGAGGTTATTTGCTGGAGGACAGTACATGGGAAGGACAGGTAACAGAAGACCTGATGGTCTATGACGAGGTTATCTGCTGGAGGACAGTACATGGGAAGACCTGATGGTCTATGACGAGGTTATCTGCTGGAGGACAGTACATGGGAAGGCCAGGGAACAGAAGACCTGATGGTCTATGACGAGGTTATCTGCTGGAGGACAGTACATGGGAAGATGCGTGCGTGCGTGCGTGTGTGTGTGTGTGTGTGTGTGTGTGTGTGTGTGTGTGTGTGTGTGTGTGTGTGTGTGCGTGCGTGTGTGTGTGTGTATTCAGCCCGTTAAGAAAGTGGGTCAAGCTGCAGCCATCTCGTCCTCTTCGGGCTCGTGCGTCTTCATGTCTCGGATCTTTGCCTAACACACCGGTCCATCATGTGTCTCATCGTGTCCTTCAAGAAGTCCAGTGACGCATGGCCCTGTTGTCCCACGACGCCCTGGGCTAACAGGACTCTGTGTTGAGTCCCCTCACTCCCTCGGGGTCCAACGCACTCCACAATAATTCACCCCCACACTCTTTCTCCCGACGGAGGGGAGAAAAAAAAAAAGGATCCGGAAGGGAGAGGGTTTGAGGAGGACGTCCAGGCGATCGTGAAAGCGACTGGTGTCGAAGGAGAGAGAGAGAGAGAGAGAGAGAGAGAGAGAGAGAGAGAGAGAGAGAGAGAGAGAGAGAGAGAGAGAGAGAGAGAGAGAGAGAGAGAGAGAGAGAGAGAGAGAGAGTGTGTGTGTGTGTGTGTGTGTGTGTTCGCCTCTCACGCGTTTACACCCAGTCCTTGAAGAGTCTGTTGACGTATCTAAAGGATCGACTCATGTCTCCCTCCCTCCCTCCCTCCTCCTCCTCCCTCAACATAAGAAATCGTATGAGTTATCACCATGAACTGGATTACAGAGGAGGGTCGGACGGACACGTAATCTGCGACGAGTTTATCTTAAATCGAGTCACATTATCTGGTCTGATAAGGACAAGTGCCACAGTGCCACCATCAACAACACACTCCTCAGTCTGGCGACGGAGGCCCATCCCAAGACCCTCCCACGGTATCTGGCCTTCCCACGGTTGGGTGTGTCACTCAGTATTCTTCTGTTCTCACCGTATCTAAAAGGGGAAACAGAAGAAGGAGTCACGCGGGGAGGGCTCATCCTCCTCGACGGATAGTATATATATATATATATATATATATATGTAGTATACTTTGTCAATGTCTCCCGCGTTAGCGAGGTAGCGCAAGGAAACAGACGAAAAAATGGCCTAACCCACCCACATACACATGTATATATATAAACGCCCACACACGCACATTTACATACGTATGTATTTCAACGTATACATACATATACATACACAGACATATACATATATACTCATGTACATACCATACTTCCTGCCTTCATCCATTTCCGTCGCCACTCCGCCACACACAAAATAGCATCCCCCCTCCAGCGAGGGGGAGGGGGGAACTTGCCGTGTTTCATTTCCATATATATATATATATATATATATATATATATATATATATATATATATATATATATATATATATATATATATTCTTTTTTTTTCTTTCACAGATCTTGAGCCTCCTAAATTTGATGCCATCTAACTCAAAACTGGCTCTCTCCTCCATACCTCTGACTTCAGCGTTCCCTTCAGCTCCTCCAACTGTGGACACCATCTCGACTACCTGACATCCGTCTTCTGCACCTCCAAGCACTGATCTCCGTGCAGGGGATTTCAACGCGAACTATGAAGGATCAATTAAGACTCTATCCGGGAGGATCCCCGTGGAACTGAGACGTTTTCTTCTTGTTTATCCTAACTGACGACATGGAACAGATCATCAAACATCCAAGACGGGTTTCCAACCATCACGACCACTCCTCTAACACCCCTGGCCTCATTCACACCTGTGACCCTCCCTCCCACTATTCATACTTTACTTTTGCCTCCTTCAGGATCGTTCGACCATAGTCTTCATCTCCATCGCCTCTGACTTGAGGCGCCCTGCCCCTGCGCCCTCTTGTGACTCCAACCCGTGAAGAACTCGGTGGTTAGCTCTCCCCAACTCCTTCACCGACTTCCCCGATACTGGCCGAGATGATGCTCCTCCCTCCGTCTGCTGACAGTATGGTGAGGAGGGAGGGTTTATCTTGGGCTGGGATGGGGTCCTGTGTGCCCTCCTCACCCTGATCTATCTCCCACCACTCGTGGTTTGATCGCTCCTGCTCTGATGCCTGTCCCATCAAGGACAGAGCGCATCGAGCTATGGAACTCCTACCCTCCCCGAGGTCCGGGAGCTCGGCTTAACACCTCTCGTCAGAACCACCACAAAGCTGCTCTTCGTAAAGTCAAGCACAACATTTAACGAAACTGTGTTGATTTGACTTCTTCTACGGCTGAATTTCTCGGGTCCTCAACCAAAAGTATCTCCAATACCTTCTTAACCCTCGCTTCCGACCTGGTCAATCCATCGCTAACTCTCCAGCTGATACACCCGCCCTTCTATGAATTCTACTCACTTCTAATTCTACTTTGGATGGTTCCACGACTGTTCCTCCTCTCCCCATCTCTGGAAGGACCTTTCCAGCATTTTGCCCAATATCGAATGCAAAAAGGCGCACGGCGCGGAGGGCAAACCTCGTCGAACTCATGTCTGAGCGAGACATGATCCTTGCTCTTATATTTCGTCTGTCTCAGAACCTATTTCTTTTTTCCTCTTTCAGTGAAGCATGGTACAGGCCGTCCCTAGGGAAAGAGGCGCTTCTAATCTTCTTAACTCTATCGCCTCACTCTTATCATCTCTGCTGTTTTCAAAGTTTTACCAAGTCTTTGAGAAATTCTCCTTACCACTAAATTTTTCTCACACGCCAAGTATCTCATTCCCGTCTGATCCCCGGTATACCTCTCACGTTGCCTGGTCTATCGGCGATCTCTTCTATGCAAGTCTCTCTCTCTCTCTCTCTCTCTCTCTCTCTCTCTCTCTCTCTCTCTCTCTCTCTCTCTCTCTCTCTCTCTCTCTCTCTCTGGGACTTTGGTGAATCCTTCGCTGTGGTTCTCGACATCTCCAAAAGCGTCTGGGAAGGTGTGGCACGAGTCTCCGCTGTCCGTCCTTCCTTCATTTGGCGTTTTTGTTTCACTCTCTGTTCCCCCAACGCATACCTTCCTTTCTAGTCGGCCCACTGCAGTAGTGGTTGATTGAGCGACCTCTGTCTTATACCGTCAACTGTGGCGTCCCTTTGCGTTCTGTCCTGTAGCCCCCATCTGCGTCTCCTCCATACACGTTGATCCCTCCCTCAACATCTGACCCTCATCTCACTTACGACGATGAGTCCAGTAAACGTACATCAACTCATACCCTCCCTACCTCACTTGAGGAGCTGTGGTTTGTGTCGTCTCTGTTCCGTCATACCCTGCTTCTCCCCTCACACCCGAAAAGGACGTAGCTGAGGCATGTTTTCCCACTCCGTGTCGGGTAATGCAAAAAAAAGAAGGGTATTAATTCGTTGTCAGGATATATACGTGAGTGTCACAGCGACTAGCTTTCCACCCTGAATCTCCGACGACGGATCCGACAGCGTCGCGCAATCATCTCCGACGATGGATCCGACAGCGTCTCGCACAATCATCTCCGACGACGGATCCGACAGCGTCTCGCGCAATCATCTCCGACGATGGATCCGACAGCGTCTCGCGCAATCATCTCGGACAGTCGCCATCGTAAGTCAGCCCGGGATCACACACTATAGATCCCCCCAGAGTGATGTGTGCGGTGGTGACGAGGTCCAACATGTGTGCCCCCCACCCACCTCCCGCTATCATCTGCCTGTCACCCCGGCGAGGTAGACAGACACTCAGGAGAGCGGGCTGATAATACGGAGGCGCTTGACTACCTCACGGATAACATGACTGACAGGCCCGGCCACACCCCCGCTCCCCAAGGCCTGTCAGCCACCAGCCACACTAGCACCCCGACGGACCCAAAGTCACCTCCCTCCAACCATGTGTTCCTAATCTCCTGTTGCCTCCGTGGCTGTACACGGAGGCAACACAGTGTTACAGGATTAGGATACGGGCATTTTGATATGAAGATCGACCTTGAGTACATTCCTAAGATAGAACAGAGCTTCCCCCACCTCACCCCAGACGCTGGGGCTGTGTTAGGTTCAGCCAACTGATGGATCGAGAGGTGTAACGAGGACAAGAACGACTGGCACCTCAGATATGGTGTGCCTCAAGGAAATTATATTACACAACCTTACATATATATATATATATATATATATATATATATATATTATATGGCATAATCACGATGCAGACATGTGAGAACAACAGATGGTAAATCGGGGAGGCAAAACATCACAAGCAAAACAATTTTGCTCAAGCGCTTTCGTGTATTTCACAACACACCATCAAGAAGCAAACTGCAGCACAGCACAGGAGGAGAAATCTTCATAAAGACGCCAATGAACATTAACAGCGTCACATCTTGGAAGATGTAACACCTTCTGGTGTTGAGGGAAACTCTAAGGCCATTCACACACACACACACACACACACACACACACACACACACACACACACACACACACACACACACACACCTCTCACTATGCATGACCTCAGAAGGTGAGAGGGAAATGAATCTTGTAACTTATATATAAGAAAGTGTCTGTAGCTGAACTGACCACCACCAAGGATCGTAAGTCATCTACAAACTGACCACCACCAAAGGATCGTAAGTCATCTACAAACTGACCACCACCAAGGATCGTAAGTCATCTACAAACTGACCACCACCAAGGATCGTAAGTCATCTACAAACTGACCACCACCAAGGATCGTAAGTCATCTACAAACTGACCACCACCAAGGATCGTAAGTCATCTACAAACTGACCACCACCAAAGGATCGTAAGTCATCGAGTCATTAATCCCTGTTGTTACTGTTACGACGTCTGGTTACAACTGCTGAGTATCCTCGATCACAGCGAAGACATCGCGTCTCCACAACATCATGCGCGAACGTAAACCTTTTAAGAAAAGTTCCTGCGTTCGCCGCCAGATGTCAGCAGCGCTTGACCATAACAAGCAGGCAAGATGGTGGTGGGTGGTGACCCCCAACTCTCACACGTTCGGTCAACGGTCAAGAACAACACTTACAACAACAACAACAACAACAACAACAGATGCAAAAACATGATAACGGCCAAACGCACAATCTGACGATCGGAGTTTTTCGTCCATTAAACAAACGTTGTTCTCTGGGGATTACACAAACGTTTGTTCTCTGGGGATTACATAGACGTTTGTTCTCCGGGGATTACATAGACGTTGTTCTCCGAGGATTATATAAACGTTTGTTCTCCGGGGATTACATAAACGTTGTTCTCCGGAGATTACACAAACGTTTGTTCTCCGGGGATTATATAAACGTTTGTTCTCCGGGGATTACATAGACGTTGTTCTCCGAGGATTATATAAACGTTTGTTCTCCGGGGATTACATAAACGTTGTTCTCCGGAGATTACACAAACGTTTGTTCTCCGGGGATTACATAGACGTTGTTCTCCGAGGATTATATAAACGTTGTTCTCCGGGATTACATAAACGTTGTTCTCCGGGGATTATATAAACGTTGTTCCCGGGATTACACAAACGTTGTTCTCCAGGGATTATATAAACGTTGTTCTCCGAGGATTATATAAACGTTGTTCTTCGGGGATTACACAAACGTTGTTCTCCGGGATTATATAAACGCTGTTCTCCTGGATTTATATAAACGTTGTTCTCCGGGATTATATAAACGCTGTTCTCCGGGATTACATAAACGTTGTTCTCCAGGAATTATATGAACGTTGTTCCCGGGATTACACAAACGTTGTTCTCCAGGGATTACATTAACGTTGTTCTTCAGGGATTACATAAACGTTGTTCTCCAGGGATGATCAAGTTACTTCGTCCATCACTCAAGTCTGGTCACAGACAGCGACGTGAAGCCAATGT
>NC_092273.1:15020924-15028424 GCF_036320965.1 Panulirus ornatus
TTAATGTTTCTAATTTGAACCACATATTGAGAGTCGTGTGCATATATATATATATATATATATATATATATATATATATATATATATATATATATATATATATATATATATATATATTATCCCTGGGGATAGGGGAGAAAGAATACTTCCCACGTATTCCCTGCGTGTCGTAGAAGGCGACTAAAAGGGGAGGGAGCGGGGAGCTGGAAATCCTCCCCTCTCGGTTTTTTTTTAATTTTCCAAAATAAGGGACAGAGAAGGGGGCCGGGTGAGGATATTCCCTCAAACGTCCAGTCCTCTGTCCTTAACGCAACCTCGCTAATGAGGGAGATGGCGAATAGAATGAAAAAAAAGAAAAAAAAAAGAAATATATATATATATATATATATATATATATATATATATATATATATATATATATATATATATATATATATTGATCGCCGTTTCCCGCGCTAGCATGCTAGCGCCAGGAACAGACGGGGGAGAGAGAGAGAGAAAAAAAGGCTACATCTGCGCACATCTATTCTCCAGCTGTCATGTGTAATGCATCGAAACCACAGCTCCCTGTCCACATCCAGGACCCACAAGCCTTTCTATGGTTACTCCTGAGGCTTCACTTGCCTTGCTTCAGTACACTGACGGCACTTCGACCCCGGTATACCACATCGTTCCAATTCGCTTTATCCCGTGCACACTTTCACCCTCCTGAGTGTTTAGGCCATGATCACTCTATATATATATATATATATATATATATATATATATATATATATATATATATATATTTTATACTATTCGCCATTTCCCGCGATAGCGAGGTAGCGTTAAGAACAGAGGACTGGGCCTTTGAGGGAATATCCTCACCTGGCCCTCTTCTCTGTTCCTTCTTTTGGAAAATTAAAAAAAAAAAACGAGAGGGGAGGATTTCCAGCCCCCCGCTCCCTTCCCTTTTAGTCGCCTTCTACGACCCGCAGGGAATACGTGGGAAGTATTCTTTCTTCCCTATCCTATATATATATATATATGCAATAAGCACGCAGGTAGCGAGTGTACATAAGATGCAGTTAAACCGAAAGGAAACCTCAAATACGACGTGTCAAGCGCTTTCGTGTATTTCCATCGTCAGGCTTGGGTATATACAGACAGAACCAGAACATAATACACCAGCCGCCACTGGACGGGGCAGGCGAATGAATGTGAAACAGGTGAAGGGGATTAGGAAACAGGTCTCTCTCGATGACCTCACCTCTCTAAAGTTACTAACTCACATCATCTTATGATCTGAGAAACATATTTACAATATCTTCTCCTATAAAGTTATCCAGTTTCTGTAAACCATTATTCTGATTCATAGTAACATTTCTGGCATGTCTGATAAGAGACGATTCCATAAGATTTCTATCCACAACTTGAGCTGGTATATTTGATGACCTCAACACTGCTCCAGTCAATATAATGACCAAAAATCTTTTTGAGGTGGACAAATATTGCATTAGATTCTTGACCATACCTGGCACTTTGTTGTTCAGCCCAAAGAATCCTGCCAGTTTGACCAGTGTAAAACTGATCACACTCTTTACAGGGGATGTTATATACACAACAACCCTTCTGAGAAGTTACAAAACTTCTGATATGATTTTCCCTGACCGATTATCATTACTTAAGACCACATTGATGTCGAAACTTTTTAACGAAACGGGAACATTAAACAAGTTCTCACAATAGGGTAATACTAACACGTTTTTATTCATTAATAGTTCTTTAGGTTGAAGACTGGACAAGGGCTTTCTGGCAAAACTGCAAGCTGAATCATGGAAATGTTTAGGACACTGTAATTTGTGACCTATGTTACAGATACTACAGAATTCATCATCAATAAATTCTGGACTACGTATGCGAAATGTTCTATGAAACATAGATGAAAACACAGAACGTTTCACTTTATTGTGATGATCAGAATAGTAGTAGAAATCTGAACACATTTCAATGGATTCTACGATACATGCTAAATTTTACGTCGCTTTGATCCCGATGAATATTACCGTCTAAGAGTGTCACTGTACTGTCCAAGTTAAGTCTCTGAAGCGAACTTTATTGAGTCTACCAAACAATCTGAAATTGGTATGATATTCATCTTCATCTTTATCAGTGGGACCCAACCAAAGAACATCATCAAAATAACCTGTACCATTTAATGTTACGAAGTAAGACGTCATGGAGTATCTTGCTCTCAAAAAAAAATTTCAGATATAAATTACTTAAAAGGGCTGAGGGAGGATTTCCCATACTCATAACAAACTGCTGTGAAGAAACCGTCACCGAACTGAAACTTACGTACAATCTTTAACAAACAGTTTATGACATCTTACCCAGTAATATCAAATGACACAGGTATGATGATGATATCAAATGACACAGGTATGATGATGATATCAAATGACACAGGTATGATGATGATATTCCTGGTTTGTGGCCTATTGATAAAGATGACTATTCATTTCTCTCTAATTAGAATGGCTTGGCAGACTAAATGAAGTTCACTTCTGAAACCGAGACAAAAAAAAATACATTGGCGTTCTTATACTGTAATATTCATACTAATGAAAACAACCGAAAATCTAGCATATATCGTAAACCCACAAATGTCTGTTCATATAATCACTATTTCTCTGCTCATCACAATAATGTGAATCGGTCTATTTTCATCAATATTTTTTAGAGCATTTCCCATATGTAGTCCAGAATTCATTGGTGACATTGGTTATATATTACAGTATCTCAAACATTTTCTCAGTTCGGCTTACAATTTTGCTGGAAATTTATTTTACAATCTTTAACCTAAAGAACCATTTGTGAACAAAAACATGTTAGTATTACCCTACTGTGAAAACTTGCTTAATGTTCCTGTTCCGCCAAAAACTTTTGAAATCATCGTAGTCTTAAGCAATAATAATCGGTAAAGGAAAATCTTATCAGAAATACTGTAACTTTTCAGACGGGTTGTGTGTACAACAACCCCTGTAAAGGGTGGGATCAGTTTTCCATTGGTCAAACTGGTAGGATTCTCAGGGTTGAAACAGCATAAAGACAGTGTCAGGTATGGTCAAGAATCTAATGCAATATTTGTCCACCGCAAATACCTCGGTTACCATAGTGACTAGAGCAGTGTTAAGGTTGATCATACACAATAACTCAGTTATGGATAGAGACAGTGCTGAATTGTCTCTTATCAAACATAGTAGAAATATTGATATAAATCAAAATGTTGCTTTATATAGATTATATTACTTGATAAGAGAAAAAAATTAGATATGTTTCCCAGAGCACGACCTAACCTAAGTTAGTAAATTAAAAGGTCGTCTAGGGTCACCTGCGCCCTAATCCCCTTCACCTCATTCTTAATTAATTCATCTGCCCCGCCCAGTGTGCCTGATGTATTATATTCTGGTTCATTCTATCTGTACTCAGTCCTGACGATGTAATTATACGAAAGCGTGTGACACTTCATATTTTGCGTTTCCTTGTGGTCTTACCTGTAGATAGATAGATAGATAGATAGATTGATTGATTGATATGGGAAGAGGAAAAGGAAATGTGCTATTTCCGTTCGCATGCGCACGGCTTTTAGCAGTTGCGTCTGTCACCGCGCCGGTCATAACGCTGTATTTTACGGTCAAGACGGATTAAAGCTGCTTACAAATTTTGACTACGAATGAGCCATCCATCTTATATAGACATTCACTAATATTCACGTCACAGTTCTTTGTGTACTTGATAAGGGAAGATTTAGAATTACTTCTCACAAAGAGTTACAGCTTTTTTTTTCCTGAAGTAGCAGACTGGTCCAATGAATGAAGTGGTCATTATTTTCAACGTAAATGAACAAGGCACTGGAAACCCGTCCTGTTCTCATGCACTATCTATGTTACTAAAGTTTGACAGAGAGATCCTTACTACTCTTGTCCTATATGAGAAACATATTACAGCTTTTACATAATATTCCGTAAACACATCCCGCAGAATTTTCTAGTGGGTTTTATGACTGGAATATTCTTAATAGTACTGGCTTTGCTGAAAGCTACATTCCCATCTAAGGCTTTGAGTGGGAAAGTAACTGCAGTAAAATTATCAGTAAGTGATAATACTAAAAGAACACTGATATCAAAGGAAGGCTTAGGGTTAACTCTATTGAATGATGTCTGCCGAATCAGAGATTTATCAATGAAGGATCTGGGATAGTTAAACTTGTGTCCAATATCATTATCAAACTCTTCATCCAAGAATTTTGGTGCTGCAGTTACGTAAAGTCCTAAGGAACATCAATGTGAATGTTGATTGTTTCACTTTATCATGTTGTGTTGAGTATTAATGAATCTATGAACAAAGAAATTGGTTGGGTTTTCTATAAATGCTGAACTTAGATATGTTGTCGACCTTATGGTTCAAGCAATCTAGAAATGGTAAAGTTTTATCAAAGAAAATTAGTTCTACAATAAATCTGATGGGAAATACTAAATTTTTGAACAGGAGGAAAAATATTTTTCAAACTTTCGCTTGCTGACCAGATACAAAGAAAACCATCTTCATATCAAAACCAGAATGCCTTAGAAGGTAAAATATCACATAGTAATTCTGTTGAAAAAAATAAATAATCCCACTTCAAGATTACTTAACACTGTTGAAGAATGGTTACCCACCGTCATATAAAACTTATGAACATGATATTCTCCACCACATTCAAATACGCAGTCTTTTATACCTAATCTTATCAGTTCAAGAAACACAGACTTTGAAACGGGTTAAACAAGACAATGTAAAGCATTCACAAGATATCAAGTCGTCAACTGGAACCTTTGTGAACAGGAATGAAACACATCAAAACTTAAATGTCTGAAATCTTACTGGACTCTGAGACAATTAACTTTGCTGACTCAGTCTATGGTGTTCGTGTGACATATCATCAACCCACCAGTGGGCTTAACAAATGACCCTTCCCATTTTGATTAACTTGTATGTGAATGAACCAACTGAACCCACGATGGGTCTTAGTGGACACCTCGGCTCGTGTATTCATATCTATGGCAATGAAGGAGACATTGATGAAAAAACCTATCGAAAAGGGAGTCATTACCTTCCAATAACATCAACAGTTGGTTGTTATAGTGAACAATAACCGATTCCAGTGGATTTGTATGTTGGATCATTCCATAAAATATCAGTTTTTGACAAATAGTCAATGTTCTTCATAATCACAACTGTTCATAATCACAACTGTTATAGCCTTATTAGTTACATGTAGATCACTACCTTTCTTCAAACTGTTAATTGCACTGATGAATCTTTTTCTGTACAGCAAGTTGGCTTTGACAAAACAACATACGCTCCACCTTCACAAATGTTCATCTCAGTCACTGTGTATCTTCTCCCAAATTACAGAGATCGATCTTGTAACGTGACCAGGTACAAAGAAAACCATCCACATACCAAAACCAGAATGCTTTAGAAGGTAAAATATTATTTAATAATTCTGTTGAAAAAAAAAATAATCCCACTTAAAGATTACTTAACACTGTTAAAGGGTGGTTACCCACCGTCATATAAAACTTCTGAACATGATGTTCTCCACCAAATTCAAATACGCAGTCTCCACGTCTGAGCTTACACAAATGTACTGCCGTCACCTGGACATTACCATCACTCTTACATTCCCATCACTTAACATTCCCTCCCTTTCCCCCTCTGGCCTCTGCATTTTCCTCCACCACCCACCTAACAAACCACATCCCTTCCATCATCATTCTGTCTCAAACGGTACATAGTATTTGATCAAAAGCTTCACTTGACAATTTTTCACATGGTTCGTTTCAGTGTCCCCCCCGAACGCCTGTTCCAATAACGTATCGTTCAACAACGCCCAGTTTCTGTTCCATGGGACCATGATATCGCCTGTTCCAATGATGTATCGTTCAACAACGCCCAGTTTCTGTTCCATGGGACCATGATATCGCCTGTTCCAATGATGTATCGTTCAACACCGCCCAGTTTCTGTTCCATGGGACCATGATATCGCCTGTTCCAATGACGTATCGTTCAACAACGCCCAGTTTCTGTTCCATGGGACCATGATATCGCCTGTTCCAATGATGTATCGTTCAACAACGCCCAGTTTCTGTTCCATGGGATCATGATATCGCCTTGTTCTCCTGCCCTCTGTAATCATCCACAGTGTCTCGGGTCTTTCTTCAGTTGTGGCCATTGTTAGCGAACTGTTCCATTCCCCACAGCCACCAACACAAGACCCTTGTGACCGCCTTCCCCTGATATCTTCATCCATTCATGGCACCACCATCTTTCCTCTTAAATAATTTCTTTCGAAGTCCCTCCCAGCCTGATGGGAAGTTATGATTACAACCTTGGATTATACCTGGTGATTATACTCTGTGATTATACCCTATGATTTTCCTCTTTGATTATAACCTTGATCATTACCCCTTGATTATGCCATTCAAGATTATACCCCTTGATTATACCATTCAATCATACCCTTGGATAAGACCACTAAATAACCCTTTTTATTTTAGGATATTATAATACCCTATGAAAATATCTGAGTATACCTTATAATTAACCTCGAATAGCATTGATTTTAAAACTCTGATCATACCCTATGATTATACCAAATGATTATACCCTATGATTATACCAAATGATTATACCCTATGATTATACCAAATGATTATACCCTATGATTATACCAAATGATTATACCCTATGATTATACCAAATGATTATACCCTATGATTATACCAAATGATTATACCCTATGATTATACCAAATGATTATACCCTATGATTATACCAAATGATTATACCCTATGATTATACCAAATGATTATACCCTATGATTATACCAAATGATTATACCCTATGATTATACCAAATGATTATACCCTATGATTATACCAAATGATTATACCCTATGATTATACCAAATGATTATACCCTATGATTATACCAAATGATTATACCCTATGATTATACCAAATGATTATACCCTATGATTATACCAAATGATTATACCCTATGATTATACCAAATGATTATACCCTATGATTATACCAAATGATTATACCCTATGATTATACCAAATGATTATACCCTATGATTATACCAAATGATTATACCCTATGATTATACCAAATGATTATACCCTATGATTATACCAAATGATTATACCCTATGATTATACCAAATGATTATACCCTATGATTATACCAAATGATTATACCCTATGATTATACCAAATGATTATACCCTATGATTATACCAAATGATTATACCCTATGATTATACCAAATGATTATACCCTATGATTATACCAAATGATTATACCCTATGATTATACCAAATGATTATACCCTATGATTATACCAAATGATTATACCCTATGATTATACCAAATGATTATACCCTATGATTATACCAAATGATTATACC
>NC_092273.1:15033424-15043424 GCF_036320965.1 Panulirus ornatus
AGGATTGGCGGAATGCTTGCATAGTGCCATTGTACAAAGGCAAAGGGGATAAAGGTGAGTGTCCAAATTACAGAGGTATAAGTTTGCTGAGCAGTCTTGGGAAATTATATAGGAGGGTATTGATTGAGGGGGTGAAGGCAAGTACAGAGCATCAGATTGGGGAAGAGCAGTGTGGTTTCAGAAGTGGTAGGGGATTTGTGGATCAGGTGTTTGCTTTAAAGAATGTATGTGAAAAATACTTAAAAATGGATGGATTTGTATATAATATTCATGGATCTGAAGAAGGCATATGATAAGAGTTGATAGAGATGCTTTGTGGAAAGTATTAAGAGTATATGGTGTGGGAGGAAAGTTACTAGAAGCAGTGAAAAGTTTTTATCAAGGATGTAAGACATGTGTGCGAGTAGGAAGAGAGGAAAGTGATTGGTTCCCAGTGAATGTCAGTTTGCAGCAGGGGTTCGTGATGTCTCCATGGTTGTTTGATCTGTGTGAATGGGGCTGTTAGGGAGGTGAATGCAAGAGTTTGGAGAGAGGGGCAAGTATGCAGTCTGTTGTGAACGAGAGAGCTTGGGAAGTGAGTCAGTTGTTGTTCGCTGATGATACATCGCTGGTGGCTGATTCGGGTGAGAAACTGCAGTTGGTGACTGAGTTTGGTAAAGAGTGTGAAAGAAGAAACCTGAGAATAAATGTGAATAAGAGCAAGATTATTAAGTTCAGTAGGGTTGAGGGACAAGTTAATTGGAAGGTAAGTTTAAACGGAGAAAACTTGAGGAAGTGAAGTGTTTTAGATATCAGGGAGTAGATTTAGCAGCGGATGGAACCATGGAAGCGGAAGTATGTCACTGGGTGGGGGAGGGGGCGAAAGTTCTGGGAGCGTTGAAGAATGTGTGGAAGGCGAGAACGTTATCTCGAAGAGCAAAAATTGGTATGTTTGAAGGAATAGTGGTTCCAACAATGATTTATATATATACATATATTCGCCATTTCCCTCGTTAGCAAGGTAGCGTTAACAACAGAGGACTGAGCCTTCGAGGAAATATCCTCACTTGGCCCCCTTCTCTGTTCCTTTTTTGCCTTTGTACAATGGCACTATGTATGCATTCCGCCAATTCTCAGGCACATCACTATGAACCATACATACACCAACCAGTCAACAACACAGTCACCCCGATTTTTTAATAAATTCCACTGCAATACCATCCAAACCCGCCGCCTTGCCGGCTTTCATCTTCCGCAAAGCTTTCACTACCTCTTCTCTGTTTACCAAAATCCTTCTCCCTGACCCTATCACTTCGCACACCAACTCGACCAAAACACCCTATATCTGCCACTCTATCATCAAACACATTCACCCTTCAAAATGCTCACTCCATCTCCTTCTCACATCACCACTACCTGTTATTACCTCACCATCAGCCCCCTTCATTGATGTTCCCATTTGTTCTCTTGTCTTACGCACTTTATTTACCTCCGTCCAAAACATCTATTCATCCTCCCTAGAATTCAATGTTACTCTCTCACCCCAACTCTCATTTGCCCTCTTTTTCACCTCTTGCACCTTTCTCCTGACCTCCTGCCTCTTTCTTTTATACATCTCCCAGTCATTAGCACTATTTCCCAGCAAAACTCGACCAAACGCCTCTCTCTTCTCTTTTACTAACAATCTTACCTCTTCATCCCACCACTCACTACCCTTTCTAATCTGCCCACCTCCCACCTTTCTCATGCCACAAGCATCTTTTGCACAAGCCATCACTGCTTCCCTAAATACACCCCATTCCTCCAGCACTCCCTTTACGTCCTTTGCTCTCACCTTTTTCCATTCTGCACTCAGTCTCTCCTGGTACTCCTTCACACGTCTCCTTCCCAAGCTCACTTACTCTCATAACTCTCTACACCCCAACATTCTCTCTTCTTTTCTGAAAACTTCTACAAATCTTCACCTTCGCCTCCACAAGATAATGATCAGACATCCCTCTAGTTGCAACTCTCAGCACATTAACATCCAAAAGTCTCTCTTTCACGTGTCTCTCCATTAACAAGTCTCTCTTTAGGGAGAATGATTTGGTTAACAGAGAAAAGGTAGTAAAAGCTTTGCGGAAGATGAAAGACGGCAAGGCAGCAGGTTTGGATGGCATTGCAATGGAATTTATTAAAAAAGGGGGTGACTGTATTGTTGACTTGATTGGTAAGGTTATTTAATGTATGTATGACTCATGGTGAGGTGCCTGAGGATTGGCGAAATGCTTGCATAGTGCCATTGTACAAAGGCAAAGGGGATAAAAGTGAGTGCTCAAATTACAGAGGTACAAGTTTTTTGAGTATTCCTGGGAAATTATATGGGAGGGTATTGATTGAGAGGATGAAGGCATGTACAGAGCATCAGACTGGGGAAGAGCAGTGTGGTTTCAGAAGTGGTAGAGGATGTAAGGATCAGGTGTTTGCTTTGAAGAATGTATGTGAGAAATACTTAGAAAAGCAAATGGATTTGTATGTAGCATTTATGGATCCGGAGAAGGCATATGAGAGAGATGATCGAGATGCTCTGTAGAAGGTATTAAGAATATATGGTATGGGAGGCAAGTTGTTAGAAGCAGTGAAAAGTTTTCATCGAGGATGTAAGGCATGTGCACGTGTAGGAAGAGAGGAAAGTGACTGGTTCTCAGTGAATGTTGGTTTGCGGCAGGGGTGTGTGATGTCTCCATGGTTGTTTAATTTGTTTATGGATGGGGTTGTTAGGGAGGTGAATGCAAGAGTTTTGGAAAGAGGGGCGAGTATGCAGTCTGTTGTGGATGAGAGAGCTTGGGAAGTGAGTCAGTTGTTGTTCGATGATGATACAGCGCTAGT
This sequence comes from Panulirus ornatus, assembly GCF_036320965.1. NCBI lineage: Eukaryota > Metazoa > Arthropoda > Malacostraca > Decapoda > Palinuridae > Panulirus > Panulirus ornatus. The sequence goes on from NC_092273.1 coordinate 15,036,272, forward strand.
GGCTGATTCATGTGAGAAACTGCAGAAGCTGGTGACTGAGTTTGGTAAAGTGTGTGAAAGAAGAAAGCTGAGAGTAAATGTGAATAGGAGCAAGGTTATTAGGTACAGTAGGGTTGAGGGACAAGTCACTTTGGAGGTAAGTTTGAATGGAGAAAAGCTGGAGGAAGTGAAGTGTTTTAGATATCTGGGTGTCGATTTGGCAGCGGATTGAACCATGGACGCGGAAGTGAATCATAGGGCGGGGGAGGGGCCGAAAATTCTGGGAGCGTTGAAGAATGTGTGGAAGTCGAGAACATTATCTCGGAAAGCAAAAATGGGTATGTTTGAAGGAATAGTGGTTCCAACAATGTTATATGGTTGCGAGGCGTGGGCTATGGATAGAGTTGTGCGAAGGAGGGTGGATGTGCTGGAAATGAGATGTTTGAGGACAATATGTGGTGTGAGGTGGCTTGATCAAGTAAGTGATAATAGGGTAAGAGAGATGTGTGGTAATAAAAAGAGTGTGGTTGAGAGAGCAGAAGATGGTGCTTTGAAATATTTTGGGCACATGGAGAGAATGAGTGAGGAAAGATTGACCAATAGGATATATGTGTCAGAGGTGGAGGGAACGAGGAGAAGTGGGAGACCAAATTGGAGGTGGAAAGATGGAGTGAAAAAGATTTTGAGTGATCGGGGCCTGAACATGCAGGAGGGTGAAAGGCGTGCAAGGAATAGAGTGAATTGGAACGATGTGGTATACCGGGGTTGACGTGCTGTCAATGGATTGAACCAGGGCATGTGAAGCGCCTGGGGTAAACCATGGAAAGTTCTGTGGGGCCTGGATGTGGAAAGGGAGCTGTGGTTTCGGTGCATTACACATGACAGCTAGAGACTGATTGTGAACGAATGGGGCCTTTGTTGTTTTTTCCTAGAGCTACCTCGCGCACATGCGGGGGAGGGGGTTGTTATTTCATGTGTGGCGGGGTGGCGATGGGAATGAATAAAGGCAGACAGTATGAATTATGTACATGTGTATATATGTGTGTCTGTGTGTGTATATGTATGTACACGTTGAGATGTATAGGTATGTATATTTGCGTGTGTGGACGTGTATGTATATACATGTGTATGTGGGTGGGTTGGGCCATTCTTTCGTCTGTTTCCTTGCGCTACCTCGCTAACGCGGGTATATATATATATATATATATATATATATATATATATATATATATATATATATATATATATATATATATATATATATATATATAATGCATATGAACGTGCACTACCATAAAACGTACTAACCTCCAACAGCCAGAATCGAACCTGGGACCTCTAGCCCGACACTCCCAGCTGACCACGAGCAACGACAACACCCATCATGAAATCTTACCCATCAAGACGGGACAGCATGACACCTACCATGCTATAATCAACCACCCTCCCCGACCAACATGCCCCCCCAACACCCGTATTGCCTGGAGATTCCAACGCCCAACCATCCTGCGTGGCTCAACACTCCCCCGTGATCCACGAAGTGCACTGCATTCATAACACTCCCCTGTGATCCACGAGGTGCACTGCATTCATAACACTCCCCTGTGATCCACGAGGTGCACTGCATTCATAACACTCCCCTGTGATCCACGAAGTGCACTGCATTCATAACACTCCCCTGTGATCCACGAGGTGCACTGCATTCATAACACTCCCCTGTGATCCACGGGGTGCACTGCATTCATAACACTCCCCTGTGATCCACGAGGTGAACTGCATTCATAACACTCCCCTGTGATCCACGAGGTGCACTGCATTCATAACACTCCCCTGTGATCCACGAGGTGAACTGCATTCTCTCAGCTATCCCGGCCTGTATCACCAGCCAGGTAGACGTCCAAACCCACCATCTCCAGCTGCCGACGTCACCAGACATTATGCTGGTGCTTACTACACGAATCCCTCTCTCGCCTCAGAGTATCCATCCATTCTGGTAACACCTCAACTCGCCCATCAAACTCGCATGTTCATACATACAAGAAAAAATAATACACAAAAATACGAGAAAGCAAACTGGTCAGTATTTACACAATATATGGACATTAAGCCCAAAACTAGTGTTTACACAATACATTAAGCCCAAAACTAGTATTTACACAATACATTAAGCCCAAAACTAGTGTTTACACAATACATTAAGCCCAAAACTAGTGTTTACACAATACATTAAGACCAAAACTAGTATTTACACAATACATTCAGCCCAAAACTACGTATGGAATATCTTCCCATCCCTGGACTTCCCCATCTCACATTTTATCACCACCACCACACGACCAAGCCAGCAAGAAGTTCATGCCACACGGACGTGGAAATGAGCACAACCCAAGCTTCTCCCCAGAAGCTGTGCACAGAGAGCAATGTACAACACACTCAAGAGATGACCACCCCGTCAGAGACACAAACACAACACACCCCGACTTTAAACCGCATCACCGATCTAATCACAGACACAAGACACCAAGCTGGCACTCCTCCCTGGACATGATGGAGCTACAAAACCAACAGCAACCGATTCTGGGATACAATACACCGACCAACACACACACACACACACACACACACACACACACACACACACACACACACACCACCCCAGCCTCCACACATGCAGCACTTCTGACCCAAAACATCATCTTCCCATCTCCCAAAGAGCACACAAACATCCTCATGCAACGTACCTCAAAGACTTCAGCCACACACACACCTGATCACACAATCATGCATCACCTCCATGTGATTCATTTTGACACAACTACTCACCCATAATTCACTTCCACCGACAGTCACTCTGAACCTGCGTCAAAACCCTACAACTTATACAATTTCCACGTGCAACGCTCCAGCCCAACAGCAATCCAGTCACCTACACGCTCGGCCACTCCTAGTTAACACAACACAATCCAAGACTACTGGAAACTTGCCAGCAGAATACCCATCGTAAAACCTTCCAACCTCATTTCCCCCAGGTTCCCCCTTCCTCCAACTACCCTTTTTTAACGGCTTTCGTTATCCATTCAAACTCCTCGAAACAACTGTTCCCCAACAGTCAAACAAAATAGCTCTACTCTCATTTCCACAGCGCGGCTTCAGACCCAAGCACTGCACTACCACCCCTGTGTACAAACCCCCACACAACACATAGCGAGCGGCCTCAACCCTCCTCCCACACAGCATTAATGACAGCACACATCAACACAGCATTCGACACCGTGACTCAACATGTTCCCTCACAAGACATAATTGGCAACTCCCTCCACCTCAAATGACAAAGAACTGGATCACCAACTTCAAAGCTGGCGGCTGCCAAGATAGAATCCCCCATGGAGGCTTCACCTCCAAAATCCCAAAGTTCTACAAAGGAGTTCACCTGAGAGCAGGTTTTTACCTCCAAACCTTTTTTTAATCTCTTCCTACAATACCTCCCTCCGCCCACACAGCAAACCCATGTGTGAAAGTCCTCTCATTTGCAGTTGACCTCACAACCACATCACACCATCCGAACACAACCGCAAGCAACAACAAACATGTTGTATTATATCACGTAATCACAACACTTGCTCGCGCATGACAGGAGGTCTCCATCCCCCCGGTCCAGACTTGAACGTAACCCCTCACATAATTCTGTATCATCAGCCTCACTCATACCCAACAAAACGCCAACCACATTCACTCCCCGCATCACAGACATCCACCTGAGGCCCATAAACGCATTACACGCTCTCAGAACTCAACTTTCATTTATCAACATTTCAGAAATACAAACCACACACACGCACACACAAGAGCATTCAAAACAAATGATTTTTTTTTTCCTTTTTTTCACGTTGGAGGCTCCAGTCACGGAGAAAAGTCCACATCAAGGCCAGGCGTTAATTGAAATGCAGAGTTTAATGAAAGGGAAAAAGAAGAGATATGGGAAAGTATTTTCGAATTTAGAAGTAAGTGAAGACCCTGTCTTTTAAAATGTGCCAGGTCATAGGTAAAACGTGAGGGGGGGTAGTGAGTTCCAAAGCTTCGAGGCGCAAGGAAGGAAACAGTTATCAAAATGGCCCACCCTTGCTTGGCAACCACCAACACTCCGCACCCGCACGACGAGACAACAACACTTCATGTAGTCCCACCAATATGCTTGGTAAATCATATTTACAACAACACTGGACCCCTCACTCCCAGACCACGGTATAACCAATCACCTTCCCCAGTGCGGGGGTACAAACCTCACACACCCCCCTCTCGCTTCACACTTTAACAGACAATACTGAAAGATCCCTTCACGCGAAGCAGACACCACATTAACAGAACACAGTCACGCTGTAATGTTCCAACAAGCACTGCACATTAACACTATAATGACCCAACAAGCACTACACATTAACACTATAATGACCCAACAAGCACTACACACTAACACTGTAATGACCCAACAAGCACTACACATTAACACTGTAATGACCCAACAAGCACTCCACATTAACACTATAATGACCCAACAAGCACTGCACATTAACACAAATGACCTAACAAGCACTGCACATTAACACCATAATGACCCAACAAGCACTGCACATTAACACCATAATGACCCAACAAGCACTACACATTAACACAAATGACCTAACAAGCACTGCACATTAACACTATAATGACCCAACAAGCACTACACATTAACACTATAATGACCCAACAAGCACTGCACATTAACACAAATGACCTAACAAGCACTGCACATTAACACTATAATGACCCAACAAGCACTACACATTAACACTGTAATGACCCAACAAGCACTACACATTAACACTGTAATGACCCAACAAGCACTACACATTAACACAAATGACCTAACAAGCACTGCACATTAACACTATAATGACCCAACAAGCACTACACATTAACACTGTAATGACCCAACAAGCACTACACATTAACACTATAATGACCCAACAAGCACTACACATTAACACTATAATGACCCAACAAGCACTCAACAGTCTTCCCCTGCCTAACTCAGTCTTTCAAACTCCACCCCACACCAGACTTACGCCCGTCTGACGCCACCACCACCCAAACACACACGAGTTACTCTCACCTCCCTCACACATACACACACACACACACACACCCTCCAACGTTACAACCATCGCTCGAGACGCAACCCTCAGCACTTCGAGATGCTGAACACTAATGATTCCTCAATTGTCCCGCACTCACTCACCCAAGACAACCGACCCCGGGCTACGCCTCTTGCGTGGTCAAATCCCCCGAGTGAGGAAGGAATCACTGTCGGTGTGGGATGGAACACCACAGTCAGTGGGCGGGAGGGAGGGAGCACACTCTCGCCACACACCTCACCGCGCCAAAGGAGTCCCATCATTTCCCTGCTCCTGCGAGCAGCGCCAACATCTCGTTAAGTACTCTCTCTCTCTCTCTCTCTCTCTCTCTCTCTCTCTCTCTCTCTCTCTCTCTCTCTCTCTCTCTCTCTCTTCAAGCACTCTTTATCTGCCATCTACGTTGGTTGATTTCCTCCGTAGCATAGGAAACAACCCCAGTATATACCTACGGTACAGAGAGCCGTGTGTGGCCCTGCACCATGGTCTGGTCTGGTCTGGTTTGGTCTGGTCTGGTCTGGTCTGGTCTGGCCTGGTCTGGTATGGCCTGGTCTGGTCTAGTCTGGTCTGGTCTGGTCTGTTCACCTGTACAGTTCCTCAGTAGTATCTTCTACATGCAAACTAACTGCCCACAACAAAACTATAAACCACCTAAGACAGAGCATCCAGAACAATCACCGGCTACGTATTCGAATCCTGGTTGCGGCAGTCGGTCCATAGTCAACCCAGCTGTTCATCCACCCTTAAGAGTGCCGTGCCCGTGCCGTCTTAGCTGACCCAACAAAGAAAAATAACAACAACACATACACACAAGACCTACACAATGAAACAATGATATTGCCAATACCGTCCTAACTTTCCTTGCTGGGCAACCAGTGCTGTGTGAAAGCATCATCAGCTGTTACTGCACTTGAGAAACACCAGTACCGTACAAGTACCTGGTTTTTTATTAATCTTTTCTAGAATTACAATTACCTGGTTTTTTATTGATCTTTTCTAGAATTACAAGTACCTGGTTTTTTATTCATCTTTTCTAGAATTACAAGTACCTGGTTTTTTATTAATCTTTTCTAGAATTACAAGTACCTGGTTTTTTATTAATCTTTTCTAGAATTACAAGTACCTGGTTTTTTATTAATCTTTTCTAGAATTACAAGTACCTGGTTTTTTATTAATCTTTTCTAGAATTACATTTCTTGCTGTGTGCCTCTCGTCATGGCCTCTGGCCGCTCTGGCTTTGCATGCTTGGGAGAATGGTGGCAGCTGGCATCCAACTGGGCCTGGAAACTTCCAAGGCTGTGAATAAACTCCCCGTTACTCTCTTCTCTCTTCCAGGTTCTTCCCTTCGGGCCTCTTCATTTTGGCACCATCTTCTGCGGCCTTTCCATGCACTGTCATTGTTAGTTCCATTCTATTCTTTTCGAATACGGTGACCAAAGTTGAGAGGCGCAGTCTCGCTGTGGTTTAGATATACGGTGTAGATGGTTCGCTGGCCATTTCCTGACCTACGTACGTAAGATTCTGATATTCGCCAGAACACATTCTCGTCTCCTTTATGGTTACATTGACAATGTCTACTCCTATGGCCCCCTACCACACGTAAATTCCTCCATCGCAATTTTCCCGTCAGATAATATTCGTATCGAGGTTTTCCCCTTGTCCCATTCTCGTTATTTTCCACCTTGCTTGAGTTGAATTTCATCAAGACCGTCTTTGGAGTCTGTCTCGTGTCTCTTTCTGTGAAATGAAGCAGAGTCTTCATCACTCTTCACTTCCTCCGTGGCCCTGGCATCATCCGCAAACACATACACTGGTGTGAGTCCCGTCTTCGTGAGTCACCAACATAGATCAAGAAGATCACAGGTTCCAAGACCGAACCCTGAGGGACGACACTGGTGACTCCAGTACGCACGCGCGCGCGCGCGCGTGTGTGTGTGTGTGTGTGTGTGTGTGTGTGTGCAGAGAGAGAGACAGCAAGCTTGCTTGGAAGGAATGAGAAAAGC
>NC_092273.1:15045924-15138424 GCF_036320965.1 Panulirus ornatus
TGTGGTGCCTGGCTGTGTGTGTGTGTGTGTGTGTGTGTGTGTGTGTGTGTGTGTGGCTCTGTGTGTGTGTGTGTGTGTGTGTGTGTGTGTGTGTGTGTGTGTGTGTGTGTGTGTGTGTGTGTGTGTGGTGCCTGGCTGTGTGTGTGTGTGTGTGTGTGTGTGTGTGTGTGTGTGTGTGTGTGTGTGTGTGTATGTGTGTGTGTGTGTGTGTGTGTGTGTGTGTGTGTGTGTGTGTGTGTGTGTGTGTGTGTGTGTGTGTGTGTGTGTGTGTGTGTGTGTGTGTGTGTGTGTGTGTGTGTTACGGGGAGCAAGTTTTACACTCGTGTTGCCCAGTCTTCTTAATCTTGTATATATGTACCATGTCTTTATTCTTATGTATGTATGTATGTACACACACACACACACACACACACACACACACACACACACACACACACACACACACACACCTCAGCTTAAGTCATGTAACCATTTACGGACCAGCTCCGAGGGCAAGATGAACACTTGCGTTGAGTGTGGGCTAACACCTGCCGCGCCCAGGGGTCGAACCCGAGCGGGCGCGCGCGCGTCTGTGTGTGTGTGTGTGTGTGTGTGTGTATACTACCAACCACAACCAACTGATCCGGGTGGTTCCCCCGCCCCCACAAACAAAACACGACAGTCATCATCATCACTAGGCGGGACGAGAGGGTGGAATGTCCTCCTCAGACGCGTCAGAACACACACACACACACACACACATGACAACCTCCCCCCCACACACACACACATGACAACCTCCCCCACCCACACACACACATGACAACCTCCCCCACACACACACACACATGACAACCTCCCCCCCACACACACACACATGACAACCTCCCCCCCACACACACACACATGACAACCTTCCCCCCACACACACACACATGACAACCTCCCCCACACACACACACATGACAACCTCCCCCACACACACACACACATGACAACCTCCCCCACACACACACACATGACAACCTTCCCCCCCACACACACATGACAACCTCCCCCCCCACACACACACATGACAACCTCCCCCCCCCACACACACACACACATGACAACCTTCCCCCACACACACACACACATGACAACCTCCCCCCCCCACACACACACACACATGACAACCTTCCCCCACACACACACACACATGACAACCTCCCCCCCACACACACACACATTAATTACCAACTCTAAAACAAAAACCCAAAAATAAATCTTAAAAGATGAAATTGGGCGAAATTCTGCTTGTAACCTAACCAACCTACACGGCTAAGGCAGCAAAATGTCTCCTAGGTCATTGGATGAACAACTTCTCTGTACATTACAACGAATTCAGTGTAAAATATGAAACAGCTGCAGAAGAATGTACCTGACGCAAGAGGAAGAATATAACAACCCCAGGATGGACGTGCATGGTGGTGCTCACTGCTTGGCGTCCAGTACTTAAAACTCAGTGTGAATATATAAACTTATTTCCATATTTAGTGTAAATGAGAGAGAGACACGGATGATCACATGTGGCATCAGATATATATATATATATATATATATATATATATATATATATATATATATATATATATATATGGGAGAAAGAATACTTCCTACGTCTTCCCTGCGTGTCGTAGAAGGCGACTAAAAGGGGCGGGAGCGGGGGGCTGGAAAAAATGGCTAATATATATATATATATATATATATATATATATATATATATATATATATATATATATATATATATATATATATATATATATATATATATATATATATATATATATATATATATTTCCGCTGCTGCTGCTAATGCTGACGCCAGCACCATATAGGCTAGTGGCCCCCGTTCACATCCCCGTTTTCTGTACAAAAGTTGAAGCTGTGGTGTACGGGCAAACCGCTTCATCATAACCCTGTAGCCCTCCCCCAGGTGGAGACGGAGGGTAAGCTGACGATCTCTGGTAGCTCATGACAACGCTGTTACATCGACATGACACCCGTGGGATGACTGAGTGACACGTCTGTGTAAGGCTGTGTGGAACTGGTTGTCTCTGGTTTGAAGAATTTATGTGAGAAGACAGTGAGTGTTATAAGGTCTCTATTGATGTGGGTAAAGGGTAAGACGGGGATGTAATATGGCATGTGCAGCGAATATATATATATATATATATATATATATATATATATATATATATATATATATATATATATATATATATGTATGTATATATACTTTTTTCATGTATATTCGCCATTTGCCGCGTTAGCGAGGTAGCGTTAAGAACAGAGGACTGATCCTTTGAGGGAATATCCTCACCTGGCCCACTTCTCTGTTCCTTCTTTTGGAAAAGTAAAAAGTGGAGGGGAGGATTTCCAACCCTCCGCTCCCTCCCCTTTTAGTCGCCTTCTAAGACACGCAGGGAATACTTGGTAAGTATCAAGTCTCCCCTATCCCCAGGGATATATATATATAATATATAATATATATATATATATATATATATATATATATATATATATATATATATATATATATCATACTTGACTTCCGTATCCCGCGTTCGTGAGGCAGCGCCAGAAACAGACGAAGAAAGGCCCACATCTACTCATATCCATTCTCTTGTTCGAGAATGGTCGCGGGCGAATGAGGCTTTTCCTCCGTTCCTGGCGCTACCTCGCAAATGCAGGACATTGCGATCAAGCATGGGTGTGTGTGTGTGTGTGTGTGTGTGTGTGTTGGGGGGGGGGGGGGGGTGAGAAGAGGGAGAGGAAAAGAAAAAAAGTAGAGTAGTTTGCACATCGGAAAAATATTAATTCTCATTCTCTCTCTCTCTCTCTCTCTCTCTCTCTCTCTCTCTCTCTCTCTCTCTCTCTCTCTCTCTCCTCGAGCGTGCAGACGTACGTCTTGCTGGTCATGTTCCCGCCATCCCCCTGGAAACACAAGGCGGGGGTGTGGGTGTGGGTGTGTGGGTCTCGAACTCCTCCAGAGCAATGTCTGAGCTGGCGAGGTTAACCAACCGCTCGGCGGATGATCCCGCCGCCACACCGCCCGCCAACCGCTCCTCCCCCCACCTCCCTCACGAGAGGCGTTCCGCGACCTCTCCGGGAGGAGGGGAGGCGACCGACCGACCGACCGACCGACTGTCGGCGGCGCTCTCCCGTACCGTGGGAACGGGAGTCTCTCGATGTCGGCCACGACCGTGACGAGATCTCCCGCCAACTGTGGCAGATGTGATGGATGTGTACACACAGTCAACCTGTTAAAATTGTTCTTATTATTATCATCTTATTTTTCCTCCCCCCGTCATTGATGCAGACTGTCGAGGACCCTCCGATTATTATCCCTGATTTGACCTGATTTTCAACTTTCCCTGATTATCTCGTATGAGGTCATTTTCATACCTTTTGAATTTGGACCTATTTTCTTTTTTTTTCAAGCGGGGATTTGAGCACGCAGTCGCGTTCAAAAGACACACGCACCACACACACACACACACAACGCTCGTTGTATGTTTTGGACAATCACATGTTTACCAAATGGCGTCCTAGCTTCGTCTCTTCGATGTATATCAACCGACTTTTATTTCTCTCTTGTGTCTCCCCTGATGATGTGATTATTACACGAAAGTGCACTTGGGAACTTATCGTGTTTCATTTTCCCAGTGGACTCATAGGAATATCTTGATCACGCGCAAAATTGTGATCCTTTCCAATATATATATATATATATATATATATATATATATATATATATATATATATATATATTTCTTTTTTTTTTCATACTATTCGCCATTTCGCGCGATAGCGAGGTAGCGTTAAGAACAGAGGACGGGGCCTTTGAGGGAATATCCTCACCTGGCCCCCTTCTCTGTTCCTTCTTTTGGAAAATTAAAAAAAAAGTAAGTGTTACCGGACTCCGCCGGGATGTGGTTACATGGAGAGGGAGGGAAGACTACCTTCGGGGGAACACGTACCGTCGTCAGGAGCCACGACAGATCAGTCCCTAACCCACCTGTGATCCCACCATCACCCACTCACAACACGATGCCTGGCGACCATCGCCCCCTCCCTCGCTCGTCCTAGGGGGTCCGCCAGCCTCAGCCACGAGCACGGGGCCAGCGCTGCCGGCTAGCCCTTGCTTGCTGAAGCAGCCCTGCAATACCCTGAAGGCGCCCAATGAAGCTCCCTGTAATCCCACCAGCTGAAGTTACTTCACGTCTTTCCCCAGGCTGGCGGTGGCGTGTTGTCACTCGGGGAGAGAAGCTCGCTGAAGGAGGAGGAGGAGGAGGAAGAAGAAGAGAACGAGGAAGAGGAAGAAGAGGAGGAGGAGGAGGAGGAGAGGGGACTCGGAGGTGCACGAGGAGTTTAGACAGCTTCCCAACTACGATTACGGCAGATCTGGTCCCGATGCAAAATCAATGAGGTTTAATCCACAAGTCGATAATCGGGGGAGTGCCACGTCACAAGTGAGGGGATATCATGATGAAGTTTTAATCCAGATTAATCCTAATTCGAAAGGTCCCTCCCCAGGCTGCTGGTGCCTCCGCTGCTGCTGCTGCTGCTGCTAGTGATGGTGCTAGTGATGGTGGTGGTGGTGGTGGTGCTAGCAGGTGGGTCTATGAGCTATGGTGATGGAGGTAATGGTATTTTGAGCTATGGTGAGGGAGGTAATGGTACTACTATGGTGATGGGGGTAATGGTATTATGAGCTATGGTGATGGAGGTAATGGTACTACGAGCTATGGTGATGGAGGTAATGGTATTACGAGCTATGGTGATGGAGGTAATGGTATTACGAGCTATGGTGATGGAGGTAATGGTATTACGAGCTATGGTGATGGAGGTAATGGTATTACGAGCTATGGTGATGGAGGTACTGGTATTACGAGCTATGGTGATGGAGGTACTGGTATTACGAGCTATGGTGATGGAGGTAATGGTATTACGAGCTATGGTGATGGAGGTAATGGTATTACGAGCTATGGTGATGGAGGTACTGGTATTACGAGCTATAGTGTTGGTGATAGACGTGTCCGCTACCCGAGGCAGCCCTAGTGGTGGTGGTTATAACCGGGATGATGTGGGTGGTGATGATCATTGATGCTGGTGAGTGGCGGAGGGAGGAGTGCTCACGATGAGTGATCATAGGACGAGGATGATAATGACAGAAATTACGATGGTGAGTGAGTGACAAGTGATCGCGATAAGAGGTGGGGGCGGTGCGAGTTGTATTAACGAGTGGAGTGACGAGGAGAATGCCACTGCTAACTCAAGAGAGTGGAGGAGGAGGAGGAGACGGAGGAAAGGAGGAGGAGAGGCGAAGGTTCATGATGGCAGCGGCAGGCAACGCGAGATAACGAGCACCGACAATAGGCGTCTAGGAAGATGGAGTAGAATGGCAGTATACGCTGAGCAATCTGCGTACCACCTGAGGCGTACCTTCTGCCCGCATCATCGTTGTCACTGACATCTAAGAGCCGTTCGTGATATATTAAGGTTTCCCTCCCCGGTACAAGGTGCTGTGTCGATGACCAGAATGCCCCCGCCCCGCCGTACTGCGCTGAACACATAGCGGAGGTTAGACTGGCTTGCCATGAAGACCCACATCCACCTATCGAAGGCGAAATGATTCTCCTCCAAGTCCCGAGGTCAACGCTCTTGTTCCGACGTTTGTCCGCCTCGGGGACAAAACGTCCCTGGCCGTGATGCTCTTATCCTCCTCACCTGAATCCTAATCCACTTTCATCCCTCCCCGGACTCGCTGCAAAGCCCCTAGTCTTCATCAAGTTCGTGGAGAACGCCTTCATAAAGAGAGAGAGAGAGTGTGTTGATTTGACTCTCATGCTGACAAGTCCTACCCGGTGCTTCACCAAAATCATCTCGTATAACTTCTGTAATTCAATCCTTCCTTCCTTCCCTCTTCCGACCTGGTCAATCAATCGTTAAGTCTCCGGCTGATGCAGCCGCCGCGCTCTTTTTTTTTTTTTTTTTGTACTTTATTTTCCTCTAGTCCAACTTTGGATGATTTTGCTCCTAATCCTCCGCCTCCTCCCACCCAACCTATGCCACCAGTATTTTCCTCTCACGGAGTCGTCTGAGTACTTTCCCAGCTCCAGTGGACAGGGCCCAGGTGTCATACCTCCTCCACTCCTAAAGTTAGAAGTTTGCTTCTGAAGTGGCTCCAATCTTTGCTCGCCTACGTCGCCTTCTTCTAATAAGCACAATTATTGTTTTTCTTTTTTTCTAAGAAGCACGCCTTGGTGCAGCCCATCCCGACGATAGAGGACCGCTCTAATCCCTCCAACTATCGCCTTTCTATCTCCAAAGTCTTTGAAACTCTCCTTAACTCTCACTTTCTCAAAACATCTAGAATCCAATTCCTTTCTCTTTCTGATCACCACTACGGGATCTCCCAAAGCTGTGTCTACTAGTGATCTTCTATCTTATGTGATTCACCTCTGTTCCACCTCTCTCACTTTTGTCGTAACCCTCGACATATTCATATCATACTCTGTCAACTGCTTTAGATATCTGTTTTCTAAACTTCCTTTTCTTTGGTTTTTCTGCTTCTCTCTGTTCTCCAATGTGTAGTTTCCTGTCTGGACGTTCCATTGCAGTGGTAATTGACGTGGAGACTCCTCTTACCAGCTTCAATCAACAGTGGTGTTCCTCAGTATTCTGTCCCATCGCCTACTCTTTTATTTTGATCTCTCTTCTACATCTAACCCCATTCACTCTCATACTCTAATACTTCTTCTCTTTCTCGTACTGAATAAATTGCTTCTTTCATTTCCGACCTGTGCAGCAAATTAGCATATCAGACTGGGCAGTATTAATGTTTAAATTCATCAGAGCTAAAACGCCATTCATCCTAATATCTCTTATAATCACTCGTTTACCTCTTTCCAATTTAAAAACAACATAATCCAACCCCGTTATCATGCCTTCCACTCTATCCGGGGAGATCCCCACGTGATCCAAGTCACAATGCCTGCTTCCCAAAGACAGGTGGGTGTTGTACAGATGCCGTCACCATTCTTCCTGTTCAGCAGCTGTTTCACATCGACAAGGGGGTTTTTAATCGTCCTTGGACAGAGCACTGCTCACACATATGGTTGGTTCTTCCTCCAGTTCTCTATCAACCTGACTGGAATCAAAACCCTCCAGTCTCATTAATTTTGCAGGCATCCATCGCCTCTCTTCAACCTTTCTTTTTACGCCGCGATGTTGTTACTCTCTCTCTCTCTCTCTCTCTCTCTCTCTCTCTCTCTCTCTCTCTCTCTCTCTCTCTCTCTCTCTCTCATCTATCTTATCTAGCTCTCTTCGGCAGGTATCATTTTGGTTACTCTTCTCGCGAGTTGCCTGCAGGCATCTCAGCTCCCAAGGCTTAGAGCCATGGCACACTTAGGCTGCTGCTTCCCCACAGTTTGTGTGTGGAAATCTGGCACTCGAGGATTGGCCGTTAACACATACCCCCGCCTGCCCTTGAGCAGCTACAGTGTGGAAGTTCTGCCACCACCTTCGGTTTTTGTATATTCCCCGTAGTCCTCCCACATTTAAGGGGTAGATCTACAAACACTAATTAATTCCTGCATTTCTTTTCTTTTTTTTCCTCTCTTTCGCCTCACACACCTGACATTGCCTTTGACTAAAACATATTTTGCCAGTGGCATATCAGTCAGTCACTAATTAAAAAAAAGAGAAAAAAAAGAAATAGCATCTTTCATGTGGTCTTCAGAGGACCCGCCGCTACTAGTGCCACTGGAAGTCATATCAACAATCATGAGGGATCTATGGACAACTGCAGGTCATCAACGACCAGTATATGTAAGGGGGTCTGTTGGATGACGACGCCCACCCTGTCTGTAGCAGTGGTGAAGGAAGATCTGTCCACCACCACCCACCCACCCACCCATACACCCACACACACACACACACACACACACACACACCTACCCACTCACACACACACACACACACACACACACACACACACCTACCCACACACAAACACACACACACACACACACCCACACACACACCTACCCACACACACACACAAACACACACACCCACACACACACACCTACCCACACACAAACACACACACACACAGGGAGGTTGGCTTGTCTGGGTTTGGTCTACAATGGAGTGGACCCAGACGGAGGGAGGGTCTACCATCGTCATGGTCTTCGGCATCTATGTAGGTGAGGAGGGTTCGCATCCTCTTGATCGTTGCTGGTGACGTATGTGACTTAGACACAAATCACTTATTTCCTAGACATATGTCACTTATTAATCTTAAGACATAAATCA
Source organism: Panulirus ornatus (assembly GCF_036320965.1). Classification (NCBI taxonomy): domain Eukaryota; kingdom Metazoa; phylum Arthropoda; class Malacostraca; order Decapoda; family Palinuridae; genus Panulirus; species Panulirus ornatus. The sequence goes on from NC_092273.1 coordinate 15,054,268, forward strand.
CTTATTTCTTAGACGCAGATCACTTATTCCCTAGAAATATGTCACTTACTAATCTTAAGACATAAATCACTTACTTCTTAGACATAAATCACTTATTTCTTAAGACATAAATCACTTATTTCTTAGACATAAATCACTTATCTCTTAGACATAAATCACTTATTTCTTAAGACATAAATCACTTATTTCTTAAGACATAAATCACTTATTTCTTAGACATAAATCACGACATTGATAACATTTCTTAGACATAAATAACTTATTTCTTAGACATAAATCACTTATCTCTTAGACATAAATCACTTATTTCTTAAGACATAAATCACTTATTTCTTAAGACATAAATCACTTATTTCTTAGACATAAATCACTTATCTCTTAGACATAAATCACTTATTTCTTAAGACATAAATCACTTATTTCTTAAGACATAAATCACTTATTTCTTAGACATAAATCACGACATTGATAACATTTCTTAGACACAAATAACTTATTTCTTAGACATAAATCACTTATCTCTTAGACATAAATCACTTATTTCTTAAGACATAAATCACTTATTTCTTAGACATAAATCACTTATTTCTTAAGACATAAATCACTTATCTCTTAGACATAAATCACTTATTTCTTAAGACATAAATCACTTATTTCTTAGACATAAATCACTTATTTCTTAGACATAAATCACGACATTGATAACATTTCTTAGACATAAATCACTTATTTCTTAGACATAATTCACGACATTGATAACATTTCTTAGACATAAATAACTTATTTCTTAGACATAAATCACTCATTTCTCAGACACAGATCACTTATTTCTTAAGACATAAATCACCTTTTTCAGATATGACCTACCATGTTCGCGGGGGTCATTGGTGAGGAGGTCTTTCTCTATACTAGACGTTACTGTGACCTGTGATGTGACCTGGTGCAGCCCTGTGTGAACGTGGGTCACACACCGGAGGCTGAGCCTGCTCGCGAATGTCCATCCTTGGCTGAGACCTAACCCTGTGGGAAAGTTGGGGGGGGAGGGGGGACTAGAGAAACAGGGTCTTTAGAGCCTACGACTGGAACACGGGGTCGGAGTCTACGACTGGAACACGGGGTCGGAGTCTATGACTGGTACACGGGGTCGGAGTCTATGACTGGAACACGGGGTCGGAGTCTACGACTGGAACACAGGGTCTTTAGAGCCTACGACTGGAACACGGGGTCGGAGTCTACGACCGAAACACGGGGTCAGAGTCTACGAGAGGAACACGGGGTCGATGTCTACGAGTGAAACACGGGGTCGGAGTCTACGACCGAAACACGGGGTCGATGTCTACGACTGGAACACGGGGTCGGAGTCTACGACTGGAACACGGGGTCGGAGTCTACGACTGGAACACGGGGTCGGAGTCTACGACTGGAACACGGGGTCGATGTCTACGACTGGAACACGGGGTCGATGTCTACGACTGGAACACGGGGTCGATGTCTACGACTGGAACACGGGGTCGGAGTCTACGACCGGAACACGGGGTCGGAGTCTACGACTGGAACACGGGGTCGGAGTCTACGAGTGGAACACGGGGTCGGAGTCTACGACTGTTTCAGGTCGATCACGAACGCAGACAAGCTTTCAGCGGAGTCTGGACCGAGGCCGGAGACCAATGAAGGGGGTCCGTACGTCGGGGGGGGGGGGGGGGGGGTAGAGAGGAGGTCCGCGAGTCCGAAGCCAGAGGAGGAGTCACTAAGTCTGAGGGAAGATGGGGAGTCCGTATTTATTGCGTCCGGAGCCAGATGAGGTGTCCGAGAGTCCGGAGCCATGGAAGGTACCCGTGAACTCAAGGAGTACAGGAGAAGTCCGGGAGTCCGGGAATAGAGGAGGAGGAGGAGGAGGAGTCCGTGAGTCCGGAGATAGAGGAAGAGGAGGAGGAGTCCGTGAGTCCGGAGCCAAAGAAGGTACCCGTGAGTCAAGGGGTACAGGAAGAGTCCGTGAGTCCGGAGATAGAGGAAGAGGAGGAGGAGTCCGTGAGTCCAGAGATAGAGAAGGAGGATTCCGTGAGTCCGGAGCCAGAGGAGGAGTGCCAGACTTTACGTACACCAGACCCTCACTCTGTACAGTGGGTGAGAGAGAGAGAGAGAGAGAGAGAGAGAGAGAGAGAGAGAGAGAGAGAACAGAGGTGAGGTACGACCTGGAACATGATGACAGGGGCGTATATACCGAACATGACGACAGGGAGGTCTACATGTCAACATGCATGACAGGAGCAGCGTGTGGTTTCTATAGCGTTGTATCACAGAATACAGACATAACCACCCTTGACCTTTGACCCGTCAGGAAGCAGTGGGGCCCTAATTTGCGAAGTGAGATCGTTCTACAGAATACTGGAAGAGTGGTACATGACCTGTGAGTTACCACGAGAACAGACCAGGACGAGCGAGGAAGACGCGACCCAAGTGTATTTATTTTTTCCAAAAGGAGGAACAGCCAAGGGGGCCAAGTGAGGATGTTCCCTCAGAGACTGAGTCTTCTGTTCATAACATTACCTCGCTAACGCAGGTAATGGCGAATATGTACGAAAAAAAAGATATATATATATATATATATATATATATATATATATATATATATATATATATATATATATATATATATATATATATATATATATATATATATATATATATGTATATATATATATTGGAAAGGATCACAATTTTGCGCGTGATCAAGATATTCCTATGAGTCCACAGAGAAAATGAAACACGATAAGTTCCCAAGTTCACTTTGGTGTAATAATCACATCATCAAGGGAGACACAAGAGAGAAATATAAGTCAGTTCATATACATCGAAGAGACGAAGCTAGGACGCCATTTGGTAAACTTGTGATTGTCCAAAACACACAACTAGCGTTCATAAGCTTATCATTTTGCAAATTTTATCAACAATAAAGTTACCTAATTTGTATAGACCATCACTAATATTAAGATCATAATTCTTTGTGTATTTGATAGAAGAAGATTCAATGATATTTCTCTTGGTATAAGCGTTAGAGTTAATAACTGAGATGGCATTACTCCAGTCAATACAATGATCACAGTTTTTAACGTGATTAAACAAGGCATTTGATTCTTGTCCCGTTCTTATACAATATTTATGTTGCTTAAGTCTAACAGAAAGATCCTTACCAGTCTGGCCAACATAAAATTTATCACAATTTCCACATGGTACTTTATAGATGCATCCAAGAGAATTTTGTGGTGAGTTCCTGATTAAGATATTCTTTATAGCATTATTGTTGCTAAAGGCAACATTTACATTAAAGGATTTAAGCAACATGGGAAGTAAAGTGAAATTATTATCAAAAGGGAGAACTAAAAGATTCTTGGTGTCAATGGGAGGTTTGGGCTCAACTCTATAAAATGATTTCTTTGCTAACTTAAGGGATTTATCAACGAAAGATCTAGGGTACTTTAACTTAGATCCAATAGAATATATCTTCTCAAACTCATCATCAATAAACTCTGGACTGCAAATACGTAATGCCATAAGGAACATAGATTGAAATGATGATAATTTAACTGTCATGTTAAGATGAGTAATATGGATATATGAGCATACATTGGTGGGTTTTCTGTATATGCTATACTTAAACTTGTTTCCTTGCCTATGGACCATGCAATCTAAAAATGGTAACATACCATCATTTTCATTTTCTACAGTAAATTTGATGGAAGGTACTAAACTGTTAAGTAAGGGGAGAAATATTAGTAAATTTTCATTTGTTGGCCAAACACAAAGAACATCATCTACATACCTAAACCAAATTGCATTAGAAGGTAAGATATCCTTTAGTAATTTTGTTTAAAAAATCCATATATATATATATATATATATATATATATATATATATATATATATATATATATATATATATATATATATATCATATGTGCAAGTGAGTATGGCGTGAAAAGAGGAGCAGAAGTGAGGAAGGAGAGGCGTCTGGCCGCCGGTGTGTGAGTGAGAGAGAGAGAGAGAGAGAGAGAGAGAGAGAGAGAGAGAGAGAGAGAGAGAGAGAGAGAGAGAGAGAGAGAGAGAGAGAGAGAGAGAGAGGACTGGGGAGAGCAGCAGCAGTTCCAGAGGACAGAGCTCACGTGAAAGGAAGGCGAGAGAAAAGGAGAATATGAATTACGGAACAAAACTGGAGGACGTAAGCACGAGGGATTTCTTTTTTTTTTTTTTTTGGCTGAAAATACCAACGGACGCTCCAGCAGTGACACACCAGCCAAGACTGCTGGGCCGGCTGGGGGGACAGCTGTAGCTGGTGTACGTACACCTGATGTTATGCGGGAGAGGCCGGAGGGTACAGCTGTAGCTGGTAGGTACAGCTGCACAGATGATGTGTGGGAGAGGCTGGAGGATACAGCTGTGCAGATGATGTTATATGGGAGAGGCTAGAGGGTACAGCTGTACAGATTATGGGAGAGGCTGGAGGGTACAGCTGTAGCTGGTAGGTACAGCTGTACAAATTATGTTATGTGGGAGAGGCTGGAGGGTACAGCTGTAGCTGGTAGGTACAGCTGTACAGATGATGTTATATGGGAGAGGCTAGAGGGTACAGCTGTACAGAGGAAAGCTTGACTCAGTCTGAAGCTGAAAGAAAGCGCGACTCACGACTCAAGCTGAAGGAAAGCTTGCCTAGGAAAGCTTGAGTCATTCTCAAGCTGAAGAAATGAAAGTTAGACCCCCATGGCCTCAAGAGAAGGCAAGGAAAGCTTAACTCAGACTCACCTTAATGAAATGAAAGACCGAGCCAGACTCAAGCTGAGGGAAGAAACGTTTGACTTCATATCGGGCTGAATGAAGTGAAGCTTGACACAGCCTCAAGCTCGAGTTAAAAAAAAAAAAAGCTTAAGCATAAAACTAGAAGTGAAGCTTAACTCAGTCTCAAGCTGAACGAATGACAGCTCGGCTCAGCATCAAGCTGAAGGAAAGAGAGCATGACTCAGCATCAACCTCAGGGAAGGACAGCTTGGCTTAGCATCAAGTTCAAGGAAGGAAAGCTTATCTCACCATGAAGCAGATGGAAGGAAGGAAAACTTGTCTCGCCATCAAACTGAAGGAGAGAAGGCTTTTCTCGCCATGCAGCTGAAGGAAGGAAAGCTTGTCTCGCCATCAAAGTGAAGGAAGGAAAACTTGTCTCGCCATCAAAGTGAAGGAAGGAAAACTTGTCTCGCCATCAAAGTGAAGGAAGGAAAACTTGTCTCGCCATCAAAGTGAAGGAAGGAAAACTTGTCTCGCCATCAAACTGAAGGAGGGAAAGCTTGTCTCACCATGAAGCTGAAGGAAGGAAAGCTTGTCTCACCATTAAACTGAAGGAGGGAAAGCTTGTCTCACCATGTAGCTGAAGGAAGGAAAACTTGTCTCACCATCAAACTGAAGGAAGGGAAAACTTGTCTCGCCATCAAACTGAAGGAGGGAAAGCTTGTCTCACCATCAAACTGAAGGAGGGAAAGCTTGTCTCACCATGTAGCTGAAGGAAGGAAAGCTTGGCTCGGAGGCACACGAGAGTAAAGACCTAAAGAGCACAGTCCACATGGACGAACGGGGGAGTGTGGTGGTGGTGGGAAGGAAGCCAGAGAGTTCCTGTGCAGGTGGAAGGGCTGGAGGCAGGGGATAACCTGGCTTGAGCCAGCCCCAGCGTGGAGACGGGTCTGGGTAGAATGATGAAGGTAATGGCGGAATTTATGCCTAAAAAAAAAAAATGAACGTTTCATGAAAGAGACATTTGGGAACCTTCAGCTCCATGTGATGGAAGGGACGTGCAGGAGGGTGAAAGGCGTGCACGGAATGGAACGAACTGGAACGATGTGGTATAGTAGGGTCGACATGCCGTCAATGGAGTGAACCAAGGCAAGTGAAACGTCTGGGGTAAAGCCATACAATTGTTGCCTTCAGCAACAACAATACTATAAAGAACATCTTAATCAGGAACTCACCAGAAAGTTCTGCAGGATGCATCTATAGAGCGGCCTGTAGAAACTGTGATAAGTTTATGTTGACAAACTTAAGCAACATAAATATAGTGCAAGAATCAAATGCCTTGTTTAATCATGTTAAAAATCATGATCATTGTATTGACTGGAGTAATGCCATCTCAGTTATTAACTTTGACTCCCGTAGCACGAGATATACCGAATCACCTATTATTAAATACACAGAGAATTGTAACATTAATATTAGTGAAGGTCTATATAAATTGGATAGCTTTATTGTTGATAAGATTTGTAAACAGAACAACTTTCCCCTTCTTATCCGCATAATAAGTTTATGACACGTTTGTTGTCCGACTCGAACGCGCCCGACCTACATTCACGCAATCACTTGTTTACCAAATGACGACCTAGCTACGTCTCTTCGTTGTACATCAACTGACTGTTATATTTCTTTCTTTCTTCATTACACGATAGTGCACTTGGGAACTTATCGTGTTTCATTTTCCCCGTGGACTCGTAGGAATATGTATATATATATATATGTATATATATATGTATATATATATATATGGATGTGCTGGAAATGAGATGTTTGAGGACAATGTGTGGTGTGAGGTGGTTTGATCGAGTAAGTAACGTAAGGGTAAGAGAGATGTGTGGAAATAAAAAGAGCGTGGTTGAGAGAGCAGAAGAGGGTGTTTTGAAATGGTTTGGGCACATGGAGAGAATGAGTGAGGAGAGATTGACCAAGAGGATATATGTGTCGGAGGTGGAGGGAACGAGGAGAAGAGGGAGACCAAATTGGAGGTGGAAAGATGGAGTGAAAAAGATTTTGTGTGATCGGGGCTCTGAACATGCAGGAGGGTGAAAGGAGGGCAAGATATAGAGTGAATTGGAGTCATGTGGTATACAGGGGTTGACGTGCTGTCAGTGGATTGAAGCAAGGCATGTGAAGCGTCTGGGGTAAACCATGGAAAGCTGTGTAGGTATGTGTATTTGCGTGTGTGGACGTGTGTATGTACATGTGTATGGGGGGGGGGGGGGGTGGGGCCATTTCTTTCGTCTGTTTCCTTGCGCTACCTCGCAAACGCGGGAGACAGCGACAAAGTATAAAAAAAAAAAAAAAAAAAAAATATATATATATATATATATATATATATATATATATATATATATATATATATATATATATATATATATATATATATATTCTTTCTTTCAAACTATTCGCCATTTCCCGCGTTAGCGAGGTAGCTTTTAGAACAGAGGACTGGGCCTTTGAGGGAATATCCTCACCTGGCCCCCTTCTCTGTTCCTTCTTTTGGAAAATTAAAAAAAAAAAAAAACGAGAGGGAGGATTTCCAGCCCCCCCGCTCCCTCCCCTTTTAGTCTCCTTCTACGACACGCAGGGAATACGTGGGAAGTATTCTTTCTCCCCTATCCCCAGGGATATATATATATATATATATATATATATATATATATATATATATATATATATATATATATATATATATATATATATATATCCTAGCTTCAAACTAGGTACCCAATTTAGCGACTACCCCCGAGGAGAGCGGACGAACAGCCGGGTGAACTACGGGCCCGACTGCTCCGCTCCGGGATTCAAACCCAGGCGGGCCCGCCGTGCATGCGTCAGGGCATGGCGACGGCAACCACTACACCACGGACACCCATTAGTGTGAGAGAGAGAGAGAGAGAGAGAGAGAGAGAGAGAGAGAGAGAGAGAGAGAGAGAGAGAGAGAGAGAGAGAGAGACCCTACCCTTCTCGGCATCTCAGTCGTCAGAGGCAGCACAACGCCTCTCTCCTGCTGTTGCCGCTGCTGCTGTGCTGGGGTACAAAAATATGTCGAAAATCATGCAGAGTTTTTTCTTATATTTGCCAAGTTTCATTGTAAGCCCGAGTTGTATAAAATAGTTAGAGAGGGATGGAGGGAGTTGGGAGAGAGGGGGAGGGGAGAGAGAGAGAGAGGAGAGGAAGAGGAGGAGGAGGAGGAGGTCGGGGTGTGGAGTGTGGGTAGGGTAGGGTAAGGGGAAGGGGAGGGGGGTAGGCAGAGGGCGTGAATGCCGTGCTCGCTATTTCACAGGATCCCGCTTTAGTGCCGGCCCAAGTAATCCGGGGCGGCGCGCGGCGCTGCCTCCACAACCAACGGTACAAAAAAAAAAAAAAAAAAAAAAAAAAAAAGCAAAAAGAAAAAAAAAAAGGAAAGCACACCAGTTGACGGATTGACTGACGGTGTTGCTTTTGTTACAGCCGAGATTCTTTTTATTTTGGTGTGTGTGTGTGTGTGTGTGTGTGTGTGTGTGTGTGTGTGTAGGGGGTGGGGGTGTAGAGAGCATACAGTGGTTCATAATGCCGCTCATGATGACTGTGGGTACTGGTAAGGCCAGGACCGTCCATGCACGACCTCCGAGGGTGTGTGTGTGTGTGTGTGTGTGTTGGGGGGCGGCCGGGGTCGAGCGACGGTTGGTCGAGGAGTGGTGGACGTCTTCCGCACTTGCCAGGTGTCGCCAACACATAAATCACGACTCATTATCCGTCAAATAATCACTCACAACCATATATATAAAAAAAAAAATATATATATATATTTTTATGACTCCAAAATTTTTTTATTTTTTGCCCTAGTTTTACTTAGTTTTACTTTAATACTATTTACGATACGATTACAGCTGTAATGTTCTTAATATGAAGAACAGCCTCGCTTGACTTTCTGAACCCCCCCCCCCCCGCGTGTTCTCGAAATGATATTGCTGATGTTCTGCTGGTAAGAGCAATAACAAATTTCTTGTTGTTTTACCCAAAGAGTTGACAGGTCCAAATCCTTGCACGGTGACGTCACTCATCCGGGATATCCGACAGAAAAACATATATCCCTTTGATCTGGCCGGGGGATGCTGCAGTGTGTGTGTGTGTGTGTGTGTGTGTGTGTGTGTGTGTGTGTGTCGGTTGCAGTATATATATGTATGAATGTATGTATATATATATATATATATATATATATATATATATATATATATATTTATATTTATTTATTTATTATACTTTGTCGCTGTCTCCCGCGTTTGCGAGGTAGCGCAAGGAAACAGACGAAAGAAATGGCCCAACCCCCCCCCCCATACACATGTATATACATACGTCCACACACGCAAATATACATACCTACACAGCTTTCCATGGTTTACCCCAGACGCTTCACATGCCTTGATTCAATCCACTGACAGCACGTCAACCCCTGTATACCACATCGCTCCAATTCACTCTATTCCTTGCCCTCCTTTCACCCTCCTGCATGTTCAGGCCCCGATCACACAAAATCTTTTTCACTCCATCTTTCCACCTCCAATTTGGTCTCCCTCTTCTCCTCGTTCCCTCCACCTCCGACACATATATCCTCTTGGTCAATCTTTCCTCACTCATTCTCTCCATGTGCCCAAACCATTTCAAAACACCCTCTTCTGCTCTCTCAACCTACGCTCTTTTTATTTCCACACATCTCTCTTACCCTTACGTTACTCACTCGATCAAACCACCTCACACCACACATTGTCCTCAAACATCTCATTTCCAGCACATCCATCCTCCTGCGCACAACTCTATCCATAGCCCACGCCTCGCAACCATACAACATTGTTGGAACCACTATTCCTTCAAACATACCCATTTTTGCTTTCCGAGATAATGTTCTCGACTTCCACACATTCTTCAAGGCTCCCAGAATTTTCGCCCCCTCCCCCACCCTATGATCCACTTCCGCTTCCATGGTTCCATCCGCTGACAGATCCACTCCCAGATATCTAAAACACTTCACTTCCTCCAGTTTTTCTCCATTCAAACTCACCTCCCAATTGACTTGACCCTCAACCCTACTGTACCTAATAACCTTGCTCTTATTCACATTTACTCTTAACTTTCTTCTTTCACACACTTTACCAAACTCAGTCACCAGCTTCTGCAGTTTCTCACATGAATCAGCCACCAGCGCTGTATCATCAGCGAACAACAACTGACTCACTTCCCAAGCTCTCTCATCCCCAACAGACTTCATACTTGCCCCTCTCTCCAAAACTCTTGCATTCACCTCCCTAACAACCCCATCCATAAACAAATTAAGCAACCATGGAGACATCACACACCCCTGCCGCAAACCTACATTCACTGAGAACCAATCACTTTCCTCTCTTCCTACACGTACACATGCCTTACATCCACGATAAACACTTTTCACTGCTTCTAACAACTTGCCTCCCACACCATATATTCTTAATACCTTCCAATACCTTTGATCGCCGATTCCCGCGTTAGCGAGGTATCGACAGGGACAGAAAGGCCACATTCGTTCACACTCAGTCTCCAGCTGTCATGTGTAATGCACCGAAATCACAGCTCCTTATCCACATCCATGACCCCACAGGCCCTTCCATGGTGTACACCAGACGCTTCACATGCCCTGGTTCAGTCCATTGACAGAACGTCAACCCCGGTATGCCACATCATTCCAGTTCACTCTATCCCAGTGCACACCTTTCACCCTCCTGCATATTCAAGCCCTGATCGCTCAAAATCTTTTCCACTCTATCCATCCATCCCCAATTTGGTCTCCCGCTTCTTGTTACCTCCACTTTTGGCATATATATATATATATATATATATATATATATATATATATATATATATATATATATATATATATATATATATATATCCTCTTTGTCAATCTTTCCTCACTCATTCTCTCTATATGTCCAAACCATTTCAACATGCCCTCTTCATATCTCTCAATCACACTCCTTTTATTACCACACATCTCTCTTACCCTTTCATTACTTACTCGATCAAGCCACCTCACACCACATACTGTCCTCAAACATTTAATTTCCAACGCATCCACCCTTCTCCGGAAATCCTCATCTATAGCTCATGACTCGCATCCATATAATACTGATGAGACTACTATACCTTCAAACATACCCGCTCTCGTACCCCCAGATAATGTTCCCGCCTTCATTCTTCATCGCTCCAAGAACCATCGCTCCCTCTCCCATCCTATAACTCAGTTCCGCTTCCATGATTGTGTCGCTGCCATGTCCACTCCAAGTATATAAACCACTTCATTTTCTCTCATTTTTCTCCATTTAAACTCACACCCCAATCAACCTCTCCCGCAAACCTGCTAAACAATTAATCTGGCTTTTATTCATATTTACTCTCAACTTCTTCTTTCACACAATCTTCCAAACTCTTTCACCAATGTCTGCCCTTTCTCACTCGAATCAGCCACCAGTGCTGCATCATCAGCAAACAACAATTGACTCACTTCCTAGACCCTCTTATCCCCAAGAGACTGCATACTTGCTCCTCTCACTGTCCTATCCATAAACAAATTAAAGAACCATGGTGACATCACACAGCCCCTGCCGCAAACCGACCTTTGCTTGGAACCATTCACTCTCCTCTCTCCTCTCTTGTACACATGCTTTACACCCTTGATAAAAGGTTACTACTTCTAGCAGCCTTCCTTTCACACCAAATACTCTAAAAATAAGGCATCTCTATCAACCCTCGTCATGTGCTTTCTGCAGATCCATAAACGTCACATACAAATCCATCTCTTTCTCTAAGTATTTCTCACACACATTCTTTAAAGCAAACACCTGATCCACACATCCTCCACCACCTCTGAAACCACACTGCTCCCTCCTCTAAAATGGTGCTCTGTACATGCCTTCACCTTCTCCATCAATATCCTTCCATACAATTTTCGGGTATACTCAACAAACTTATAAATCTATAGTTCGAACTACTCAGGCACCTCACCATGATCCATATATACATTGAAAATCCTTACCAACCAATCAACAACACAGTCACCCCCTTTCTTAATGAATTCAACAGCAACACCATCCACTACAGGCGCCTTGCCACATTTCATACCACCTCGACCCAAACAACTCCCTTCATCTGCCAATGTATCATCAAACACATTCAACAGTCCATATATATATATATATATATATATATATATATGGTGTGGTGTGGTGTGAGGTGGTTTGATCGAGTAAGTAACGTAAGGGTAAGAGAGATGTGTGGAAATAAAAAGAGCGTGGTTGAGAGAGCAGAAGAGGGTGTTTTGAAATGGTTTGGGCACATGGAGAGAATGAGTGAGGAAAGATTGACCAAGAGGATATATGTGTCGGAGGTGGAGGGAACGAGGAGAAGAGGGAGACCAAATTGGAGGTGGAAAGATGGAGTGAAAAGGATTTTGTGTGATCGGGGCCTGAACATGCAGGAGGGTGAAAGGAGGGCAAGGAATAGAGTGAATTGGAGCGATGTGGTATACAGGGGTTGACGTGCTGTCAGTGGATTGAATCAAGGCATGTGAAGCGTCCGGGGTAAACCATGGAAAGCTGTGTAGGTATGTATATTTCCGTGTGTGGACGTGTGTATGTACATGTGTATGGGGGGGGTTGGGCCATTTCTTTCGTCTGTTTCCTTGCGCTACCTCGCAAACGCGGGAGACAGCGACAAAGTCTAAAAAAAAAAAAAAAAAAAAAAAAAAAAAAAAAAAAAAAAAATATATATATATATATATATATATATATATATATATATATATATATATATATATATATATATATATGATATTCCTGTGAGTCCACGGGGAGAATAAAACACGATAAGTTCCCAAGTGCACTTTCGTGTAATAATCACATCATCAGGGGTAACACAAGAAAGAAATATAACAGTCAGTTGATATACAACGAAGATACGTAGCTAGGACGCCATTTGGTAAACAAGTAATTGTCTTGGACAATCACTTGTTTACCAAATGGCGTCCTAGCTACGTCTCTTCGTTGTATATCAACTGCCTGTTATATTTCTCTCTTGTGTCTCCCCTGGCGATGTGATTATCATACGAAAGTGCACTTGGGAACTTATCGTGTTTCATTTTCCCCGTGGACTCATGGGAATATACTTGATAACGCGCAAAACTGTGATCTTTCCTATATGTATATATATATATATATATATATATATATATATATATATATATATATATATATATATATATATATATTATCCCTGGGGATAGGGGAGAAAGAATACTGCCACGTATTCCCTGCGTGTCGTAGAAGGCGACTAAAAGGGGTGGGAGCGAGGGAGCTGGAAATTCTCCCCTTCAAGTTTTACTTTTCCAAAATAAGGAACAGAGAAGGGGACCAAGCAAGGAGTTTTCCCTTCTAAAGCTCAATCATCTGTTCTAGAACGCTGCCTCGCTAATACGGGAAACAGCAAATGTGTATGAAGAAAAAAAAAGAATATATATATATATATATATATATATATATATATATATATATATATATATATATAGATAGATAGATAGATAGATAGATAGATAGACAGATAGATAGATAGATAGATATAGATATATATATAACAGGGGATTGAACATGCATAAGTTTACCTAGTATATCAACATGTACTTTCAGTCCGACCCACAAGATGCCTCCACCACCCTCCCAGCAAACAATCAAACGAGACGGCCAATGAAAATCACCAAGAGGAATACTTCGAAATCTCACCGGCGTATATTTTCCAACGGGAGGGATTTTCATGCATTCTTTTTTTTTTCCCCTTCCTCTCCCCCTCTCTCTCCCCATGCTGGTGATGAAAGGATGAGAGAGAGAGAGAGAGAGAGAGAGAGAGAGAGAGAGAGAGAGAGAGAGAGAGAGAGAGAGAGAGAGAGAGAGAGAGAGAGAGAGAGAGTGTAAACCTGGGTAAGAGTAGCATGGTGTGGCGTCGAGAGCAGGTGATGTGTGTGTGTGTGGAGGGAGGAGGGGAACGGGGTGTAAGACACAAGACAGGGACCCATTCTTCTTCCTGTACGCCAACGGACTTAAGTCACACACACAGAGCAGTCAAAATCCTCTTGCATCGGTGGCTTGCTGACCTAGTCAGACGCAGGTACTTGCATGCAGCCCCTCACCAGAATCGTACACTGAAGGTCTCACGAACAGTGAGGAGTGGATGATGTGGATCCACAAACAGGACTGGAAGAACACGTGCACGAGCCACTCTGTCTGTTCTAAAAGACTCTCTTATACATCTACGGAACCCCTAAATTCCCTCAGTGATGGGGCAGAGGTGTACGTATGTCGTCTTCGAGGCCGAAGACCAAAACCTTGTCGTTGCTACTAATCTGTAAGTCATCTCATGCAAAGCCACGGGTATTTACAGAGCGAAGACGAAACACGACGGAGACCTGCCTTGACCTATTTGGACACATGACCCAGTCCCGGATATGATCTTCCCAGGGGACATGCAGGCATTTGAACCCACCGCACGTCAGGTGGACACGGGGGCGGGAAAGGACACGGTCGCTGAGAATCCTACCAGAAACAGCTCGGAGGAACAGCTGCAGGGGAAAAAAAGAATGATCAAATACTATGGCCAAAATTTCTCCCTCAGTCACGAAATAACGGAACCAACCAGAGAAGACAACACACAAGATCTAACTCTACAAATAAACGTAGAATTGATTAGCGACGCCACCACCGTAAACACACTCGAATCTTGTCACATCCTAATGTGGGCAAAAAACAAGTATGGTTGGGTATATCGCCAAGGCAAACACACACACGCACGCACACACACACACACACACACACACATACACACACACACACGCACGCGCGCGCGCCACACACACCACCGTGCAGGTTACCTGAGCAGTGACAGCCTTATCTGTGAAGGAATAAGCTGGAAAGATGTCATCAGCGAGATGACCACGACACAATGGGGAAACGCCGCTGAGTACCACAACACACAAAAGGTGTTGGTCAGATGCATGATCGTGACGCATTCACAGGCCCTCCAAGGGTCGAGCTCGTTGGTTCGAATTCTGGTTGCAGCAGTCGGTCCACAGTCAACCCAGCTGTTCATCCACCTCTTGGGGTTCTTCGATAAAATGGGTACCTGGATCAAACTAGGGTACATATCTATCCATCTATCTATCTATATATGTATATATATATATATATATATATATATATATATATATATATATATATATATATATATATATATATATATATATATTCCAAACTCAGCCACCAATTTCTTTAAGTTTCTCACCGGAATCAGTCACCAGAGCTGTATCATCGGCGAACAACAACTGACTCAATTCCCAAGCCCTCTCATCCACAACAGACTGCATACTCGCACCTCTCCCCAAAACTTGCATTTACCTCCCTAACTACCCCATCCATAAACAAATTGGAAAAGTGTGTGAAAGGAGAAAGTTGAGAGTAAATGTGACTAAGCGCAAGATTACTAGGTTCAGCAGGGTTGAGGGACAAGTTAACTGGGAGGTCAGTTTGAATGGAGAGAAAAAATGGAGGAAGGAAAGTGTTTTAGATATCTGGGAGTGGATTTACAGCGGAGAGAACCATGGAAGCGGAAGTGAGTCACAGGGTAGGGTAGGAGGCGAAGGTTCTAGGAGCGATGAAGAATGTGTGGAAGGCGAGAACATTATCTCGGAGAGCAAAAATGGGTATGTTTGAAGAAACAATAGATCCAACAATGTTACATGGCTGCGAGGCATGGGCTTATACATAGGGTGGTACGGAGGAGGGTGGATGTGTTGGAAAAGTATGAGGACAATGTGTGATGCGATGTGGTTTGACCAGGTACGTAAGGAAAGGGTAAGAGAGATGTGTGTAAAGAAAAAGCGTGTGGTTGAAAGAGAAGAAGAGGGTGTGTTGAAATGGTTTGGACACATGGAGAGAATGAGTGCGGAAAGATTGACAAAGAGGATATATGTGTCAGAGGTGGAGGAAACGAGGAGAAGCTGGTGACCAAAATGGAGGTGGAAGGATGGAGTGAAAAAAGATTTTGAGCGATCGGGGCCTGAACATGCAGGAGGGTGAAAGGCGTGCAAGGAATAGAGTGAATTGGAAAGATGTGGTACACTGCGGTCGACGTGCTGTCAATGGACTGAAGTAGGGCATGTGAAGAGTCTGGGGTAAACCATGGAAAGGTCTGTGGGGCCTGGATGTGGATAGGGAGCTGTGGTTTTGGTGCATCACACATGACAACTAGAGACTGTGTAAAGGAATGTGGCTTTTTGTCTGTTTTACTGGCGCTGCCTCGCTGAAGTGGGGGTTAGCGATGCTGTTTCCTGTGTGGCGGGGTGGCGACGGGAGTGGGTGGGGGCAGGCAAGTGTGAATGTGTGCACGTGTATATGTGTGTATGTCTGTGTATGTATATGTATGTATGTGTTGATATGTATATGTGTGTATGGGCGTGTATGGGCGTCTATGTGTATGCATGTATGTGTGCATGTGAGTGGATGGGCCGTTCTTCGTCTGTTTCCTGGCGCTACCTCGCTGGCGCGGTAGTGTGATAATAGCGATAATATTATATATATATATATATATATATATATATATATATATATATATATATATATATATATATATATATATATAGCGTTAATGGGAGGGTTTTGATTAAGACCTCAGTTGCCTGTGCAGTCTCAGCTAACATAAATAAAGCATCAACCCAAACATGCAACAGACACACACCATCCAGATGTACAAAAGATCTACTTCAGAATGAGTTAAATGTTCCTTCCCGTAAAGGAGGCGAAGCCGAACTGCAGACATGCTCAAAAAGAAAATGCGCAGCTCAGCTATCAAAGAAAAGTTATCAAACGAACTGACGAACGCAGAACATCAACTCAAAAGGTCATACTAAACCCAGGAAAAAAAGAAAAAAGAATCATCGGTGAAGTAAACGAATATATATATATATATATATATATATATATATATATATATATATATATATATATATATATATATATATATATATATATATATATATTTATTTATTTATTTATTTATTTATTTTATTTTGCTTTGTCGCTGTCTCCCGCGCTAGTGAGGTAGCGCAAGGAAACAGACGAAAGAATATATATATATATATATATATATATATATATATATATATATATATATATATATATATATATATATATATATTCCTATGAGTTCACGGGGAAATAAACACGATAAATTCCCAAGTGCACTTTCGTGTAATAATTACATCATTAGGAGAGACACGAGAGAAATATAAGTCACTTGATATACAACGAAGAGACGTAGCTAGGACGCCATTTGGTAAACATGCGACTGTCCAAGACAGACAAAGAGCGTATCATAAGCTTATCATGTGGACAAGAAGGTGAATTGTTTACAAATTTTATCAACAATAAAGTTATCCAATTTGTATAGACCATCGCTAATATTAAGATCATAATTCTTTGTGTATTTGATAAAAGAAGATTCAATGATATTTCTCGTGGTCCAGGAGTTAGAGTTAATAACTGAGATGGCATTACTCAAGTCAATAAATCTATCATAGTTTTTAACGTGATTAAACAAGGCATTTGATTCTTGTCCTGTTCTTATACTTTATATATGTTGTTTAAGTCTAACAGAAAGATCATTACCAGTCTGCCCAACATAAAACTTATAACAATTTCTACATGGCACTTTATAGATGCACCAAGGAGAATTTTCTGGTGAGTTCCTGACAAAGATATTCTTTATAGTATTTTTGTTGCTGAAGGCAACATTTACATTAAAGGATTTACGCAACATGGGAAGTAAAATAAAATTATCATTAAAAAGAAGAACTAAAAGATTCTTGGTGTCAATGGGAGGTTTGGGCTCAACTCTATAAAATGATTTCTTTGCTAACTTAGGGGATTTATCAACGAAAGATCTTGGGTACTTTAACTTAGGTCCAATAGAATATATCTTCTCAAACTCATCATCAATATACTCTGGACTTCAAATACGTAATGCCCTAAGGAACATAGATTGAAATGATGATAATTTAACTCTGTCATGTTGAGTAATAATGGATATATGAGCATACATTGGTGGGTTTTCTGTATATGCTAAACTTAAACTTGTTTCCTTGCCTATGGATCATGCAATCTAAAAATGGTAACATACCATCATTTTCATTTTCTACAGTAAATTTGATGGAAGGTACTAAACTGTCAAGTAAGGGGAGAAATATTAGTAAATTTTCATTTGTTGGCCAAACATAAAGAACATCATCTACATACCTAAACCAAATTGCATTAGAAGGTAAGATATCCTTTAGTAATTTTGTTTCAAAGAATTCCATATAAAGATTACTTAGTACATGTGAAAGAGGGTTACCCATTGCCATACCAAATTTTTTAGCATAATAATCTCCATTGAACTGAAATACAGTCTTTTATACACAATTTTATCAGTTCAATGAAAACAGACTTTGAAACAGGTAAATGAATATCATCCAAGACATCAAATAAATATTCTAAAAGGGCATCATCTGGAACTTTTGTGAAAAGTGAAGAAACATCAAAGGTAACTAGTTTGAAATCAAAATCAACATAGATATTGTTAAGCTTGTTAACTAAATCCACATTGTTCACGATATTAGAATTTGATATCTTATCCACTAAAAGGCTCAATAAAGAAACTAACCATTCTGACAATTCATATGTGATGGAGCCTACTGAACTCACTATAGGTCTTGCTGGAAAATTTGGTTTATGTGTTTTGATAAGTCCATACATATATGGCAATGAAGGGGACAAAGATGACAAACTTTTGATGAGAGAACCATTACCTTTCAACAACTTCAGTTTTTATTGAAATGGGAATTAACTGCTTCTAGGGGATTCTTACTGAGTTTAAAATATGTTGTGTCATCATTTAAAAGATTATTCATTTTAGATAGATAATTACTTTAGTGGGTAAGATATTTGTTTATATATATATATATATATATATATATATATATATATATATATATATATATATATATATATATATATATATATACTCCTATGAGTCCACGGGGAAAATGAAACACGAAAAGTTCCCAAGTGCACTTTCGTGCAATAATCACATCATCAGGGGAGACACATGAGAGAAATATAAGTCAGTTGACATACATCGAAGAGAGGAAGCTAGGACGCCATTTGGTAAACATGTGATTGTCCAAAACATGATAGGAATATCTTGATCACGCGCAAAACTGTGATCCTTTCCAATATATATATATATATATATATATATATATATATATATATATATATATATATATATATATATATATATTTTTTTTTTTTATTTTTTTATACTATTCGCCATTTCCCGCTTTAGCGAGGTAGCGTTAAGAATAGAGGACTGGGCCTTTGAGGGAATATCCTCACCTGGCCCCCTTCTCTGTTCCTTCTTTTGGAAAATTAAAAAAAATGAGAGGGGAGGATTTCCAGCCCCCCGCTCCCTTCCCTTTTAGTCGCCTTCTACGACACGCAGGGAATACGTGGGAAGTATTCTTTCTCCCCTATCCCCAGGGATATATATATATATATATATATATATATATATATATATATATATATATATATATATAATATATATATATATATATATATATATCGACACACAGTACTGACATCGTACACTGTTATATCTCGAAGTTTTATATAAAATGTAACCAGACGGCTGCCATAGGGATAGAACGATCTATATATATACACAACCCTGGTCGTCATAGCTTCAGCCCGGAGACATCCCAACTCCCTCAGCTGCTTGGACATCCCAGCTCCCTCAGTTGCTGGGACAGCCCAACTCTCTCAGCTGCTTGGACATCCCAGCTCCCTCAGTTGCTGGGACAGCCCAACTCCCTCAGCTGCTTGGACATCCCAGCTCCCTCAGTTGCTGGGACAGCCCAACTCTCTCAGCTGCTTGATCACAAAGTTAAAAGTCATGGAGGCACTGGAGAGCAAGCAGAACGTTAATGTGATATACAAAGGTGATGGAAAAAATGGATTTACTAAATGCGACCAGGGTTGCCACAGCATAGAATATGTGACCAAGGCTGTCACAGCATAGAAAATGTGACCAGGGTTGTCACAGCATAGAAAATGTGACCAAGGTTGTCACAACATAGAATATGTGACCAAGGTTGTCACAACACAGAAAATGTGACCAGGGTTGTCACAGCATAGAAAATGTGACCAAGGTTGTCACAACATAGAAAATGTGACCAGGGTTGTCGCAGCACAGAGAAGGTGACCAGGGTTGTCACTGCATAGAAAATGGGTAGCATGGGAACAACTGGAATAACTGAGAGGAAGATGTATAGCGTTCTATCACAACTCTCTCTAGCGAACTTCCAGCGTCTCCACGGTAAAAGCTCAGTCCCTCCCTCCCGCCACAGACAGTGTACATGCATCCCTCCTGTTCCTCACTCCCATCTCCGACACTGAAGCGAACACGAGTCATATTTACGGATCATCCTTTGCAGATGAGGCTACAATCAGTGTGAGATTTTTGTCAGCAGAAGACACTGAGAAACTTTAAATTGATACAAAGTGGATCACCGAAAACAACATATCTTTTTTCAATAATAGGAATAAGTTTCATCTCCTCCGGTGTGGTGAGAGAGACACCTAGACACTGTTATATAACGACTGAACACTGAGTAACACCTCTGAGTAATAATGTCTGACGACCTTACCCTCAGCGAACGAAGCAACAGTTGCCTCTTCAAACATATATGGTAGGATGGATCTTGCGGACCTTCAAGCCAAGAGAAGAAAACCAAATGATGACGCTCTTCAAGACGCTGACATAATCCCACGAATGAGATGCCGCCTCGTTCTAACATCATCTTTCAAATGCGAGCAAAAGTGCCAGAGTTAGAGAGTATGCCAAGGTATTTCACCGGTCCATATTAACCTGGTTAAGGACATGAACCACTGGAAACGACTGAAACCACTGGGTCTGTATAGTGCGAAGAGAGAGACGAGAGGGGAATATCATCACACACACTTGGAAATGCCTAGGAGGCAGTCCACAAACTTACACTAAAAAAAAAATAAATTCCTACTGGCACGGCAGTCGTGGAAGTTTGTGTAAAGTATTACTTTCAATAGAAAAAAAAAAATGGTGCGGTAAGCACAAAGAGAGAAAATACTGTGAGCACCCGTGTCCCAGGGGAACTCACTCAACCCATTGGCCGTAGCCTTCAGATGCACGGTGGAGTGGCTTAAGAAGGCCCTGGAGGAGTATTAACAAAATGTACCACACCAGCCAGGCTTGTGGTGGTGACATGGGCCGCAAGCTGCACCAGACTGGTCGACCAAGAACCCAACTCAGCCCGAAGTGTCGGGGGGTAGAAGACCTCACAAGGCTAACCCCAGGCGTACTGCAGGTATGCTACTGGTACTATCTGTGTTTAGGGCAGTTCAAATCTTATCTCTAGTTCCCTTATGGCTTATTTCTCTATCTTCTTATCTCTTTTCTCTATATTACTATCTCCTTTCTCTATCCTACTATCTTTCTCTATCTTCCTCTCTTTTATCTATCTTCCTGTCTCTCTTCTCTAACTTCCTATCTCTTTTCTCTATTTTCGTATCTCTTTTCTCTATCTTCCTATTCCTTTTCTCTATCTTCCCATCCCTTTTATCTTCCTATCCCTTTTCTCTATCTTCCTATCTCTTTTCTCTATCTTCCCATCCCTTCTCTCTATCTTCCTATCTCTCTTCTCTATCTTCCTATCTCTTTTCTCTATCTTCCCATCCCTTCTCTCTATCTTCCTATCTCTCTTCTCAAACTTCCTATCTCTTTACTCTTTCTTCCCATCCCTTCTCTCTATCTTCCTTTCTCTTTTCTCTATCTTCACATCCCTTTTCTCTATTTTTCCCGTCTCTCTCTCTTCCCTAGCATCGTACACGACACCACTGGCCTCTCTTCACACATCGTGCACGGCTGTAAAGTATCAGTAATGTTCATTCGTCGTAAGTGTTCACACTTCAGTAAAATTAAAAAGTGCGAGACTTTATCCCGAGGGCGAGCGCTTTGCCTGCGGTGGGTCTGTTGCCGAGACGATGATGCGTCCTCCGTCCGCTTTACTCCCGAGTCCACAGCCCGCTTTATTCAGAGTCCACCACAGCCCGCTTTACTCAAGAGTCCACCACAGCCCGCTTTATTCAGAGTCCACCACAGCCCGCTTTACTCAAGAGTCCACCACAGCCCACTTTACTCAAGAGTCCACCACAGCCCACTTTACTCAGAGTCTACAGCACCACAGCCCGCTTTACTCAGAATCAACAGCCCGCTTTACTCAAGAGTCCACCACAGCCCGCTTTACTCACAGTCCACCACAGCCCGCTTTACTACTGGGGTCCTCCGTCCACATTAATCGGGTCCCAGTAGCCCCCCCGAGCTTTACAGTGAGTCCTAAGTCCGCTTTACTTGGGTTTTCCTCCCGTTTGACTCGAGTCCACAACCCTCTTTACTCGTACCTACCATCCGCTTTACTCAGGTCCTCTACCTGCTTTACTCATGTCCTCCATCCGTTTCCCTCGGGGCCTTATAACTGACTCACCCTTCGTTAAGGGAGCAGTTCCAGGGAGTGAAAACAGAGTGCATTGCCCTCTGGTGGCCAGCTCCGGCGTCTTCACAGGGAGAGGGTGACACTGCATTCCCCATTTTCTCTCACCCCATAGTGTTAGAACCAGGGGGAGGGGGGGTATCCGCCCCCTTAGTACTGTAAGGGGTGGATGTGGATGTCCTTCCACTATCCATGCCCTTTGTGCCCTTAGTTTCAATCCACTTTCTGAATCCTCCTCATTTCTACATCCACTTCCCTTACTTCAATACCCACTTCCCCCTGTAATACATACACACTTCCCCAATTAATCCATACTTCTCCTTATTCAATTTCCCACTTCCCCTCCTTTAATACCAATATCACCCCCCCCCCCCCCATTTAAAACCCAGATACGAAAACTTTTTACGAAAGATCGCTTGTACAGGATAGGCGGTGGAGTTCTGTTCTACGTTCATAACAATCTAAGTGCTATTAAGATAAGACACACACACACACACACACACACACACACACACACACACACACACACACATTCACGACTCTCTTTATATTGACATTACCGACAAGTTCAAAAGTAAACTACGTCTCGGCGTTATTTACAGACCTCCTAAGCAAGAAAGAAGATGACGATTAGATATTATACAATGAGATCCAAACTATAATAAACAGTAAAGAGGTGATAATAGCAGGAGACTTCAACAGTCCAAACATAAGCTGGAGCACAGCAAGTGACCGAGAGGGAACGAGACTAACGGAACTGATTGAAGACGCTTTTCTACAACAGTTAATTAAAAAAACCAACTAGAGGCAAAAACATTCTTGATCTTGTCCTGTGAGACAATCAACTCTTGCGAAGTAGGCGAGAGACTCTGTCAAACAGCGATCACAGTTTGATTAGACATAAATCTAGATGATGAAATAACTGACAACAAACTCTTGATCCCAGTTTCCAGGCGAACAAATGTTGAAAACATGAGACAAGAAATTAGCAGTACCAGCTGGACAAAACTTCTTGACGTATACACAATAGGGAAAATGTGGAACAGTTCTAAAAACACACGACTCGTGATTGAAAATAAACATATTCCGCGATATTACATAGAGAACTTGCAATATATCAAGACCATCATGGATGAATTAGAGACTAGAAGGACAAATGCGCCAAAAGAAGAAAACATATGAGAAACTCGAATCAATGGGAACCGATGGAAATCACCAGAAATGAACCAAAATCCAAAGAGAGTGAGAGAAGGTCTTAAGACAGAGTAAATGCGACGAAGAAAAAAGAATATCCTTCAGAGTTAAGAATAATCCAAAGGAATTCTTCAAATATATAAGACAAAGGATGACAGTAAAAGAAGGAATTAGACCATTACGAAACGAGCATGACACACTAACTACTGACGAACAAGGAAATGGCTACCACACTAAATTGTTCTTTTAACTCCGCATTCACGATTGAAGAAACATCTCGAATATCACAACCAATGAAAATGTTGCACGGATCTGATGAAGAAGAGTTGAAGGTGAGAGAAATAAAGAGCTTTGAAGTACTTAAAAACCTGGACCAATGAAATCCTAACACATCTAACGGCCCAAGATAACTTAGCTCTAAGATTTTTAAAGGTCAGGAGACAGCTGATATATACCCGGTAACAAAAATATTCAACAAATCTCTATCGGATGGTCAGGTGCCAACTTGACTGGAAACCAGCAAACGTTACTCCTATATATAAAACAAGAGACAAAAAGTGTGCCTTGAACTACCGACCAATTAGGCTTACGAGATAAAATTGTTACGTTTCTCGAACACAAAATCATATCGGACGACCAAAATGGTTTCGCCCTACAGAAGATCCTGCCTGACGAATTTGCTTGATTTTTTTTTAATGTTATTTATCAGAATTGGAACGAAAATTACCGTCTGATGTAGTGTACTCAGACTGTCCAAAAGGCTTTCGATAAACTACCTCACGAGAAGAGACTTACATCAACTCAAAGCATACAGAATCGGCGAAGAACTTTGTACATGGATCAGAGACTGGCTCACCGCAAGAAAGCAGCGTGCTGTGTTTAAACGGCGAAGCCTCAGATTGGCTAGACGTAACGAGTGGTGTGCCACAGGGGTCGGTCCTTGGCCCAGTTCTTTTCATAATATAGATTTACGACCTAAAACTCGTTTTTATATCTATGATCTCCAAATCTGCCGACGATACTAAACTAGGAGGTAGAGCTGTAAACAGGCGGGACTGCGAAATGATTCAAAGAGATCTTAACTCACTAGCAGAGTGGTCACACAGATGGCAAATGAAGTTTAATGTAGACAAGTGTAAAGTTATCCACTTTGGAGACAAGAGTATACGTTACGACTACAAACTAATCGGAAACTCTAACTAAAGTAAATGAAGAAAAGGACCTTGGAGTTGTCATTATCAACAATATGAAATACGCTAAACAGTGTCAAGCAGCAAGCTAAAAAAAAAAAAAAAAAGGTATCCAAATGTTAGGTTTCATAGATTACAAGACACCAGCAACAATCCTCACACTTCATCATTCTCTAGTAAGACTACACCTTGAATATTCACTCCAGTCATGTTCCCCAAACTATAAAAAAAAAAAAACGAGGAAAAATTGGAGCAAGTACAAAGACGCGCTACAAAATTGATCCCATCCTTTGGAAATCTGGCATATGAAGAGAGGCCAGATACGATTGGATCTCTTCCTTAAAAAAAGTAGACTTCGCGGCGACTTAATCCAAGTGTTCAAATCTCGATTAGGTAAAGCAAGAGCAAGTAAGTAACTCAGCCGATTTCTACGATCTGGCGAGTGACGGTAGACCGGAACTCAGCCAAGCACAACTTTGTCGAATGTCGGTCTCAGTCACACGGAACTCATCTGGTGAGTAACCATAATGCGTTAACTCGGCCAAGTCCTCTCTCATTCGGGGAAGTTACCGTAACTCGTAACTCCGCCGTGTCCTGGTGGAAGAGAGAGAGAGAGAGAGAGAGAGAGAGAGAGAGAGAGAGAGAGAGAGAGAGAGAGAGAGTGTAACTTTCCACCTGTTCCCACGGTAAGCTGGTCTAACCAAAATGATCAAAACGGGCGATGCTTTCTCAAGTCATATAACGAATGAGCAGGTTTGAAACGTACAGATGACTCCAGTATACTAATCATCAGCTCGCCAGCCGTGTAGGGCAAGAACATCATTCGTCTTCTGGATGATGTAGATAGATAGATAGATAGATAGATAGACAGATAGATAGATAGTGGTTTTCAAGGTGGTTTAAGGAAGCTCTATTGGCTATCATGGCAACCGCAGACATGGTGTGTGCGTGTGTGTGTGTGTGTGTGTGTAGTTGATGTGGCAGTCCGTGTTGCAGGTGTGTAGTAGATGTGGCTGACTGTGGTGCAGGTGTGTAGATGATTTGGTTGTTCATGGTGTAGGGGTGTGGTTGACGTGGTTCTCTCTGGTGCACATTTGTAGTTGATGTGGCAGACTATGGCGTAGGTGTGTGGTTGAAGTGGTTCGTCAGGTGTGGGTCTGTGAGGATGCTGTGGTTGTCTGAGGTGAAGGTGTGTGGTTGATGTGGTTGTGTATGGTGAAGGTGTGGAGTTGACGTGGTCGTGGTGTAATGTGTAGTTGATGTGGTTGTCTGTGGTGAAGGTGTGTAATTGATGTGGTTGTGGTGCAATGTGTAGTTGATGTGGTTGTCTGTGGTGAAGGTGTGGAGTTGATGTGGTCGTGGTGTGATGTGTAGTTGATGTGGTTGTCTGTGGTGAAGGTGTGGAGTTGATGTGGTTGTCTGTGGTGTAGCCGTGTGACTGATGTGGTTGTGTTAATAACATACGTCTTTGGTTGTTGTAGGGGTCAGAGTGAGAAAAAAAAAAAAAAGGAATTGATATGGGCATGTGACTGACGTAGCCTTGAGGTTGCCGTAGGCGTCTGAGTCACAAACGTATGGTTGATGTGGGAGTGGCGTAACCGTTGAGGATGGCGGGTTGACGTACGGTTGAGGCGGGCGGGCGTGTGTGCGTCTGTGTAGAGTTGACATGGGCGTGACATCTCCTTCCTTCCTCCTCCTCCTCTTTCTCCTCCCACCCCAACCACAGCTTGCAGTAGGGGGTAGGGTTGTGGTGGTGGGTGGGTGGGGGTTGGGTTGGGGAGGTACCACACCCCGCCTCCCGCCCTCCGCGCTCCGCTGAACTGCGAGTGTTTAGCCAAAAAATGGCCTCCATTGTTTTAAAATCGTCTTAGGCATTTTTACTCCCCTGACTTATTCCTCTTGAACTGATCTTGCAAATGAAGAATAGCGGATTATTCAATTTGAAGAGCTTTCACGGCCCTCGTTCTAATCCGAAGATCCTCATTAGCAGGCTAAG
Source organism: Panulirus ornatus (assembly GCF_036320965.1). NCBI lineage: Eukaryota > Metazoa > Arthropoda > Malacostraca > Decapoda > Palinuridae > Panulirus > Panulirus ornatus. The sequence goes on from NC_092273.1 coordinate 15,081,149, forward strand.
ATCGCAAAACTCTGGGATTTTCAGGAGTTTCCTTTGGCTTTCGTTCGTTTGCAGCTCGTGCGTCCAGGGACCACCCCCCCCCCTCATCCCACCCCCTAGGAGGGGGGGTAGGAAGGTAGGACGATGCCTGATGCAACCGTGAGTGGGGGTTTGGGGGGGCGCCCCCTCTCCCCTCCCCCCCCCCACGTCCCCCTCCCACTCTTAACTTACTTTACATCTTATTACCACCAAGATTAAGAAAGTTCCCGATATATCGCCCTCAGATTGAAAGGAGAGACAAGAGAGGGAGAGGAGGAGGAGGGGAAAAAAAACGAACGAGAGAGAGAGAGAGAGAGAGAGAGAGAGAGAGAGAGAGAGAGAGAGAGAGAGAGAGAGAGAGAGAGAGAGAGAGAGGAGAAAAAGAACGGAATGGCAGTAAAATGGAGTGTAATATCCGAGGATTGTTAATGGTGAGGAGGAGGGGGTTGGAGGGTGGGTGGGGGGTGGTGGTTGAGCGCGCTCTGTGTGTGTGTGTGTGTGTGTGTGTGTGTGTGTGTGTGTGTGTGATACCCGGCCAACGGCGGGTCTTGCTCGCGCGCCCAGAACACCGCCACCACACTTGCCCGTCCGTCCCCCCGGGGCCTCGTTTTTCCCTCAGGTCGCCCTGAGTGTTAAGACAACTCCAAGACTCTCTCATTAATATGCAACAGAGAATTTTATAGATTTCAGATACACGGGCTCACCGCTTTAATGTTCCGTTTTCACACCCTTCTTCCCCACCCCAACCCAACACCCACACACACCACCTCTCTCCCTTCCTTCAAACACGCTCCACCCACCCACCCACCACCACCTCTCTCCCTTCCTTCAAACACACATACCCACCCACCCACCACCACCATCTCCTCTTCCTCCTTCGGCAAGATCGAGGAATTACACACCAAGTCATCCATCACGCGCGGGACGGTTTGGCGGACGGACGGACGGACGGACGGGTTGACGCGCCGTACGATAACGTTTCCTCCCCCCTCCCCTCCTACCCTACCCGCTCCCCTCCTCCTCAACTCGCACATCCGAGCGTCATCGTTCTCGGCGACTTGATCGGAACGTTAAGACGCGACGCGACGCCACCCCACCTCCGGGCGCCGCCATACCCCACCCACCCACCCACACCCATGGCTTGGCAAGTTGGAGTAAACTCAGGCGTCTCAACCCTACCGCCTCAAAACACTCAGCATGAGGAGGAGGAGGAGCCCCTCCTCCTCCTCCCCTTCCCCTGAGCCCCTCATCAATATGCAACAGATGCTCCGAGAAGTTGGCACCCCTGGTTTTGCATAAGCTATACAAGGGTAGTTATTTGCTCGGCGACCCCGGCCAATGCAAGGGATCAGCGGTGATGCTTCGCTGCCGATCAGGTCTTCGCCGGCAGAGTCTCCACACACACACGCGCGCACACGCACACACACAAGGGGGAAGGAAAACAGAACCAGGAATTTTACCGCGCTAAACCTCTCGTGCTTCACGGAATATAATAACTACTGCGTAAAGTTATGATTATGCGATTTTTACCTCGGCAGCAATTTTCAGGGGGGGGGACGGTGCCAGTGTAAAGTAAGGAACATAATGACCATTACATAAGTTAGGGTTACAGGATATTTCAGCGATTTCCGATGACGGTGCGAGTGTTGAGGAGGCTGTGAGGGTGGGTCAGCGCGAGTGTGAGGTGTTCACGCGGGCGAATCAGCAGCGGCAGAGGTGTGAGGTGACCAAAGACGGCAGAGTCGGTGGTGTGAGGTGATCATGAGGCGCTCAGCAGGGGTTATGAGGGCAGGCCACGAATGCGGGTCAGTGCAGCGAAGCAACCGTATGAGTGGGTCTAGATTTGCGTGAGGTAGGCTTGAGGGTAGATCAGCAGCTGCGACTGTGAGGTAGGCATGAGGACGAATCAACTGGGGTGTGAGGGGGTCATGAGCGAGCACCAAACTAGGGGTATGGGGGTGGCTGTGAGATCAGCAGGAGTGGGGGGATGCCACAAGGGCATATTAGGAGGGATGTGAGGTGGCTATTAGGGTAAGTCAACATGGGTGTGAGGTAGCCATGAGGACGGGTCGGCACAGGTACGAGGTGGCCATGAGGGCGGGTCAGCAGTGGATTGAGCAGGCCATGAGGGTGTGGGTAATATGAGGTGGTCATGAGGGAACGTCGGCAGTGGTGTGGGGGGGAGGGTGAGCCTCAGGGTAGGTCGGTGGTGTGAGGGCGGCATGAGGACATGGTGAGGACAGATAACAGGAGACCCGATAGTCTATGGTGAGGTTACATGCATTCATAATCTTAAATGTTTTACAGACAGGATATCACATAACACACCTCTCCACCCACCCACCTCTCCCTCTCCCTCAGCTGTTGAGAGGGAAAAAAAAAAAAAGAGCCAAGAAGAAATACAATGCAGTAGGGAGAACGTATACTGCCATGGAAAATTCATAGGAAAGTGTGAGTGGAGGAAGTACTCCAATCTAAACACGATGGGCCTCGTCAGCAGTGCTGGTCTCTGAAGTAGAAAAAGTTGACGCAACATTATTTTGTGTGTGTGGTAACTTAACAATAATAATAAAAATAAATCATGAAACAGGACCATTTGCCGATGATAGATATCACTCGGGGATATTTTTTTTAATCTTCGATTTGAGGGAAGTGATGGTATTTGCATTCATCACATCTGCTGGTGGTATGTAAGTTCCAATGTTTTATCAAAAAAAAAAAATCTCTTTCGCTTACGTTTCTATCATATCTTCCTTCCTTTTTAACTTCTTACCCTTATTTCTAGTCGCCAAATCTCTATACAAAGAAATGTTCGTATATAGTACCAAAATTATCTAATATTTTGAAAACTTTTTCAAATCACTCTGGAGGCTTTTTATTAAAAAAAAAAAAAAATAGCATTATCGTCTGTGGATCTTTCTTCATAATACATCATTTCTAAGGGTCGAGGAAAAAAAATGCTGTTGCGCTCTTCTGAGGTCGTGAAAGTCTTCGTCAACATCGACCAAGTGTGGTGACCAAAACTGAACAGTGTATCCCAAATGAGGTCTGATCCAGACGATGTAAGGGAGCGACAAATTTTTACCTTTCGTCTCAGTGTATATTTCTAGCTAGGAAACCCTAGCCTTTTGTGTACTTCACTGTATGCAGCTAGGCATTGCTCTTGCCATTTTAGGTCATCTATGATAACCATTCCATGGTCTATCTTTTTTTTTTTTCTATAACCTTAATTTAACAATGGTTGACCGAGCATGTCAAATCCGCAATTAATTTTTCTTTTCAGCGTCGAAGTGCAATACTATCCAAGGTCCATTTTTTTCTATAACCTTTAACAACAGTTGACCGAGCATGTCAAATTCGCGATTCATTATTCTTTTTAGCATCGAAGCGCAATTGAAATGCATTCGTCCTCACTCAAAACCCATTTGCCATGTCTCTGACCACCCCCATCATCAGTGTGTCTGAATCACTTGAACCCCTTTAGGTAGTCTTCGTTGACAGGGCTTACAGTGGCTACTCTCGTGTCATCACCCCATTTTCTAAAATCCCCCATGTTGAGTCCCGTCTCCAGAGGATGATGATGGCGATGGTGAACAGTGTGGGGTCCCAGGACTGTGAGCCTTGTGGCACGCCACGCGTCACATGAAGCCAGGCAAACGAACCCCCATGTAAATACCACTGTTCTCCTCGTCTGTGAAGCCAGTTCGCTATCCTCGCAAGGATTCGATCCCCCTTTGACGTGAGATCCTGACGTACTCTGCAGTCTCGTGCTGCACTACGTCAATGGCTTTGCGAAAATCTATTGCATCTGGGAGTTCTGTCGGGATCGTTGTACAGGATCTTCAAATTCGTAACCCTGTACTGATGGTCGGTTTCCAAAATGGTCATCTTCGAAGAATTTTCCTTTTTTTTTTACCCCTCTAATCATCATTGTTCATATCCACTTTCCTAGAACTATAATAGTACTAGAGTTATTGTTCTCAACCACTTTTCTAGAAGGGGGGGTAAGGCAAATAGTACTATAGTTAGAAATGTACTTTCCTTTTTCTGAAAACTGATTCTATATTGTCGGGTTTGCGGTCTTTACTTTCTCTCTCTTTGTTACGATCTGTTGAGGGTTTTGGTGATCGAAGAAGTCACAGGATGGCTTACTTCCTTCACTAGTGTGAGGGAGAGATGCCGCCAGGACCAGCTGGCCTGTAAGACCAGCTGGCCTCTTGCGATTTGAATGTTCTAAGTACTTAAGTCTATCATGACATTATGTTTCTTTTCCGGTGGCCACAAGTTGTACGTTCAGGGCTTCTGGCACACCTGAGGAATTTACGATAGTAAACGCTGAACGGAAATGCTTGTTTAGAACGGGAACCATTCCTTTACTGTCACTAGTTAAGATAACATTTTCCTTTGATAATCGATCAATAAATATCTTTGACTTTTAAAGAATTCTTTCAGAGTTATCTCCACGTTGCCATAAATTCTCTTTTCATTCATTTTCCGGCTCTGTCTTTCTTCCTTCTGTTCAATTTTTTTTTATCAAATAATATATACGTTTCTGTTAATGTGATTTGTGTGTGTGTGTGTGTGTGTGTGTGTGTGTGTGTGTGTGTGTGTGTGTGTGTCAAGGCCTCTGTTACTGCTATACTAATAGAGCATATAGTGCTATCTATTCGTATTTTAGGTTGATAATTCTAAACTTAAGCGATATACAAAAGATCTTTCGCGTGGACGTGTCTCAGCTCTTTAAGGCCAGACCTCTGCCTGCGCTCGTGGGACTATACCTGACCTAACAGATGCGTTCACACCTGGCCTGTTAGACAGGTGTGTCTTCCTTGGTAGATATATCCAGCTCTTGCCCAAAACCTGACGGAGATGCCCGCTTCGTTCTTCCGTCTAAAATCCGACCTCCCCTTGCATTACCGACCCCGTTTGAAATGTAAAAGCCGTCTTCAGTAAATAATCTCGCTGTTTCCATGGAAACTATTCTCCCCCACCCCCTAAAACAATAGATATCTATGTATTCAACGTCCTCGAACCCACAGATGCCCTCTGTTCTACTCAAGATACCTAACATTCAATTTAGAACTACAGGTCTGACTTCGTACCCAAGAAGTGTTCCCGATGCAAAAACCTCCTCTCGACGGCTTTCGTTAAACACTTCCTAAGAAATGTCCAGTACCACAGCACCTTCCAAGACTTTGATCTGTCCAGTACCACAGCACTTTCCAAGACTTTGATCTGTCCTGTACCACAGCACTTTCCAAGACTTTGATCTGTCCTGTACCACAGCACTTTCCAAGACTCTGATCTGTCCTGTACCACAGCACTTTCCAAGACTTTGATCTGTCCTGTACCACAGCACTTTCCAAGACTTTGATCTTGATCTGTCTGTACCACAGCACTTTCCAAGACTCTGATCTGTCCTGTACCACAGCACTTTCCAAGACTTTGATCTGTCCTGTACCACAGCACTTTCCAAGACTTTGATCTGTCCTGTACCACAGCACTTTCCAAGACTCTGATCTGTCCTGTACCACAGCACTTTCCAAGACTTTGATCTGTCCTGTACCACAGCACTTTCCAAGACTTTGATCTGTCCTGTACCACAGCACTTTCCAAGACTTTGATCTGTCCTGTACCACAGCACTTTCCAAGACTTTGATCTGTCCTGTACCACAGCACTTTCCAAGACTTTGATCTGTCCTGTACCACAGCACTTTCCAAGACTTGACTTTGATCTGTCCTGTACCACAGCACTTTCCAAGACTTTGATCTGTCCTGTACCACAGCACTTTCCAAGACTTTGATCTGTCCTGTACCACAGCACTTTCCAAGACTTTGATCTGTCCTGTACCACAGCACTTTCCAAGACTCTGATCTGTCCTGTGGCCACGACGTGTGCTCGAGAATGGGGACATCAACTAACCAGTCTTCAGCAGTCACTTTATGTACAGTCCCTTCGGTGTAAAGTCAGTTCTAACCCCAGCCCCTTCAGTAACAAAGCCGCCTCCTCTTTTACTTCCTACCACAAGAAAAAAAAAAACTTCGTGTAAACTGAAGATTCCCCCAATGTGGGTCATACGTTCCTCCACTACGTTTCCAAAGACTTTAAACCCAGTGTTAGTTTTCTGTCACCTTTATATCTTTCGCCTCGCCAATCTTCAGCTTCGTATAAATTTCTAGCCACTTGGAAGTCATCACTACCATCTACTGTCGACTTCATCTTAACTGTTCTACTTCCTAGGCGACCCATTTTCTAAGTAACAACCCTCCCACCCGCCCACCCACCCACCCACTCACTTGCAGGAAAATCAAATGCCATCGTCGCACACTCGCCCAGACGCGATCTCACATCCTTTAAATCTGTCCGGAAACACTTCTCTGTCTATAATCCCACCTGAATCTCCTTTTTTTGATAACCTGTTCTATGGGTCGCAAATGAAAGCAGACGACACGTTGACCTACGTCCGTCTCCTATGAAGAAGGAGGAGGGGTTCCCTCCCTCTTGGAACCCAACCCCCCACCCACGATTACACACCTTGGGCAACACAAGACGAAAGTAAGTGAGGCAACACTTCTTGCGCTAAGACGATGCACCTTGGTCACAGTAAAGAGGACCCCCCCCCCCCTAGGCTTCAACCAAGGCGAAGCTTCCTAGGTCGAACCTCCAAGTCGTAATAAAGCGGATCTCTTGATCCTACTCAAGCGAAGCTCCTGGTCGTCATAAAGCGGTGCCCCTGGCTGCACTGAAGCAAAGATGATGGTTGCAATAAAGAAGCGGTGCTTCTGGCCGTACTAAAGCGGGGATCATGGTGGTAATAAAGCGATGCTCCTGGCCGTACTAAAGCGGAGATCATGGTGGTAATAAAGCGATGCTCCTGACCGTACTAAAGCGATCATCATGGTGGTAATAAAGCGGTGCTCCTGGCCGTACTAAAGCGATCATCTTGGTGGTAATAAAGCGATGCTCCTGACCGTACTAAAGCGATCATCTTGGTGGTAATAAAGCGATGCTCCTGACCGTACTAAAGCGGAGATCATGGTGGTAATAAAGCGATGCTCCTGACCGTACTAAAGCGATCATCTTGGTGGTAATAAAGCGGTGTTCCTGACCGTACTAAAGCGGAAGTCATAGTGGTAATAAAGCGATGCTCCTGACCGTACTAAAGCGATCATCATGGTGGTAATAAAGCGATGCTCCTGACCGTACTAAAGCGATCATCATGGTGGTAATAAAGCGGTGCTCCTGGCCGTACTAAAGCGATCATCTTGGTGGTAATAAAGCGATGCTCCTAGCCACTTTCTGGGGGTGCGGAAGGGTTCCGTCTATATCATTCGTACTGGTGAAATCTCGATGCCAGTGATGAATTCACGAGGAATTGAATGAAGTCATCCTTGCCTTCACTTGAGAAAGAACATAGTTTGGAGTTTCTTTTTTCAAATATACCCTCTCCCGCTTTTTTTTTTTTCAACGCCAGGGGTATCGTTTTCGTTCAAGAGTAACGTCGATCATACGTTTCAACGCCAGGGGTATCGTTTTCGTCTAACGTCGATCATACGTTTTTCTTTTTCTTTTTTCTTTTTTTTTCAAAGTTGGGTTAAGTCGGCTTGTGTCTGGCGTCACGACGCCAGACACAGCTTCATCATCATCACCACAAGGGAAGGGGATCCTCGACCACGATGTCTTCTCTGCGTCGCTTGAAGGCGCGTGTGTATCTTCTGTGCCTCAACAGGCCAGACGGGCAGAGACAAAGTGAGAGAGAGAGAGAGAGAGAGAGAGAGAGAGAGAGAGAGAGAGAGAGAGAGAGAGAGAGAGAGAGAGAGAGAGAGAGAGAGAGAACAGAAGAGGCCTTTGCTGAAAACCAGAGAGAGAGAGAGAGAGAGAGAGAGAGAGAGAGAGAGAGAGAGAGAGAGAGAGAGTTAAAGAAAAACAGAAGTGAGGCCTTTGCTGAAAACCAGAAAGAGAGAGAGAGAGAGAGAGAGAGAGAGAGAGAGAGAGAGAGAGAGAGAGAGAGAGAGAGAGAGAGAGAGAGAGAGAGAGAGAGAGAGAGAGATTAAGAGTGGCGTGTCGAGGAGGCGGCAAGAGCATCAAGCATAACACCAGTACTGGTGGACTTAAGAGGAGGGAGGAGGTGGGGAAGGTAGGCAGGTCTGGCCGGCCTCAAAGAGACCTCCACCACCACCACCACCAGCAGCCAGGGGCCTCCCTCCCTCACTTCCTCCCTCCCTCACGCACGCACGCCTCCCACCACCACCACCACAACAACAAGCAACATAAACACCTCTTTTTAAAGGTCCTCCTTCATAGCGCCGCGTCTGAATTAACCTGGGATTACTCCTCCGGCAGCGGCTCTGTCGAAATAATCATCGACGCAAAATGAATAGATTCATCCAGTGGGAAGGTCGTCTTGGTTCCCGTGCCGCCGACGTCTGTCTTAAGAAGAAGAGGAGGAGGAGTAAGTGAAGTAATGAGGAATGGGAGGGAGGTCTGTCCTCCATCATCCCTCCTTCCCCCTAGTATATGTGTGTGTGTATAATACAGGATTATATTATATATTCGTCGATCTTAGATGTTGAAAAATGACTCTTCCATAAGGCGTGTGATGGTGGTGGTGGTGTGGGGTGTGGTAGTGTGGGGTGGTGGAGGGAGGTGGTGTGGGGGATGAAGGAAGCAGACGCGGTGGGCGCCGAACCGGCTCTAATTCTCTTCGGGCGGGTTTTGATCTCCTACAGACTGGTGTTAATCTCCTTATCTCGAGGACAGAGGGCGCTCAGCCACTCGCTAAACAAAAGAAGGGGTTAATGCGCACTTACGCTACAGCGCCGGGCCCTCCATCTTCTAATCATTAAAGATGACATAAAAATTACATCATTTTTTTTTTTTCTCTTCTATTTTTTTTGGGGGGGTGGATGGGTGGGTGGGTGGGTGGACGGGGTGGAATTCAGAGCTGAACACCCCACAGAGTGAAAAGAAAAATGAGGTCCCTTGTGTGAGATGAGTGAAATATTCGTTCTTCCCCCCCCCCCCCCCCCCATGAAACCCTGGCGTAATTCATAAGGAAGAACATGAACGAGAACGAAGTTCATTTTCCCCGGATCACCATCACGGCAGTAGTGAGAACAGGAGAACTCTGGAGGCCCCCGTGTCTTGCCCAGCAGCAGGAGGTGAGGTGAGGTGAGGTGAGGTGAGGTGAGGTGAGGTGAGGGGGAGGAGGAGGAGGAGGAGGTTCCTCTTGCCCAGCAAAGAAATGACGTGGAGGGACGGCGACTCAAGCGATGGGGAGAGAGAGAGAAAGGAGCGAGAATAATCACGGAGAGAGAGAGAGAGAGAGAGAGAGAGAGAGAGAGAGAGAGAGAGAGAGAGAGAGAGAGAGAGAGAGAGAGAGAGAGAGAGAGAGGCTGGGGAGTGACCATGTGCACGGCTTGAGGCGAGGAGGAACAGAAGAGGAGACACGCGAGGAGTTGAGGGGATAAGCGACGACAGGAGGGAGGGGCGGAGTGAGAGGCAGGATGAGAGGAGGTACACCAGAAGAGTGGAGGAGAGAGAGAGAGAGAGAGAGAGAGAGAGAGAGAGAGAGAGAGAGAGAGAGAATCCGGGGACACATCCTGCAGAAGACGGTGCAGGTGGGTGCGACGCAGGGGGGGGGAGGAGGAAAGGGGGAGGCCGCTTGACGCCGTCGTCCTCCAGAGCCGAGGTGCCAGTGACCCTTGACTTACACTGGGACGGTCGTGCTTATGGCCCTTTCAACCACGCCCGGAGGTGAGGACAGTGTTAAGTGACTCAGAAGAGGAGGTGGTGGAGGAGCACGGGGAGGGAAGGGGAGGGGAGGGAAGGGAAGAAAGGCTGGGTGGGAGGGAGGGGAGGTGCGTGTCATGGTGAGGGTAAACACAGACGAGGCTTGTGATCTGGTGAGGAGCATCTGGTGACACTGGTAGAGGACAGGGAACTAGGATTGTGGCACATGCCAGGGGTGCAAAGACTGTGGTAGAGGACAGGGAACTAATACTGTGGCAGATACCAGGGCTGGAAAGACTGTGGCAGAGGACAGGGAACTAAGACTGTGGCAGATACCAGGGCTGGAAAGACTGTGGCAGAGGACAGGGAACTAAGACTGTGGCAGATACCAGGGCTGGAAAGACTGTGGCAGAGGACAGGGAACTAATACTGTGGCAGATACCAGGGCTGCAAAGACTGTGGCAGAGGACAGGGAACAAATACTGTGGCAGATACCAGGGCTGGAAAGACTGTGGCAGAGGACGGGGAACTAAGACTGTGGCAGATGCCAGGGCTGCAAAGACTGTGACAGAGGACAGGGAACTAATACTGTGGCAGATACCAGGGCTGGAAAGACTGTGGCAGAGGACAGGGAACTAAGACTGTGGCAGATGCCAGGGCTGCAAAGACTGTGACAGAGGACAGGGAACTAATACTGTGGCAGATACCAGGGCTGGAAAGACTGTGGCAGAGGACGGGGAACTAAGACTGTGGCAGAGGACGGGGAACTAAGACTGTGGCAGATGCCAGGGCTGCAAAGACTGTGGTAGAGGACAGGGAACTAAAACTGTGGCAGAGAGAAGAGAGTCTGTGTCGGAGGGGAGGTGACTCTAAGACTGTGGGAAGATGAAACAGACTATGGCAGAGGCACGGAATTTATAGAACCGTGGCACAGACACGGGTGACAAGCCACGCCTGGTGCAGAAGAAGGTGAGCCCAGGACTTGTGTCCGACATGACTGAGGTACACGCGGGCGTTAACACCGAACTATGATGGGCGGATCCCAGCCAAGTCTGCGGTAAAGGGGGCGGAGGGGGCGTAGGTCATGTTAGCCCCGTAGGAGAGGGCGGGGTGAGGGTGCAGCGTGAGGACTGGGATTTCCACTGGCTATGACAAAGGGTGATGAGAACTCCCAGATCTGTCCGAGGCCGGGAGTGAGTCAGGCTGACACAGCACCCGGGGAACACCTTAGAATGAGGAGGACCCCACAAGAGCGGTCGAGGGAGGACGAACTGGTGGTGTCCTCAGTGGACAGTTCACGCTGCTTCCTACCTCATCTTAAACCCTGACGCTTGCGGCACTGAGAGTGTGCTGCCGATACTCACAAATACTCTTACAAAAAAAAATAATCTCCATAATTTTGGCATCACGATGTACTCGAACACACATTTTTTTTCAACATGAACTACTTGGTGAATCACTGCTCACCTGTGGTATGCAACCTATGCTGCTCCATCAGTGAGGTTAAGCATGCCTCGCGAGCTGTGTGGCGTTTCTGTCGCAAACAAACATGATCACCGAGGGTTTCCGACACTGATGTATGTCATCTTGTGTGAGTGACGCAGCGTTGCGTATCATTACACAACACCGAGGGTAACCCATAGCATTCGGCCTTCCTTGATATCCCCAGTGATGCTGGCTGGTGTATGGGGAAAATTCAAGATGTAGACTCTCGTAGAAAAAACAAGAAAAAGCTTGGGATGTCGCTACACAAGCAATGAAGGTCGTAAATCAAAAATCCCATGGCGTCTACATCTCCGGGAATGTGTTGAAACACTGGAGTATGGTTGGCTGCCACCTCTCCACACGACCCGACGCTGCGTTTGAGCAAGGGATGACACTCCTAACCTCAAACTAACCATGACCAGAGGTCCAGAGGCATCCACTCTCCCTACCTTAGTGACCGAAGGCCCGCCTCCCCTGACCGTCTACCAAGAGTCAGTTGTTCTGTGATTTCCAAGAGGCCATCTGCATCTACTTGGCACCTGCCTCCCTCGTTACACTATGACCACCTGTCGTGCAGCCTGGCCTGGCGGCAGATCAACACCTCAGCTACCGGAAGGGTCAGTCACGCAGTGCCACACTCAGCCACACAGACGAACGGACCTTGTGATGGCAGTCTTACGCTACGAGCCCTTGGAGGCTTTACCTCCGTCAGCAGCAGCACATCACGTGACTCCTGCACCTCCGTCAGCAGCAGCAGTTCATCACGTGACTCCTGCACCTCCATCAGCAGCAGCAGTTCATCACGTGACTCCTGCACCTCCGTCAGCAGCAGCAGTTCATTACGTGACTCCTGCACCTCCATCAGCAGCAGCAGTTCATCACGTGACTCCTGCACCTTCGTCAGCAGCAGCACATCACGTGACTCCTGCACCTCCGTTAGCAGCAGTTCATCACGTGACTCCTGCACCTCCGTCAGCAGCAGTTCATCACGTGAATCCTGCACCTCCCTCAGCAGCAGTTCATCACGTGACTCGTGATTTAACACAGTCATTTCTCCTGCATCATCGCCGTGGCACTACCTCGTCACACACTAGCTGCTCCTGCACCACCAGTATCATCTTGCCCCCTGAGCCATGCTACTCTGTCTTAGCGGTAGAGCATCGTTGTGTTGCCCGTGTTGTCTGTACAACCCCCCTTAGCCTGTCATCACCACATCTTCTGTACACCGTCTCACCTTATCACCACATCTGTACACCCCCTCAGCCTATCACCGTATCTTCTGTACACCCTCTCAGCCTATCACCGTATCTTCTGTACACCGTCTCAGCCTATCATCGTATCTTCTGTACACCGTCTCAGCCTATCAGTGCATCTTCTGTACACTGTCTCAGCCTATCAGTGCATCTTCTGTACACTGTCGCAGCCTATCAGCGCATCTTCTGTACACCGTCTCAGCCTATCAGTGCATCTTCTGTACACTGTCTCAGCCTATCAGCGCATCTTCTGTACACCGTCTCAGCCTATCAGCGCATCTTCTGTACACCCCCTCAGCCTATCACCGTATTAGACAACCCGATGAATTCGCTGATATGCCAGTGTTGGCTGAGGGAGGTCAGACGTATTCTATACGTTACTTGGTCAACACAATGTCACCACAGGGTCAATCTTTCTCCCCCCCAAAATCCCGGCAGCGCCAGACTTGTGGTGTGCCAGAGCAGCAGCAATTCTCACCGCCCACCACAACACTGGCGACGATGTGGTAAGAAACCAACGTGTGATCTTGGCGCTTCCGATGGACGCCCTGGACTGCATCGGCGCCATCTTTAACTAAACCCGTCGACGAGAGAGAGAGAGAGAGAGAGAGAGAGAGAGAGAGAGAGAGAGAGAGAGAGAGAGAGAGAGAGAGAGAGAGAGAGAGAGAGAGAGAACCATCTCCTCGCAAGCACTGTTGTGGGGCTTGAGGACCCCTATCTCGGGTTCCTCTGCCACACGCAGTGAGGATTTGGCAGACTTTAGACTGGCCGCGCCACCTCCAGCCAGGCTGTGGTTACGACATCATATAACGTTTGCCGCGGCATATCCAGACGGGGCTTGTCATCTTTCCCATCCGTGCCAACCCGCGCTGCCCAGCTTCACTGCCATGACTGATTGGTTTGGCCAGATATATAGATATATGCGCCACAGTCCCTCGCCGTCCTCACCCCTCACACCCTCCGAGTGATCAACCCACCCGGCCGTCGGCGCAGACTGATGTTGAGGCGACCCACAACCCAACCCCCGTCCTCCTCCTCCTCCTCCTTCAGTCGCCTGAAGGACCCGATGATGATGCTTGACACTGCTTCTATCACCGCCGTTCTGGGGGGGCCGCACGGACGTACAAGTGTCAGGCTCCCCCGCGGCTGGTCGGGGGGAAACGCCGGCGACAGGAACAGCCGATGGCCATGTTACTCCTCCCCACCTGAATACTTCCGACCACCTCTCTATACGGACGTGGATGCCGCCGTCAGTCATTTCACCGTCACCAGGAGCTAAGCTTCGCCATTCCCTCTCGACACGACCTCCTGGACGCCAACAGCACCAACATATCCAACGGTGGGTTTTCGACATGGCCTACGTCCAACAGCCCGTCACAGGTTGTGACTTACTGGAGCTCTATAACCTCCTTGTGGATGCAAGACGTAACAGGCTCAGGGATTCCTTCACAGACACCCCTGTGGCACCAACTACCATCCACATCGCTCTCATCGCTCCACAGCCATCAACGCTGCTCACTGGTAGCTTAAAACTAATATTCTAATGTCACCAGCCAGTACCAGACACCGCCACCGTCAAACACCCCATCAACACACCTCATCAACACCACTGGACCTTCCACATTCGCCATACCACGACGAGATCTCCCTCCTGGGCGGCTGACGGTCGCCAAAGCGTGGTTCAGCACGATGCCTGTGTTGGTAACACCTGCTGGTGTTAAAGTCTACCCCGGGTGAGTGGCGCCCCTGAAAACCGTACTGCCAAAAATCGACGTCCAGTCGCCATGTCAACCGTCACCTTAGCCACTCCTAACCTACTTCAGGTAAAGGGTACAGATAATCCGGTCGCTGATGCCTTCTGACCGCAGTTTGGCGATGCAATTATCCCCTACTTCTGATACCATTCCCTGATGCTGTGACTGGTGCCACTCAGGGACAGGATCCCCAGGTCGGCCGCTGTGGAGGAGCAAACTCCCTCCGTATCATCGACGCCCGACGCCCCTCTTGTAAACTCCAATGATCGCTTGTGACGTATCTTGACCCGGGCCTCTTCGCCCTTCCGTTCCTAAACCACACCAAAGAGCAGTGTTCAGTGAACCTCCACTTCCTCGCCCACCCGTGCAACATAGCGGCTCCTCACCCACTGAGATGTTTGGCCAAAGACCAACGCACACACACACACACGTCGGGCGTTGGGTCCGCTCCTTTCTCCAGCAGCAGCGTTACAAGGCCCACCGTCACACCCCAGGCACCGCTCCACTCCCACTTTCCTACAGGTCTCACGTTTTGCAACATGGATCTTGTCGGACGTCTTGGTACCAGCTGCCTCCTGACCTGTGTCGTTCAGATGGGCCAAGGCTATACCAGTGGCGGATATGCCAACGGAGTCCACCACCCGTGCCATCTTCCAGGGACGAATCTCTTAGTTCGAAGGTACCTCGAGTGTTGTCACAGACCAGGGGCTACGATTTCTGATAACCATCTGGATGAACCTCCTGCGTAGTGCCTTAACGCTGGTCACCACACCACGGCCTAACCACCCGGCATCCAAGAATCTAGTCCAGACGTCCTCCATCGGCAACTCAACCTCCTCCTATTCCCAGGCCTGGAACGGCAACCGTCCGTCTCATCGTTCTACTCGCCATCCGCTCGACTTTAAAAGAAGACTTGAGTTTCCTAGCTGCAGACCTGGCTTACGGGTCCAGGCTCTGGCTCCCTGGAGAATCTCTCTCTCTCTCTCTCTCTCTCTCTCTCTCTCTCTCTCTCTCTCTCTCTCTCTCTCTCTCTCTCTCTCTCTCCACCAACACCCGCTCCGCTACCCTGCCGGGATCCCTTTACATACGTGGAAAAGCTGCATGCTGCTGCACTCACCGATATCAGCCCTGCCACACACCGCCACTCCCCTCCACACGGCCAACATGGGTTCTTCGGTACCTCCTCCCCTCCACGAGCCACGTCTTCGACTGTGTTGGCGCAGTCTGGCGACTCCTGCAGCAGCCGTGTGAAGGACCTATCTGAGTACTTACCCGGAGGCTCGAAACACCTCACCATCGAGCACCATGGAAAGACAGAGGTTATCTTAAAGTGAGGGCGTGAGCTTCCTCACTCTGGCACACCTACGGACCCACGTCCAACTCACTCCCAGCCATCCTTGGACTCCTCCCGATCCTTCTCTACCTCAGGTAACCTCCATCTCTCCCCCTAACCAGTGCAGCGCACTCCTGTCTTGCAGTCAGGAGACATGGCTGTACAGCCAACAGCACTAGGCCAGACCCCGGACCCCTACGGCCATGATGTCGCACCACCCGAGCCTCCTTCACCTACCCCTAGCCACCAACGCCACCAGGAATACTCCTCACCAGATCGCCTTCCTTCCCCTTCCACTGGCGGTCGCCGTCCATCCAGTCTCCTCCAGTATGTGCTTCCCCTTTACCCGGTCCCGAGTCTCCCCAGAGCAAGATAGACTTCAACACAGACGGCTACACGCTATGCCCGGCAATGTACCCGCCACGCAAAATGATCGATTTCCACTGCAAGGTGGAGGAAGGGGGAAGGCATTACAGCATCGTTAGCCGTCTCGTAGTAGTGTTGTTAGCTGTGACACACTACCAAGAATGACCTCACCAAACCCAGCCAGCCTCGGTGACCTGACGCTGCGCGCACACACACACACACACACACAGCCACGTCTAACTTTCACATTAAGCCAACTGACCTACGCCAAAGGTCATAGGCAGCCACTCTCGACCTTAACGAATGAAAGGCCCGGGCCGCCTCCTCTCCCCTTCCACCAGGCGAACAATCCTGCATGATTCCCGGAGGAGCAATGCCTTCGTCCCGGCGTGACCACCTGCAGAGTGACCTGCCATGCTGCAAAATAAACACCACAGCAGCCGCCGCCAGAGCCAGTCAAGGAGTTCCCACGCAAGACCAACGTCATGTGGTGTGATGCACCGTCTCAGGGAGCCAGCCCTTGAGGTTCCGCTCCCGCTCAGTAGCAACACACACCACACACACACACACCGTGTGACTCGTCCTCCTCCTCCTCCTCCTCCTCCTACACCCTTCCTAAGGGACCTCTGTCTCAGCACACCTGCTGCTTCTATACACTCAGTGGCGTCCTGCTCCCCTAAGCCGCAGTGTTCTGTCCTCTATGACAAAGCAGTGCTATGTTGCCCGTGTTTCTATACACCCTCCCGGCCTCTTACCATTACCAAACATATCAGGCGACCGGAACACCTGCTGAAGTGCACTGACGGCTGCAAAGGACGCTGATAACAGATGCTGTTTTGCTCCTCTTTGTGTGTTATTACCAGTTAGCTGTTACCTGTTTGTGTATATGGGGAGGAACTTGGCCCCTGTGTGTGTGTGTGTGTGTGTGTGTGTGTGTGTGTGTGTGTGTGTGTGTGTGTGTGTGTGTGTGTGTGTGTGTAAATCTGACGTCTCAGGTGTTTTTATACTGGATCAGCTGACGAGGTGAGCGTGCCTGGAGTGGGTACTGGTGCTTCGCCTGACTCTCTGTACATGATGCTTACTGATGCCTTTAGGTAAGTGTCGGAAAGGAAAAAATTACGTCTACCTGTATCTACATAATAGTGTCATGCGTCTACCTATATCTACATGATCATATCATGTGTCTACCTATATCTACATAATTATATTATGCGTCTACCTATATCTAAATAATCATATCGTGCGTCTTCCTATATCTACATAATGATATACATTCATTACTGACCTCGTGCTCAGTGGAGTAATATATTACCTAAATCAGGCGCCATAATACATATACAAATCTTGCATGGCTATACAATTGCCAATGGTATAGATACCTTGGAAGCGAAAAAGGTATATAAAGGTATATATATATATATATATATATATATATATATATATATATATATATATATATATATATATATATATATATATATATATATACGTTTTCCTATATCTATATATCATGCATTGGGCACTAATTTGGTACGACAAAGAATGATATACGAGTTTATACCAGGCGGCTGAATATATATATATGCAAAGTGAGAGGGTTAGGGAGAATTATTTGGTAAACAGAGAAGAGGTAGTAAAAGCTTTGCGGAAGATGAAAGCCGGCAAGGCAGCGGGTTTGGATGGTATTGCAGTGGAATTTATTAAAAAAGAGGGTGACTATTGTTGACTGGTTGGTAAGGTTATTTAATGTATGTATGGTGAGGTGCCTGAGGACTGGCGGAATGCTTGCATAGTGCCATTGTACAAAGGTAAAGGGGATAAAAGTGAGTGCTCAAATTACAGAGGTATAAGTTTGATGAATATTCTTGGGAAAATATATGGGAGGGTATTGATTAAGAGGGTGAAGGCATGAGCAGAGCATCAGATTGGGGAAGTGCAGTGTGGTTTCAGAAGTGGTAGAGGATGTGTGGATCAGGTGTTTGCTTTGAAAAATGTATGAGAGAAATACTTAGAAAAGCAAATGGATTTGTATGCAGCATTTATGGATCTGGAGAAGGAATATGATAGAGTTGATAGAGATGCTCTCTGGAAGGTATCAAGAATATATGGTGTGGGAGGCAAGTTGTTAGAAGCAGTGAAAAGTTTTTATCGAGGACGTAAGGCATCTTCTGTACGTGTAGGAAGAGAGAAAAGTGATTGGTTCTCAGTGAATGTTGTTTTGCGGAAGGGGTGCGTGATGTCTCCATGGTTGTTTAATTTGTTTATGGATGGGATTGTTAGGGAGGTGAATGCTAGAGTTTTGGAAAGAGGGTCTGCTTTGGATGAGAGAGCTTAGGTAGTGAGTCAGTTGTTGTTCGCTGATGATACAGCGCTGGTGGCTGATTCATGTGAGAAACTGCAGAAGCTGGTGACTGAGTTTGGTAAAGTGTGTAAAAAAAGAAAGTTGACAGTAAATGTGAATAAGAGCAAGGTTATTAGGTACAGTAGTGTTGAGGGACAAGTAAATTGGGAGGTAAGTTTGAATGGAAAAAAACTGGAAGAAGTGAATTGTTTTAGATATCTGTGAGTGGATTTGGCAGCGGATGGAACCGTAGAAACAGAAGTGAATCATAGAGTGGGGGAGGGGGCGAAAGTTCTGGGAGCGTTGAAAAATGTGTGGAAGTCGAGAACGTTATCTTGGAAAGCAAAAATGGGTATGTTTGAGGGAATAGTGGTTCCAACAATGTTATATGGTTGCGAGGCGTGGGCTATAGATAGAGTTGTGCGCAGGAGGGTGGATGTGCTGGAAATGAGATGTTTGAGGACAACATGTGGTGTGAGGAGGTTTGATCAAGTAAGTAATGAAAGGGTAAGAGAGATAAGTGGTAATAAAATGAGTGTGGTTGAGAGAGCAGAAGAGGGTGTTTTGAAATGGTTTGGTCACATGGAAAGAATGAGCGAGGAAAGATTGACAAAGAGGATGTATGTGTCAGAGGTGGAGGGAACGAGGAGAAGTGGGAGACCAAATTGGAGGTGGAAAGATGGAGTGAAAAAGATTTTGAGTAATCAGGGCCTGAACATGCAGGAGAGTGAAAGGCGTGCAAGGAATAGAGTGAATTGGAACAATGTGGTATACCGGGGCCGACGTGCTGTCAGTGGATTGAACCAGGGTATGTGAAGGTCTGGGGTAAACCATGGAAAGTGGTGTGACACTAGATGTGGAAAGGGAGCTGTAGTTTCGGCGCATTATACATGAAAGCTAGAGACTTAGCGTGAACGACTGTGGCCTTTGTTGTCTTTTCCTAGCGCGGGGGGAGGGGTTTTCATTTCACGTGTGGCGGAGTGGCGACGGGAATGAATAAGGGTAGACAGTATGAATTATCTACATGTGTCTATATGTATATGTCTGTGTGTGTATATATATGTATACGTTGAGATGTATAGGTATGTAAATGTGCGTGCGTGGACGTGTATGTATATACATGTGTATGTGGGTGGGTTGGGCCATTATTTCGTCTGTTTCCTTGCGCTACCTCGCTGACGAGGGAGACAGCGACAAAGCAAAATAAATATAAATAAATAAAATATATAGAGAGTAAGTGAGCTTGGGAAGGAGACCTGTGTGAGGAAGTACCAGGAGAGACTGAGTACAGAATGGAAAAAGGTGAGAACAATGGAAGTAAGGGGAGTGGGGGAGGAATGGGATGTATTTAGGGAATCAGTGATGGATTGCGCAAAAGATGCTTGTGGCATGAGAAGAGTGGGAGGTGGGTTGATTAGAAAGAGTAGTGAGTGGTGGGATGAAGAAGTAAGAGTATTAGTGAAAGAGAAGAGAGAGGCATTTGGACGATTTTTGCAGGGAAAAAATGCAATTGAGTGGGAGATGTATAAAAGAAAGAGACAGGAGGTCAAGAGAAAGGTGCAAGAGGTGAAAAAAAGGGCAAATGAGAGTTGGGGTGAGAGAGTATCATTATATTTTAGGGAGAATAAAAAGATGTTCTGGAAGGAGGTAAATAAAGTGCGTAAGACAAGGGAGCAAATGGGAACTTCAGTGAAGGGCGCAAATGGGGAGGTGATAACAAGTAGTGGTGATGTGAGAAGGAGATGGAGTGAGTATTTTGAAGGTTTGTTGAATGTGTTTGATGATAGAGTGGCAGATATAGGGTGTTTTGGTCGAGGTGGTGTGCAAAGTGAGAGGGTTAGGGAAAATAATTTGGTAAACAGAGAAGAGGTAGTGAAAGCTTTGCGGAAGATGAAAGCCGGCAAGGCAGCAGGTTTGGATGGTATTGCAGTGGAATTTATCAAAAAAGGGGGTGACTGTATTGTTGACTGGTTAGTAAGGTTATTTAATGTATGTATGACTCATGGTGAGGTGCCTGAGGATTGGCGGAATGCGTGCATAGTGCCATTGTACAAAGGCAAAGGGGATAAGAGTGAGTGCTCAAATTACAGAGGTATAAGTTTGTTGAGTATTCCTGGTAAATTATATGGGAGGGTATTGATTGAGAGGGTGAAGGCATGTACAGAGCATCAGATTGGGGAAGAGCAGTGTGGTTTCAGAAGTGGTAGAGGATGTGTGGATCAGGTGTTTGCTTTGAAGAATGTATGTGAGAAATACTTAGAAAAGCAAATGGATTTGTATGTAGCATTTATGGATCTGGAGAAGGCATATGATAGAGTTGATAGAGATGCTCTGTGGAAGGTATTAAGAATATATGGTGTGGGAGGAAAGTTGTTAGAAGCAGTGAAAAGTTTTTATCGAGGATGTAAGGCATGTGTACGTGTAGGAAGAGAGGAAAGTGATTGGTTCTCAGTGAATGTAGGTTTGCGGCAGGGGTGTGTGATGTCTCCATGGTTGTTTAATTTGTTTATGGATGGGGTTGTTAGGGAGGTAAATGCAAGAGTTTTGGAAAGAGGGGCAAGTATGAAGTCTGTTGGGGATGAGAGAGCTTGGGAAGTAAGTCAGTTGTTGTTCGCTGATGATACAGCGCTGGTGGCTGATTCATGTGAGAAACTGCAGAAGCTGGTGACTGAGTTTGGTAAAGTGTGTGGAAGAAGAAAGTTGAGAGTAAATGTGAATAAGAGCAAGGTTATTAGGTACAGTAGGGTTGAGGGTCAAGTCAATTGGGAGGTGAGTTTGAATGGAGAAAAACTGGAGGAAGTGAAGTGTTTTAGATATCTGGGAGTGGATCTGGCAGCGGATGGAACCATGGAAGCGGAAGTGGATCATAGGGTGGGGGAGGGGGCGAAAATTCTGGGGGCCTTGAAGAATGTGTGGAAGTCGAGAACATTATCTCGGAAAGCAAAAATGGGTATGTTTGAAGGAATAGTGGTTCCAACAATGTTGTATGGTTGCGAGGCGTGGGCTATGGATAGAGTTGTGCGCAGGAGGATGGATGTGCTGGAAATGAGATGTTTGAGGACAATGTGTGGTGTGAGGTGGTTTGATCGAGTGAGTAACGTAAGGGTAAGAGAGATGTGTGGAAATAAAAAGATTGTGGTTGAGAGAGCAGAAGAGGGTGTTTTGAAGTGGTTTGGACACATGGAGAGAATGAGTGAGGAAAGATTGACCAAGAGGATATATGTGTCGGAGGTGGAGGGAACGAGGAGAAGAGGGAGACCAAATTGGAGGTGGAAAGGTGGAGTGAAAAAGATTTTGTGTGATCGGGGCCTGAACATGCAGGAGGGTGAAAGAAGGGTAAGGAATAGAGTGAATTGGAGCGATGTGGTATACCGGGGTTGACGTGCTGTCAGTGGATTGAATCAAGGCATGTGAAGCGTCTGGGGTAAACCATGGAAAGCTGTGTAGGTATGTATATTTGCGTGTGTGGACGTATGTATATACATGTGTATGGGGGTGGGTTGGGCCATTTCTTTCGTCTGTTTCTTTGCGCTACCTCGCAAACGCGGGAGACACCGACAAAGTATAATAAAAAAAAAAAAATATATATATATATATATATATATATATATATATATATATATATATATATATATATATATATATATATATATACATACATATATATATATATATATATATATGCACGATTATGCTATCATCTTCAAACAAGTCAAATTTGTAAATAAGTCAAATAGTATTTTCACAGCCACCCGCCACCCACAAGGCTGAGGGGCGGCTGGGTTCGCTTGGGGGAATACAGAACATTAATCCATCACCCTAATAAATCAGAGGATTTGACATCAATTAGAGGCGAGGTAATCCCTTGGCAATGAGCGCCGTGACCTGAGCCCGCTCGCATGGTTCTGACCTGACCACCTGACCTGACACCCCCCCCCCCCTTAAACCCCCAGAGGGGCCACACAGCTCGGTCATAAGGCTCGCGGCACAGCACCTGGGGCGAAGAACTTCTGGGTTGATTTACTACTGGAAGGTAACCCAGTCGCACTGATGACACACCACACTTACCCTACCTACCTACCTACCTACCTACCTACCGGCCGAGCCTGGCTGAAGGGGAAATGGGAGAGAACGATGGTACAACCCCTGAGACCGATTGTACTACCCCTGACAACGACGGTACAACCCCTGAGAGCGACTGTACTACCCCTGAGAACGATGGTACAACCCCTGAGAACGATAGTACAACCCCTGAGAACATTTGTACTACCCCTGAGAACGACGGTACAACCCCTGAGAACGACGGTACAACCCCTGAAAACGACGGTACAACCCCTGAGAACGATTGCACAACCCCTGAGAACGATGGTACAACCCCTGAGAACGATTTTACTACCCCTGAGAACGATAGTACAACCCCTGAGAACATTTGTACTACCCCTGAGAACGACGGTACAACCCCTGAGAACGATTGCACAACCCCTGAGAACGACGGTACAACCCCTGAGAACGATTGCACAACCCCTGAGAACGACGGTACAACCCCTGAAAACGACGGTACAACCCCTGAGAGCGATTGTACTGCCCCTGAAAACGACGGTACAACCCCTGAGAGCGATTGTACTGCCCCTGAGAACGACGGTACATCCCCTGAGAAAGACCGTGCGACCCCCTGAGAAAGCCCGTGCGACCCCCTGAGAAAGAAGGTGCGTCCCCTTGACCCCGACGTTATGACACTTCAGCCTGAAGATGCGACCCTTCAGAGCGTACTGACATGACCTTAGACCTGACCAGTCTGGAGCGGTTCGAAGGTCACACAATGGACCGTCCTGCACAGAAGGCCAAGTGACACTTAAAAGGCTAAAGCCATATTTGGCTACAATACACTCAATACTCATCCGTTCAGCGACAACGGTGCTGTTTTCTTTACACTGATAAAGGTATACCCTGGGGATAGGGGGGAAAGAATACTTCCCACGTATTCCCTGCGGGTCGTAGAAGGCGACTAAAAGGGGAGGGAGCGGGGGGGCTGGAAATTCTCCCCTGCCTTTTTTTTTTTTTTTTCTAATGTTCCAAAAGAAGGAACAGAGAAGGGGGCCAAGTGAGGCCATTCCCTCAAAGGATCACCCCTCTGTTCTTAACGCTACCTCGCTAACGCGGGAAATGGCGAATAGTATGAAATATATATATATATATATATATATATATATATATATATATATATATATATATATATATATATATATATAAATATATATATATATATATATATATATATATATATATATATATATATATATATATATATATATATATATATATATATATATATACATACATATATACGGTTCTAACCAGCTGACCATCATGGCTGGCGAGTGAGTGTAAACCTCTCCTTTGAGATGTCTCCCTAGCAAGGCTGGGCTGCTGGTCCGTCAGGGTCTCCGCCAAGAATAACAGCCGGCGGGCTCTGTGGTCGCCAGACCTGGTCGCTCGTGTCTTCAACCACGCTCGGCTCCTTAGATATGTCCGGGTACCGTCATCTCGCCCTGATTTTGGTCTAATTTTCTTTTCTCTTTGGTCTACATGTGACTCAGGTGAGGCGAAGGCCTCGGTCTGTTCCAATGCTTGGTCTGTCCAAGGTCTGGTCTGTTCCATAGTTTGGTCTACTGAAGATGTGGTCCATAGTTTGGTCTGTTCATGGTTTGGCTTGTTCCATGGGTTGATCTGTTCATGGTTTGGTCTTTCCATGGTTTGGTCTCCTCCATGGCTTGGTCTCTTCCACAGTGTGATTTGCCCACAATTTGGTCTGATCAGTGACTGGGTCTGTTCATGATTTGGTCTGTTTATGGTTTAATCCGTCCGTGGTTTCTCATTTTTTCTGGGGGGAAGCGGGGGTTCGTTTCTCCTTGTTCCGAGTCAGTTCGTCTCAAGACGTATTATCTAGGGGTCCAAACAGAACGTTATTAAGGTATCCATACCTGCATCATCCCGGGAGACAGTGTATCATCCGGTACTCAACATATACATTACCCAAGTCTATCGGGCGCTCTTAGGTGATCACCTATTTGGTACTATGTGGGGAGGGAGGTGTACATGCGTGGGGCTCTCCCGTCTCTTGAACCATCTCTTGTGATGTCCACATTCACAATCTCATAAGTCGCTTTCTCCCATTCATGCAACGACTCTCATACTTGAAAAGTACTTCTTCACATCTCTAACACACTTTTTTTTTTTTTAATCATTTTTATTTTCACGTTCTGTCTTGTGGTTGTCCTGTCCTGTCATCTTTCGTTCAGTTGTTTACCGTCTACGTCAAGTTGGTTTACGAACGAAAAAGGCTTTTGACAGTCAGCCTTCATTCTCTTCTCTTCCCTGATGAGCAGATTTACAGCTTTTAAGCCTTTCCCTGTGACTCATCTTTCATAATTCTGGTAACCAATTTAGTTACCTTTCTTTGAATGTTGGTTGTTCGTGACTTTTTTTTTTTTCAGATGTCATGATCAAACTTGAGAAGTGTACAGCCTTATGTAGAATGAACACGTCTTGCTGGGTATTTCCTTAACCGCGCACTTAAGAGCGAGGTTCATATTTGCCATCTGACATGTTGTGTTCTTAACTATTCTCCTGATGTATGACGCTGGCGGGAAGGTCGGTGGAAAAAATCGACTCCTCCAGGTTACATCCTGCTAGATAATATTCACATCAAGGCTTTAACACTACGTCCCATCATCATCTGGAAGCCGATGCAAACCTCACACATGTTGATTCAAGAATCGCTTGCATATCCTTATCAAAAGACGTACTCCCAGATCATGTAATTATCTACTTCTATGTGACAACAGAGCTCTTGGATTCTGTTCCAAGCTTTGTTACTTTCACCTTATTAATCTTTGTCTCTCGAGTCCAACTGGTAAAACTTTTTTTTTTTTCTTTGTGGTAGAGATTGGACGAAGAGGATTCAGACATCAAGTGTGACATCATGTTTTGTGGGGTTTGGGGTTAGTACAGAGGTAATTTGTAGCTCAGGTCGAGCTCCTATTGCTAGCGGAGGTTTAGGTAACGAGGCAAGGTGACGTGAGAGGATATAGGGAGGGCTCCCATGGCGCTGGCGTATATGCAGGAGACAAAGCGTATTTCAAGATGTTGGCACCAAGGAGTTGGGTATGAGTCATTGCATGGCACCGATGTGGGAGACGAAAAGTAGTGACGCAGACGTTCTGTGAGAGAGACGGGGCTCATGGATCTTCTGTAGAAGGAAGGTGTTGCTGAGGTCTCGAGTTAGTGGGCCGTTGCCGAAGACTTGTGCTTTGTGCTGCAGGAGGCGAATCCGTAGGTACTGTAGTTGAGGCTGCTGCTGGAGACGGGTGTTAGCGATGTCCCACAGGGATTTCTGCTAGAGCGGATGATGTAGGCAAGATCTCTGTTGCACTGGTGAAGATGCTTGAAGTGAAGCATGTGTCCAGAGGTGCTGCCGCCAGAGAGCTGAGCATGAGTTGTTGCATGGTACCCATGCAGATGCGAGGTGTGGTTAGACAAGCGATTCGTGGAAGAGTTACTCGGATGCCGGGTCTTTTGGAGCTTCTGCAGAAGAGAGGCGCTGCTGAGATCCTGAGATAGGGGAGAGTTGCCACATCTCTGTGTTTTGTGCTGCAGGAAGCACAGGCGTAGGTCCCCGTTAACTGAGGCTGGTGCAGAAGACGGGCGTTGGCGATGAACCATGGAGGTCGCGCCAGAGGAGACCGTGAGACGAGGCATCACAAGTCTCCCAACAAGAGTAATGAACCGGGAGTCACATGAATAATGTCCCCTGGCGGAGATAGCATCGCGCTTTCTTAAGAGCTAGGGATCACTTGACTGAGTGACCCGCTTAAATCCTTGACTGCAGGCAGCATGGGGTATCTATAAACTGGTCGGGTCGGTCACGCCAATAGTGTTGTGTTAGCACAGCAGCCAGGCCCACTGAGTGATTCCTTGTTGAATAAGGGAGAGAGGTCAAGTATGGCCACATATTGTTCATGTCGAGGAAACAGATCTTTGTGTCGGTCAGACTCGGGGAGTTATGATTTCATCACTATCGCACGGTCTTTGCGTAACGAGGCTGAGATGGAACGCCACACAGAGCGCTATCACTCGTCGTTCAAATTAAGGCAGCAGGACAGGTGCTGGTCAGGCCATGGTAGTGTGATTTCATGACAACCAAGGGGGGGAGGGGGGCGCTTCTGTCTAGTGGCGTCGAGAGGAAGAGCTTCCCCACGCCTCCTCTTCCCACCCGTTTTCTTTCTCCGAGATGAACAGACGGAGGGTGGTGTGGTAGACGCTACAGACGGAGGGTGGTGTGGTAGACGCTACAGACGGAGGGTGGTGTGGTAGACGCTACAGACGGAGGGTGGTGTGGTAGATGCTACAGGCGGATGGTGGTGTGGTAGACGCTACAGACGGAGGGTGGGGTGGTAGACGCTACAGACGGAGGGTGGTGTGGTAGACGCTACAGACGGAGGGTGGTGTGGTAGACGCTATAGACGGAGGGTGGTGTGGTAGACGCTACAGAAGGAGGGTGGTGTGGTAGACGCTACAGAGACGGTTTACAAGTTGTGAGGGAGCAGCGGGAGGCCGGGTCAGGGAACGTCCTCTCGGATCACAGTGGTGGTTGCAGAGTGCTACAGGCTGCTGGATTAGCAGGCTGGTTACAACATCCTGTAGTGCAGGTGTTGCCTTCCTGGACCTGGGAGAAACAAGGGAGAAGGGCAGCTGTGGGGAAGCAGCTGGGGGTGAGGAAGGATTATTACACCAAAGGCGGCTGCGGCTCGCTTGAGGCTGGAAGGTTGACAATTAGGACGATGTGTGTGTTGCATCTGATCATCTCTCTCTCTGAGACACTTTACGGGTCCCAAATTCAGTGTTGTGCTCTTATGTCCGACTCATCCAGTTTGTGGTAGTGACTAGACTTAATGATAGCCAGAAACGAAGTATGACCACAACATGTCTTCTTGAGAAAGTCAACAGACGGATTATGACTCAGGCTGAGCTGCTACTCCCGATGTAGGATTGGGAAATAAAGGCGAGGCGAGATGTAGGATGGACTCTTGTGGCGGGCGCTGGTGCAGGTGCAGGATGTGAAGCAGGGGTTTCGAGGTGCTGGCGCCGCAGGTGTTGAGTAGGACACGCTGCGTAACACCGACGCGGGAGATGCGAGCCATGTTAGGAACTGCGTGGTTGCTGGGTCTCGTGGAGATTCTATAGAATCGATGAGGTCCTGTCGGGGTTCTGAATCAGTTGGCGGATGACGATGTTTTTATCTCTGTGCTGCAGGAAGCGTGGCAACATGTCCGGCAGTTAAGGCTACTACGAGGGATGTGTGTTAGTCATGTCCCACAGGGCCACAGAGGGGTGTCCTGCCAAAGGAAGCCATGGGATATGCGACACCACAAGGATCCTTCTAGAGGGCCCTCGGCCACGCCAATAGTGTGAATAGCGTGGGCGTGGCAGCCCGGCTTATGAACTCTGCCCTCCTTGGGGATCAAGGAGGAGGTCAGGTCATGTTACATGTCATTCACTCATGACATCAAGTCAGGACTCAGTCATGACGGTCCTGGGAGTATGATTTCCATAGCGACCACAAGAGCATCGTGCAGTGACTCCAACACTACAAATGGTTCCACAAATACACTACCCAGGTTCAGTAGATACGTTCCTGGTTGTGTTGATCATCAGCCCATAGGCCCATTTAGACAGAACTCTGAAATAACGGCTTCTGTTAACAGAGATTTTGGGCTTAGATTCTCTCACCATCTGGCTAACATTTCCTGACAGCTGACAGCCGCTTGATATATATATATATATATATATATATATATATATATATATATATATATATATATATACACACACACACACATATATATATATATATATATATATATATATATATATATATATATATATATATATATATATATATATATATATATATATATAAATTCGTTTCCACCTAATACAGGTTAAATACCAGACACAGGACTATAAAATTTACAAAAATAAATTTTCATCAACAAAAATAAATATGTGCTCTCTGAACACAAATATAACATAATTTACTCCTAATACAATGATCTCCCACTACCTATTTTTACCTGGCAAGTCTTCGGCAAATAGACCGGCCTCAATTTATAACATAATTCTTTGAAATCACCAAGATGTGTACAGATATAATAATACATTTACCCGGCAAGCGCTGTGCAACATCCTACCAAAACCTACTCGGAGAGAGACAGAGAGAGCAAAACATTCCAATACTTCTTCTACTTTTGGATGTAATTACTTCCTATTAAGTCATTTCATCTCTTACGTGTTCCTTGGTCTCCCATAAATTGTAATAACAATAAAAAAAATACCTACTACTAATTTATCCACATTCAAGTAAACAAAATTTCACATTTTAACAAACGACAAATAAGACTTTTCCAAAGAATATCATGTACCTCGGAACATTATTGGTAAAGAGGAGAGATAACCATAACGCAAGAGATACACTATCTAGGTTCATTAGAAGCATATCCCATGCTTCAACAGATACATCATTCAGGAGGTAAGACCGGTAGTTTTCCGTGACATCAACATGACATATAACCCTAAGGAAAAAGACAAACTGGACAAGGGTTTTGCGCGCACGCGCGCGCACACACACACACACACACACACACACACACAGACACACATACACACACACACACACACAAACGGCTGATCCCCGGCACCCACTCACTTTACACAAGACAGCACATTAGGGTTTCGCGTAGCCAGCGTGGTGGAAGCTCTGAGCCAGGCTAAAGCGACCAGACCGGAGGCTACACGAGACAGTTTTGACCGCTCAAAGACCAGTCCCTCCCCCTCTTGTCACTTGGGCCGCCTGCAGCGCTTCTCCCGTGTATGTTGCTAGATTTAATACCTATCATATGCCAAAAGTCATTAAGCTCGACTCTCTCTCTCTCTCTCTCTCTCTCTCTCTCTCTCTATATATATATATATATATATATATATATATATATATATATATATATATATATATATATATACATCTATGTATATATATATATATATATATATATATATATATATATATATATATATATATATATATATATATATTCCTGAGTCCACGGGGAAATGAAACAGGATAATTATGTTCCCAAGTGCACTTTCGTGTAATAATCACATCATCAGGGGAGATACAAGAAATGTAACAGTTAGCTGATATACAACGAACAGACGTAGTAATGAAAAGGGTAAGAGAGAGGTGTGGTGATAAAAAGGAAAATAAGTGTGCCGTTGAGAAAGCTGAAAAGGGTGTGCTGCAATGGCCTGGACAGGTGAAGAGAATGACTGAGGAAAGGTTGATAAAGAGGATACGTGTGTCGGAAGCGGAGAGAACTGGGGGGGTCGGGGGGACCCCAAACTGGAGACGGAAGGACGGAGTGGAAAGAGATTCCGAGTCCAGAGTACCGACGCTGCCCGGTCTGCAAAGTATGATGTATTCTGGTCAACGACACAGCGCCCTACCCGGGGGAAAGTCAGTGTGGAAGCCGCGCGCGGGGATGACCTGTGAACTCTTCCCAAAATGCCAGAGTTGGCGTTGGGCGAGGGTGAAGAAGGTGGGCCGCGCACAATCATTAGGAGTGACAGAAATAAAAGATTGTGGTCGGAGGACCACTACAAGGGGCCAGAAGCTGTGTGCAGAAACAAGAGGTTGATAAAAGAGAGATCTCGTGTCGTGGAAAAGTGGTCTTGGCACGGTCGGAAACTCGCATCTGGGGTTTTGATTATATCTCTGTTCCGGATTGCGACGGCACTAGACCCCGACCCCCTTCCTCACACTCGAATCACTCAATAACTAAACGCCAACCCTCCTGTAGGTATACAAAGCCTACCCCCTTGCCTCACACTTCACCAACCTCTACTCACACAGATCCCCTCCACCCCGAACGATCATAACACAAGACAAATTACACATACACCGGAATGGCTCAAGTACTAAACATGCCTACCTCCCACGTCAGTCTTAAACTCCTACCCACCACACGTAGTTCACCCTATGAGGAACCACAATATCTAGACAACGCGGGTCATACTCTCGCGTTTACCCTCTGGACATCATCCATTATTACACCACCACAAACACTCCTTCAACACATCCCAGGACCCACCATACCCATGACGCAACTAAAATTCAAAAAGACACCGAGCATTTTCTCCTCCACCGCCGTGCACTTCAACTGCGAAATAGGTCGACTCCGTCGGTAAGGGGGGGTTAGTTCACGATGGAAGAATAGTAGTATCAAATAACATTGATGGAACTACAACTGAACCATTGCGTAAAGAGAAGTTAAGATTTTTTTTCCCCCAGAGTTCAAGATCGACCTTAATTAATGTCCATGTTAGAAATGTTATACATCGGCGCTATTGTCAAAGTCTACTTTTTGCACACATACAGAAGCAAGTACACAAGTGTGCGTTAGAAGGCAAGGTGATTTTACTGGAAAATCCTCGTCTTACAAATTTACGAAACTAATAAATGTGACATTTCTTTATGCTAAAAAAAAGGAAGAAAAAACCCATTGCTTGTGCATATCAGATGAGGAAGATCACAACCATTCTGCCTATGAACGCGAACAGCCGAGGCATATGGACGAAACCGAGTGGAACATGTCTAGCAACGATACATCTCTCAAACACCACAACGCTGTTGAGGGCAACGGTCGGTCGGTCGGCCCGCGGGAGTGTTGAGGCTTATACACCACTGTTGATCTTTTAAAACGTTTCCTCTTCCCTTACGTTTACTTAACACCACAGGTTTATACACCTCTGTTGATCTTTTAAAACGTTTCCTCTTCCCTTACGTTTACTTAACACCACAGGTTTATACACCTCTGTTGATGTTTTAAAACGTTTTCTCTTCCCTTACGTTACTTAACACCACAGGTTTATACACCTCTGTTGATGTTTTAAAACGTTTCCTCTTCCCTTACGTTTACTTAACACCACAGGTTTATACACCTCTGTTGATCTTTAAAAACGTTTCCTCTTCCCTTACGTTTACTTAACACCACAGGTTTATACACCTCTGTTGATCTTTTAAAACGTTTCCTCTTCCCTTACGTTTACTTAACACCACAGGTTTATACACCTCTGTTGATGTTTTAAAACGTTTCCTCTTCCCTTACGTTTACTTAACACCATAGGTTTATACACCTCTGTTGATCTTTAAAAACGTTTCCTCTTCCCTTACGTTACTTAACACCACAGGTTTATACACCTCTGTTGATCTTTTAAAACGTTTTCTCTTCCCTTACGTTACTTAACACCACATTCTTTCCTCGTCTATAATGCCCCCGCCCACTTCTGATCCATCTAATAAGTGGCTAAAAGTGTATTCATTCCAGCTGAGGCCACTGGTGCAACGAGTGTTTTTCGACTGCAACGTGTCGACTGAGTCGACCCCAGAATGAGCCGTTATAACCACAGGCAGACAATATGATCCTTATCCAGCAGGAAATAATCCTAGGGACTGTGTGTGTGTGTGTGTGTGTGTGTGTGTGTGTGTGTGTGTGTGTGTGTGTGTGTGAGAAGGACTTTGAGAGCCGACATCACTCCTATCACGAAAGTTCCACATCAGAAGAAAAGTTAAGTAGGCAAACTGTCTCCTGGGAAAATATCAGAATAGCTTTCAAGTAGATGGATGAACCGAATATTTAGCAAACTATTCCTGTCTTACATAAAGCCCCCCTTCCCCCACAAAAAAAAAAAATTAAGCGTGATCACTGCACTTACAGAAGCATGAAGAACTAGTAGAGAAGGTCCAGAGGAGGGCAACAAAGACAGTACGAAAGTTAAGAGACCTGAGTTCCAGGGAGAGGCTAGAGAGAGAGGCTGGCTCTCAATTCGCCCACTTTGGAAGAGAGAAGAGTGACGGGTGACGACGTGAGCACAACATTCGAGTCTTCAACACAGGATGATGACGTGGACAGTGAACAACAAACAGTTCGAGAGATGTAGGAACAGAGGCATCAGAAGACACAGCATGAAATCAAGCAAGAAACTTGTTAATAATGAGGTAAAGCAATACTTCTGCTGTATAAGAGTGCTGGCTGAATGGAATGAGAAGACTTCGAGGACATGGTTAATGCAGACGACAGAACACGACTTCAAGAAGTTGTGTAACATATAATGCACAATGCCCCCGCCAGCGTAAAACTTCCTCGCCGTACGTTACATAATCTGTGATCACAAGTCGGTCATACCAAGTAACGCCAATCTTACGGTAACAACAAAAACGGAGTGATGGGATTTTAGCTGATGTTCCTGTTCACAGGTCCCCGCCCTAAACAGCACACACACATGCACACACACACATAATACATATATATATACATATATATATATATATATATATATATATATATATATATATATATATATATATATATTTTTTTTTTTTTTTTTTTTTTTTTTTCTTTGTCGCTGTCTCCCGCGTTTGCGAGGTAGCGCAAGGAAACAGACGAAAGAAATGGCCCAACCCACCCCCATACACATGTATATACATACACGTCCACACACGCAAATATACATACCTACACAGCTTTCCATGGTTTACCCCAGACGCTTCACATGCCCTGATTCAATCCACTGACAGCACGTCAACCCCGGTATACCACATCGATCCAATTCACTCTATTCCTTGCCCTCCTTTCACCCTCCTGCATGTTCAGGCCCCGATCACTCAAAATCTTTTTCACTCCATCTTTCCACCTCCAATTTGGTCTCCCACTTCTCGTTCCCTCCACCTCTGACACATATATCCTCTTGGTCAATCTTTCCTCACTCATTCTCTCCATGTGCCCAAACCATTTCAAAACACCCTCTTCTGCTCTCTCAACCACGCTCGTTTTATTTCCACAGATCTCTTACCCTTACGTTACTTACTCGATCAAACCACCTCACACCACACATTGTCCTCAAACATCTCATTTCCAGCACATCCACCTTCCTGCGCACGACTCTATCCATAGCCCACGCCTCGCAACCATACAACATTGTTGGAACCACTATTCCTTCAAACATACCCATTTTTTGCTTTCCGAGATAATGTTCTCGACTTCCATACATTCTTCAAGGCTCCCAGATTTTCGCCCCCTCCCCCACCCTATGATCCACTTCCGCTTCCATGGTTCCATCCGCTGCCAGATCCACTCCCAGATATCCAAAACACTTTACTTCCTCCAGTTTTTCTCCATACAAACTTACCTCCCAATTGCCTTGACCCTCAACCCTACTGTACCTAATAACCTTGCTCTTATTCACATTTACTCTTAACTTTATTCTTTCACACACTTTACCAAACTCAGTCACCAGCTTCTGCAGTTTCTCACATGAATCAGCCACCAGCGCTGTATCATCAGCGAACAACAACTGACTCACTTCCCAAGCTCTCTCATCCACAACAGACTTCATACTTGCCCCTCTTTCCCAAAACTCTTGCATTCACCTCCCTAACAACCCCATCCATAAACAAATTAAACAACCATGGAGACATCACACACCCCTGCCGCAAACCTACATTCACTGAGTACCAATCACTTTCCTCTCTTCCTACACGTACACATGCCTTACATCCTCGATAAAAACTTTTCACTGCTTCTAACAACTTGCCACCCACACCATATATTCTTAATACCTTCCACAGAGCATCTCTATCAACTCTATCATATGCCTTCTCCAGATCCATAAATGCTACATACTAAGTATGTCTCACATACATTCTTCAAAGCAAACACCTGATCCACACATCCTCTACCACTTCTGAAACCACACTGCTCTTCCCCAATCTGATGCTCTGTACATGCCTTCACCCTCTCAATCAATACCCTCCCATATAATTTACCAGGAATACTCAACAAACTTATACCTCTGTAATTTGAGCACTCACTCTTATCCCCTTTGCCTTTGTACAATGGCACTATGCACGCATTCCGCCAATCCTCAGGCACCTCACCATGAGTCATACATACATTAAATAACCTTACCAACCAGTCAACAATACAGTCACCCCCTTTTTTAATAAATTCCACTGCAATACCATCCAAACCTGCTGCCTTGCCGGCTTTCATCTTCCGCAAAGCTTTTACTACCTCTTCTCTGTTTACCAAATCATTTTCCCTAACCCTCTCACTTTGCACACCACTTCGACCAAAACACCCTATATCTGCCACTCTATCATCAAACACATTCAACAAACCTTCAAAATACTCACTCCACCTCCTTCTCACATCACCACTACTTGTTATCACCTCCCCATTTGCGCCCTTCACTGAAGTTCCCATTTGCTCCCTTGTCTTACGCACTTTATTTACCTCCTTCCAGAACATCTTTTTATTCTCCCTAAAATTTAATGATACTCTCTCAGCCCAACTCTCATTTGCCCTCTTTTTCACCTCTTGCACCTTTCTCTTGACCTCCTGTCTCTTTCTTTTATACATCTCCCACTCAATTGCATTTTTTCCCTGCAAAAATCGTCCAAATGCCTCTCTCTTCTCTTTCACTAATAATCTTACTTCTTCATCCCACCACTCACTACCCTTTCTAATCAACCCACCTCCCACTCTTCTCATGCCACAAGCATCTTTTGCGCAATCCATCACTGATTCCCTAAATACATCCCATTCCTCCCCCACTCCCCTTACTTCCATTGTTCTCACCTTTTTCCATTCTGTACTCAGTCTCTCCTAGTACTTCCTCACACAAGTCTCCTTCCCAAGCTCACTTACTCTCACCACCCTCTTCACCCCAACATTCACTCTTCTTTTCTGAAAACCCATACAAATCTTCACCTTAGCCTCCACAAGATAATGATCAGACATCCCTCCAGTTGCACATCTCAGCACATTAACATCCAAAAGTCTCTCTTTCGCACGCCTGTCAATTAACACGTAATCCAATAACGCTCTCTGGCCATCTCTCCTACTTACATACGTATACTTATATATATCTCGCTTTTTAAACCATATATATATATATATATATATATATATATATATATATATATATATATATATATATATATATATATATATATATATATATATTCTTTCTTTTCTTTCATACTATTCGCCATTTCCCGCGTTAGCAAGGTAGCGTTAAGAACAGAGGACTGGGCCTCTGAGGGAATATCCTCACCTGGCCTCGTTCTCTGTTCCTTCTTTTGAGGGGAAAAAAAAAAAAAACGAGAGGGGAGGATTTCCAGCCCCCGCTCCCTCCCCTTTTAGTCGCCTTCTACGACACGCAGGGAATACGTGGAAAGTATATATATATATATATATATATATATATATATATATATATATATATATATATATATATATATGTATATATATATATATTCCTATTATTAGATTATAGCCCGTATTTCAAACATATTACCCACTGAACAGCTTAAAGTTCGAGTTAAACCCTGTCAAGACGGACACTATATTCCCACTGTATTCAGGGCGAAATTCTGACCAGCAACTGGCAGGCTCCACTCGAGATACACCATCGCGACAACCCGCACTGATGAGCTTGTAACTGATGTGTATGTTGGCCTAACTTAAGTTCGCTTGGGACGCCAGTGTGGTGTGACCAATTCAGTCAAGTTGCCACTTTACTTTTTTTTTGTAGGCATTTCCCATGCTCAAAATTTTGGCTGGCTCAGCCCCCTTCACTCGGGATTTGACTGTGATGATTGACCTGTGGGCTGGGCTGAAGATTTTCTTGAAAGTGGATTCCCTTCGAGGCAATCCACGACCCCTTAATCCATTTTATCCGTTCCATCACTGCATGACGGCCATTGCTAATCCGCTAATTCCCTAAGCCTTTTGTTTCCTTAAAATTCTCCGGTGCAATATGTCTCTTTCCTGATAACTGTTAGCAGCTAACATTCTGAAATATCGGAAAAATAATATCACCTTTTTTTTTTCCCCCCTAGTATCTGACCGTTTGCAAATCGTATTATTCTTGCAGTGGTGAACTTCGTTCGTACCTAGCTAGTGTAGCCAACCTCACTGGGGGAAGAAGATAGGAAGCCATTCACCTCTTCAAGCTGACTAATTCACTTCTGTTCTGACTTACGTCAATGAACATGTGCCATGAAGGTGCATCAAAGCCACCCTTCACTAAGGATGTAGTCCGTTAAAACAGGCCATAACGCAACTTCCGGGGTTGGGTATGTTAACACCTGTTACGGGAATGGCGGCTTCAAACAAGCGAATACGACAGGTGCAAATGCTCGTCTGGGTTAAATCAGCCTCGACTTCATTTTCACTCCCATATATATATATATATATATATATATATATATATATATATATATATATATATATATATATATACTATCCTTGCAGTTCATAAAATTTATCCCCGACTACCAAAGAGTATTGTTGCGCGCACAATTCGCAATAAAAAACTGCACTCCAGAACGTATCAAAGTCTTCATTAAACCTTGGAAGATGATACTATTCCTCCCTGAGCGTGTATCTACCCATCGTCAGACACTACATGATGTTAAGAGAGTAAAGAAGAAAATAAAGATATGGAACTACTACTCCCCGCGGTGGAGGCGCGTCGGCCGAGGTATGGAAGCAACGCGGTCGGTCAGTGGCGCAACGGACATGGCGGACTGACACGTAATATCATCGACGAAAATCGTAAACCACTGGATTTTCTACCATTATTAGAGTTCTGTATTACCTGCAGGGATCCCCTTGCAGACTAGTGTTCAGTCAATGCAGGGTAAGTACTCCGAAAATCAGTAGATCATTAATGCCAAGGGGAAAATATTAGGGTAGAATCACAGAGACAATTGAGAGAAATTACTAAAATCCATGAACACTGACCTGGTCTTCCCTTGATAAAGGGAGTGAAGTACCATCTTCACGAAGTCGAAATCTGTTCTTAAGACCCTGCTTGTGCAATCAAGGAGGTGTCCAAAGGAAATACGTCTTAGTTCTAAATCTGCACCAGAAATCCTTGCTTCTGTGATCACTTGTTCGTTGATCACAGTCATATGACAGGTCTTACTACGTTTTTTCAGACTCGCACTTTGAATAACTGAAACTCTTACATATCAATCTCACAGTGGATACGAGATTAAGTTTTCTTGATCACGGAAATCGACGGTTAGTTAGCAAAAGCCCACTTAACAACTGACACTCTGGGAATACGTCCTCAAATGCCGGTGAGGGACGCTCGCTTGGTCTATAGACGTTGGTTTGTTGTATATGTTCATGAACAAGTGAATGATCAGTGCGTCGTGCAAGAGTCCTTGATACTCCTTCTTGAGTTGGGGAAGAGGATTAAGTGCTAGCTTATCGTATTGGATTCTTTACCAAATCTGACTTCATATCCTTTATAGACGTGATGTTAATATGACCCGTGGAAATGCACCACAAAATAAAAACGCAACCGCTTAGGATTCCATAATTAAATGGTCGTAGATATTTACATTCTATATAAAGAATGAGTAATATGAAGTTTTAACGGTTAATTTCGGATGGTTTTCGTTATTCTAATCCCTTAATTTTCATGGTATAATGTTACCCATTGTACTTTGTTGGCAAATTTAACAGAGACCGTAAATTTGATTCAAACTAAAGCAAGATAATATGTTAGGACAAATATGGGAAGTAAAAGTTATTAGCGGCAAGATTTGCTAGGAGAGCAGACTCAGAGGGTTGCTGCTGTTTGGAAGACTAGAATTACTAGTAAGCTTTATAGGTTTAGTAGCTGAAAAATGTTTCATCAGCTGAACGCTAGAGTACGTTCCATTACTTCTCGATGAAATCAAATAATGACTTGTTTCAAACTATCATTGAATGATAATGGTTCATGAGAATACAACATAAAATTCATTTTTACTAATATGTAGTGAGGTAGCTTATTGTTTACCCAACACATGTCAGCTGGTGCTTTTTTTATTCTTTTTAATGTTGAAGGCTCCAGTCACGGACAAATGTCCACATTAAGGCTGGGTCCTTATTTGAAATCTGGAGAGAATAATGACAGAGAAAAATAAAAGTCGAAAATGTATTTACGAATTTTGGAGAAAGTGTAAAACCTTACGTAAAATATGCCAGGTCATAGTTATTGGGAAAGATGAGAAGGAAGAGAATTCCAAAGCTTTGATGTGTAGGGAAAGAAGTAGGTAACAAAACGGCCCACCCTTGAGTTACTGATGTGACGCAGCAGCTTGCCGAGTATTGCGTGGTCTTGCAAAAGTGGTGGGGACACATAAGCAGCCTGCTCTCGGGAGCAAAAACCAATGTAATACTTATAGAAGAGGGAAATTGAACCAACATTGTTGTGGAGGGCAAGAGCGTCAAGTTTGGAAGTTAGCCTGAGACAGTTTATGAGTCGAACCGCTTTCGACTCGGCTCTGTCAAGTAAGGATGCCTGGTACAGAAGTTCTACATATCTCTCATTAAACAGTGGAGGATGAGACCATGATAGTAGCTGTACAGTGTGTTTATCTACTTTAATTATGATTATAGCTACGATGTGTCTCTCTCTCTAGCATAGTCTTGCAGCTAAAATAGCTCTAATGTACTGTAGATCTCTCAATCCTATTAATGTACTTATATCTCTGATGTGCTTCTCTTTAGCCTATCACTGTGGCTCCAATGTGCCTTCATTTTATCTAGTATTGTTGCTGTAGCTCCTATACGTTTCCCTTCAACCTAGTGGTAGCTTAGCTTAGCATTGTAGTTATAGCTTTGCTGTATTTCTTTTCAGCCATTTTTATTTGGAGATTCTTTGTCGATCTTCATATTCTGTCTTTGATGCGTTGATCTTTAACTTAGTTTTGAAATGGCAGTTCCCATGTGTAGCTGTGTCTTGGTGGGGCTCGTGTGATCCTCGCCAGCCTAGCAATGTTGATGGAATTCCGCTTTAGCTCACTCTAGCCTTTAGCATTTTAGCCTTAGCACGGATAGGTCTGTCAAACCTAGCATTGTCGATTTAGTTTTCGAGGTGTTTCTATTTCATAGCTTTGTTGCGGTAACTACGGTACGTATCTTTAGCTTAGCATTCTAGCCATAGTCTCGATGTGTTTCTATCTTTAACCTTGTACTTAGGGATTTGAATATCTCCTTATCCTGGCTTATAGTTGAAGCTCTGGTGTGTTTCTC
The DNA here is from genome assembly GCF_036320965.1 of Panulirus ornatus. Taxonomy (NCBI): domain Eukaryota; kingdom Metazoa; phylum Arthropoda; class Malacostraca; order Decapoda; family Palinuridae; genus Panulirus; species Panulirus ornatus. The sequence continues at coordinate 15,120,644 of NC_092273.1, forward strand.
TTTACCCTAGCATTTGTTGTGGTATCTCTGATGTGTTTCTCTTTAGCGTAGGTTTGTAGTGGTAACTGATGTGTTTCTCTTTAGCGTAGGTTTCTAGTGGTAGCTCTGATGTGTTTCTCTTCAGCGTAGGATTGTTGTGGTAGCTATGATGTGTTTCTCTTTAGCGTAGGTTTGGAATGGTAACTCTGATGTGTTTCTCTTTAGCGTAGGTTTGTAGTGGTAGCTCTGATGTGTTTCTCTTTAGCGTAGGTTTGTAGTGGTAGCTCTGATGTGTTTCTCTTTAGCGTAGGTTTGTAGTGGTAGCTCTGATGTGTTTCTCTTTAGCGTAGGTTTGTAGTGGTAGCTATGATGTGTTTCTCTTTAGCGTAGGTTTGTAGTGGTAGCTCTGATGTGTTTCTCTTTAGCGTAGGTTTGTAGTGGTAGCTCTTGATGTGTTTCTCTTTAGCGTAGGTTTGTAGTGGTAGGTCTGATGTGTTTCTCTTTAGCGTAGGTTTGGAATGGTAACTCTGATGTGTTTCTCTTTAACGTAGGTTTGTAGTGGTAGGTCTGATGTGTTTCTCTTTAGCGTAGGTTTGGAATGGTAGCTCTGATGTGTTTCTCTTTAGCGTAGGTTTGTAGTGGTAGCCCTGATGTGTTTCTCTTTAACGTAGGTTTGTAGTGGTAGCCCTTGATGTGTGTCTCTTTAGCGTAGGTTTGGAATGGTAACTCTGATGTGTTTCGTATGTATATGTGCATATGAGCACACATACATACGCAAGGAACAATTAAGTCTTATCTATGGAATTGTGTGTGTGTGTGTATATTATATATATATATATAATAAAATATATATATATATATATATATATATTATATATATATATATATATATATATACACAAGCCTATAACGTCATCTAACACGGACGCCGAGGGAACAGTGGTAAGTAGCAATCCACTTTAGGGGAAATTCCATGACTATAAATTTCTGACGAGGGGAAATTACTTTCCTGAATGTAATGCATTTAACATCGCGTTAGAGACTTCCAACTTGTGCATAGCCTGTGTGATGTATTCGAGGGGGAAACTCGGCCTCGTGTGGGGAGGAAGCCCACCTAATGTGAGGACCAGCAGCCATGACTTGTGGCCAGGGTAGGACCCACCCACTCCACCCCACCTTGTGGCCAGGACCCACCTCCACCCCACCTTGTGGCCAGGGCAGGACCCACCCCACCCCACCTTGTGGCCAGGTAGACCCACCCCACCCCACCTTGTGGGCAGGACCCACCCCACCCCACCTTGTGGCCAGGACAGGGCCCACCCACCCGCCCACCCCACTAGCACGAGGGACGGGGTGTAGTGGACTGTGGTGAATGATGACACCACGATGAATTGGAATGAATGATGACAATGTAACTTGTGATGTGATGAATGGTGACATTATAACGATGATTGGTGCTGTTATAACACGTGATGGGTTGTGGTATTATAACACCTGATTGATGCCAGTATAACACGTGATGACATTAGCACAAGTCATGAATGGTGTCATTATGACACGTTGTGTTGAATGGTGTCATTATAACACTGTGTTGAATGATGTCATTATAACACGTCGTGTTGAATGATGTCATAACGCGTTGTGTTGAATGGTGTGATCAATGTCTTATATGATGTTATCACAAATTTTTATGGTCACAGTCCAGTGTTAGTTACTGATCAAGTGTAACGCGTAGACGTAGTGGCGTTACTCTTTTGTTATGTCGAAGGCTCCAGCCACGGACAGAAGTCCACATCAAGGCCGGGCCTTAACTGAAATATAGAGAGAATCATGAAGTGGAAAAAGAAAAGACAAGGGAAAGTATTTACGAATTTTGGAGGAAGTGAAAGACCTGTTTGTTTAAAATATGCCAGGTCATAGTTATTGCGAAAGACCTGAGAAGGATGTAGAAAGCTCCACAGCTTCGAGGTGTAGGAAAAGAGGCAGGTATCAAAACGGCCCACCCTTGAGTCGCCGATGGCCACACAATAATCATGTGACGCAGCAGCTACCAAATATTGCGTGGTCTAGCTAAGTGGTGGTGGGGGCACTCAAGCAGCCAGCTCTCGGGAGCAAACACCAAAGTAATGCCTATAGAAGAGAGAAAGTGAACCAACATTGCGGCGTAAGGCAAGGGGGGGGGGGGGGATCAAGTATGTAAATTATCCTGGGACAGTTTATAAAGTCGGATCGCATCCTTATATACTGACGATGAGGCCCTTTCGGCCGTAGTAGAGGTCAGTCCATCATCAAATACTGACGACATTAATGTAAAGTCAGAACTTCATGGCGTGGAGGTGGGACTTATTGAAATCAAGAACCTCTGTGAACACGTACAGGCGACATCTGGTTATGGACCAGACCCATATTTTCACGTGATTATCTATAATTTCAAAGGCCCTGTCTCTGTCTCAGGTCCAGTACAAACGTTTCGATCAGACTCCAATTATCGCACATTCCCTTCGTATATATAGCTGTCAAATGTGTCCCAATGACGTTTTGAGGTCAGACTGTCCGGACGAGGTGTATGGGTGGTACATGTGAGTACATGGTGAAGGACAGACGAGATCTGATGGTTTATGATGAGGTTAGGTACAGTAATGTGATGTGATGAATACAGGTGAGTAAAGCAGAGGGGTATCTATCCTTCCACCTCTCCCTCTGGCTCAACTGCCAGCAGGATAAGAAAGAGGGAAGAAATGCCGTATAGTACGGAAAAGTATACATCCTTGGGAATTTTGTAGGAGAGTTGGAATGAGATGGGTTGCCAACCAGATTTTACAAACGGCTGCACTGGGGCTGGACACTGCAGAAAAGAAAAAAGATACAAGTTGGACTATCTCTTCACAGTGATAAAAAGATATCATTGAATTGCTGTCTTAACGAGATGTATTATCGAGTGACGGAATTGGGTTGTTTGCTGTTCTTTGGACTCATTCCAGTTTTCTTCGTCTTCGATGAAGTTTGACGATCTCTCTCTTGACAACCCCACTTTATAGGCGATAGAAAACGCGAAGTAGGTAGTATTTACATTTGCCTCATATCGGTAGGTCTTTCATGAGGTCATAATTTCACTGTGGACCGGCGAGGTGAGCTGCGGAAACCAGCCTGGGAAGATTTTGGAGGGCTCTGTGAGTAAACACCTCGTCTATTGTAGGTCACGAGAGATGTCACACTCGACTAAGTGATACGTAGAAGTCGATCCCATCCATGTGACACATAAAGGTCAAACCAGTTCTATGTGACACATAGAGGTCAAACCAGTTCTATGTGACACATAGAGGTCAAACCAGTTCTATGTGACACATAGAGGTTAGACCAGTCTATGTGACACCTAGAGGTCAAACCAGTTCTGTGTGACACAGGTCAAACCCCATCCATGTGACACACAGAAGTCAAACCCTATTCATGTGACATGTAAAGGTCATACCCATCCATGTGACACATAGAAGTCAAACCAGTTCTATGTGACACATAGAGGTCAAACCAGTTCTATATGACACATAGAGGTTATACCCATCCATGTGACATATACAGGTCATACCAATCCATGTGATACACAGAGGTCGAACCTATTCATGTGACATAGAAGTCAAACCCGTCCACATGATACACACACAGGTCAAACCCGTCCACATGATACACACACAGGTCAAACCCGTCCACATGATACACACACAGGTCAAACCCGTCCACATGATACACACAAGAGGTCAACTACACCTTAAGACGCCGGTAAAGGTCATATCCGTATCACAGCCAATACGCGGAGGTTAAGCCTTTCAGCCTTAATGCTGACGATCTAGGTCGGTTGAGGTCAAGTGTTCATTATCGGCCGCCCACCGCTCCACGAAGGTCACGACCAGCTACGACGCAACGGTACGTGAACACGACACTACGACTCTTTGGGTACGACGATACGACACGTGAACACGACAGTGCGACTCTTGGGTACGACGCAACGGTACGTGAACACGACCCTACGACTCTTGGGTACGACGATACGACACGTGAACACGACAGTGCGACTCTTGGGTACGACGCAACGGCACGTGAACACGACACTACGACTCTTGGGTACGACGATACGACACGTGAACACGACAGTGCGACTCTTGGGTACGACGCAACGGTACGTGAACACGACACTACGACTCTTGGGTACGACGATACGACACGTGAACACGACACTACGACTCTTGGGTACGACGATACGACACGTGAACACGACAGTACGACTCTTGGGTACGACGCAACGGTACGTGAACACGACACTACGACTCTTGGGTACGACGATACGACACGTGAACACGACAGTGCGACTCTTGGATACGACACTACGATCCGTGAACACGACAGTACGACCCTTGGATACGACGCTGCGATACGTGAACACGACAGTGCGACTCTTGGGAACGACGCAACGGTACGTGAACACGACAGTACGACTCTTGGATACGACGCACCGATACGTGAACACTACAGTACGACTCGGGTACGACGGTACGACACGTGAACACGACAGTACGACTCTTGGATACGACGCACCGATACGTGAACACTACAGTACGACTCGGGTACGACGGTGCGACACGTGAACACGACAGTACGACTCTTGGATACGACGCACCGATACGTGGACACTACAGTACGACTCGGGTACGACGCAACGATACGTGAATACGACAGTGCGACCCTTGGATACGACGCTGCGATACGTGAACACGACATTACGACCCTTGGATACGACATTATGATCCGTGAACACGACAGTACGACTCTTGGATACGACGCAACGATACGTGAACACGACAGTACGACCCTTGGGTACGACGGTACGACATGTGAACACGACAGTACGACCCTTGGGTACGACGCACCGATACGTGAACACGACAGTGCGACTCTTGGGTACGACGGTACGACACATGAACACGACAGTACGACCCTTGGGTACGACGGTACGTGTCATGTACCGTAAGTCTGACTTTACAGTCCCGTCCCTATGATGGTCTCGCCATCACATCAAAGGGTCGTACCATCGTGCTGATGGTGTGTTACCGTCGTGCATATAGGGTCGTACCTAGAAAGGACAACACGGTCGTACCGTCGTGCTCAAGGGTCGTACCATCAAAGACAACACTCACCGTCGTACAAAAGGGTCGTACCTACAAAGGACAACACAGTCGTACCGTCGTGCTTTAGGGTCGTACCTATAAAGGACAACACGGTCGTACCGTCGTGCACATGGGTCGTACCGTCGTGCACACGGGTCGTACCGTCGTGCACAAGGGGATGGATGAATACCACAACCCAAAACTGACGTGGATTTGGGTCTCTCTCTCTCTCTCTCTCTCTCTCTCTCTCTCTCTCTCTCTCTCTCTCTCTCTCTCTCTCTCTCTCTCTCTCCACGGTGGCCGCCACCCGACATGGCCGCCATGTATTTATCACCATGTGTGAAATCGTGAGGGAGGGGGGGTCGGGTCGTGGCCTGTGTGTGTGTGTGTGTGTGTGTCGTGAGGGCTGGAAGTGTGTGTGTGTGTGTGTGTGTGTGTGTGTGTGTCGTGGGGGCAGGAAGTGTGTTTGTGTGTGTGTGTGTGTGTGTGTGTGTGTGTCGTGGGGGCAGGAAGTGTGTGTGTGTGTGTGTGTGTCGTGGGGGCTGGAGGTGTGTGTGTGTGTGTGTGTGTGTGTGTCGTGGGGGCAGGAAGTGTGTGTGTGTGTGTGTGTGTGTGTGTGTGTGTGTGAGTGTGGATGGGGAGGAGGTGGGTTGGCGGGGGTCGACTCAGCCAGGAGGTGGAGGAGGAAGAAGACGTTTTCGCCGGACGTCAACACGGGAATATCGCTTAGAGTGTGTCAGATCGGGTATGCAAGGCGATTACGGGGATCGGACGCTTTTCTTTCTGTTTGACAACACCGACAAAGGAGGTTCAGATCCCTTGAATAAACCAGCGTCAAAATCGTCCACTGTGGGGATGGGGAGGAGGAGGAGAAGGAGGAGTCTTGAGTCTATACCATATCGTGGACAGGATTTCTCTTATTTATTTCCTTCGGTTTTTTTCTCATCCTTGTAGTGGAGGGGGTTGGATTGCCGTGGGGGTAGGAGGGGTGTTGGATTGCCGTGGGGGAAGGGAGGGAGGGGTGTTGGATTGCCGTGGGGGGTGTTGGATTGCCGTGGGGGGAGGGAGGGTGGTGTTGGATTGCCGTGGGGGGAGGGAGGGAGGGGTGTTGGATTGCCGTGGGGGGTGTTGGATTGCCGTGGGGGAAGGGAGGGAGGGGTGTTGGATTGCCGTGGGGGGAGGGAGGGAGAGGTGTTGGATTGCCGTGGGGGGAGGGAGGGGGGTGTTGAATTGCCGTGGGGGAAGGGAGGAAGGGGTGTTGGATTGCAGTGGGGGAGGGAGGGGTGTTGGATTGCCGTGGGGGAGGGAGGGGGGTGTGTTGAATTGCCGTGGGGGAGGGAGGGGGGTGTGTTGAATTGCCGTGGGGGAAGGGAGGGAGGGGTGTTGGATTGCCGTGGGGGAAGGGAGGGAGGGGGTGTTGGATTGCCGTGGGGGGTGTTGGATTGCCGTGGGGGGTGTTGGATTGCCGTGGGGGAAGGGAGGGAGGGGGTGTGTTGGATTGCAGTGGGGGGATTAGATGGTTGGATTGCCGTGGGTGGGGTTAGGGGAGGGGTATTCAGAGGTGGCAGGAATAGAAACCCTCAAAATATATATGGATTCGACGTAAGACAGACGTAGGGACGAGGAGGGAAAAAGATGAATTAGATCGTGGCTAACCTTGTTCATCTTTTGTTTGTTCTTGTTTGTTCTTGTTTGTTCAGTGGTTTCTTGGAAGACCAGGTTGAAGGCGAAATCGACCATGAGTACCACACTCATATTCCACGTACTCATTGATGATTATCTCATGGTAAACATTGTCATGATATACGTATATTTTTTCCCCCTACGCATGCGCACAACTTCCCACTTATACGTGTGCATGACTCTTATCATAACATGCATTTATCCCTCCACGCATGCGCACAACTTCCCACTTATACGTGTGCATGACTCTTATCATAACATGCATTTATACCTCCACGCATGCGCACAACTTCCCACTTATACGTGTGCATGACTCTTGTCATAACATGCGTTTATCCCCCCACGCATGCGCACAACGTCCCACTTATACGTTTAGCATATATACATATATTCCTTTTTCTTTTTCTAGTTCCTGCGTCTACCCAGCGTCATCACCTTGTCATGAATGCCGGTCACGTCCCTCCAGTAAGTATGCATGACACTTCATTAATATGCATGAGCTTTTGTTGACATCTCTATGACGTTCGATCTTCCCAAAAAAGAGAAAAAAAAAAGATGTGCAATTTGTTTTGGGTGGAGACAACTGATATGTCCAGTCCAGCGGCTTCAGTGACTTCATGACTGATGAACATCGCTTGGCAGATCATGTGTGTGTCTGTGTTTGTGTGTGTGTGTGTCTGTGTTTGTGTGTGTGTGTGTGTGTGTGTGTGTCTGTGTGTGTGTGTGTGTGTGTCTGTGTTTGTGTGTGTGTGTGTGTGTGTCTGTGTCATAACAGCAGGTGTCCTGAGGTCGTTATCCCTATATAGACTGATAGGGCGATAGATTGATAGATAGATAGTTATGTGGATAGATATGATAGGAGTGTTCACACTCTCAATGAAGTACATGTATGTATATTTCATTTCCTACTGATCGTGGCACTGAATCCACCAAGTGATACACACACACACACACACACACGCACACACACACACACACACACACACACACACACACACACGCAGCTTAGTGAACGGGAAGACACAAGGTCAAATAGACCAGTGACCTTAGACAGATTCACAGACAAGCGAACGCCAGATAACCCAGGTTTCACAGACAGACTAAAAAGCCACGGAGACCCACAGACGACAGACCAACAAGACCCGGAGGAGGAGGAGGAGCGGGAGGAAGAGGAGGAGGAGCGGGAGGAGGAGGAGGAGGAGGAGGAGGAGCGGTTGTGGAGGTCAGCTTAACCGGGAAGAAAATCCTGAGCGGCCTCTGGGCCCCCGTAGTCCCTTGCGTAAATATATCGACGAGACTCTTCAACCGCAAGAATTTATTTCAAGTTTTTCTATCCTCTTCTGCGACTGGAGTTGGATAGATCCACTTGAGTCCATCTGTGGGGATTGTGAGATCAAGCCTGAGGGGTGGGAGGAAGAGGAGAGAGTGAGAGAGACGAGGGAGAGGAGGGAGGGCAGTGAGAGGAAGGTAGGGGGGAGGAGGAGGAGCAGCAGGAGAGGTTAGGGAAGGCGGAGGGGAAAGAGTTGCGGGTGTGGATCACGTGTAAATCAGCGTGTGAGGAGGACACGACCAGCCAGGGCTGGGGGACGGGTGCTGCTGGGGTAGACCGACGCCCCCAGGCCAGACATGGGAGCTGAGGAGAAGCGTTACATTTGACTCTCGTCCAGTCTAGGATGTCCCCCAGGTCAGGTGTGTTGAGACACAGGGGTTCGGCTGCTTCTCCTGGCGCACCTCACCTTCCTCTGTTGTTGATGGATCGCTCAAGCCATGGTCCGCCGTGGGCCTCTTGTCTTGACGTGGTTCGTCCCTCCCTTGACCGCCTTATATTTCCCCCTCAGTCTACTACCGAACCACTTGCCATTGTTATCAGCTGTCCTCCTGTCGAGTTGTGTTGATGATGATGTGGTACGACACACGTGAAGGACTACAAGTGGCCATACATCTTAATGACACGGATTGGTTCATTAGTAAGATCCCACGTGTGGTACTGATACATCCAGAACTGTGTGGTATGGAAGGGCACAGAATCCTCCACTTCCCTAGGATGGTTCTCTGCTGGAATAGGAGTGTGGGTAGACTCGTGCCGGACCTCAGAGGTGTGTGCAGGTGAACACTTCCAGGACTCATAAGCTGGGGTAGGGGGGTCAGTACCTACGGGAAACGTGCTTTCGATGTCTTGGTTCCCCCATGACTTATCATGGCAAGGGGATTCACCAGGGTTGAGACCGTGCCTTCTCGCAGTGCATGACTCTCTTAGTCATGTCCTGTGTTGACTTTGTTACGAACCCCCCCCCCCCCCCCTCCCCCGCGCTCTGCTTAACGTTCCTTCCTCAGCAACGAAGCTCCTGCAGATGGGACAACGTTCCTCACCCACGTTGGACTGAGGCTGACCCACCCACCTCCCACTTCATATAGCAACGCGGTCTTTCTCTCGTAAAGGACCAAGAGCAGGAGTTAGCATTTGTGACTGCCGTGTCTGTCTTGAGAAATCATGCTTAAGTCTCTTCAAACGACCAGTTCCGCTGCTGATATGGGAAAAAAAAAATCCATTCTCGAGACCCTATGTTGGTACCCTTGTTAAGGACGTAAACACCTTCACCCACTGTGTTGGTGCCCTTGTTAAGGACGTAAACACCTTCACCCACTGTGTTGGTGCCCTTGTTAAGGACGTAAACACCTTAACCCACTGTGTTGGTGCCCTTGTTAAGGACGTAAACACCTTCACCCACTGTGTTGGTGCCCTTGTAAGGACGTAAACACCTTCACCCACTGTGTTGGTGCCTTTGTTAAGGACGTAAACACCTTAACCCACTGTGTTGGTGCCCTTGTTAAGGACGTAAACACCTTCACCCACTGTGTTGGTGCCGTTGTTAAGGACGTAAACACCTTCACCCACTGTGTTGGTGCCTTTGTTAAGGGCGTTAACACCTTAACCCTACTCTCTCGCATTGTCCCATGAGAGAGGCCTCTCCTACTGAACAGCTTTGGAGGTGGAAGCTGTCTAGAGATGTTTCAGTTCCACAATGCCTTTCCTTCCTTAGGATGTACCGTCTATCATACACCGGGGAACCTCGTGGTGGATCCCTCCTTGTTTACCCATGCGGCCCTTTGTGACACGCGCGGGTGCAAGACTTCCCGCATATATTCGTCGGCTTCATGGTAAGCTCCCTTCGGGTATCTCACGAAGAGTCTCTTACTCAAGCTGAACTTGTTGGCATCAGTTGGATCCCTCATAACCGTGTTGAAAATCCTCCCCCACCTGAGCCTGTATTACCCTCCGCACACGCCATCCAGACCACAGGTTCTACTAACCACCGGCCACAAGCAATCGTCCACCTGACTCACAGCGGAGACGTATGGCGGTGTTTGCAGCGCCCCTCCACACGACGAGGCAGAGCAGAGGAAAGAGCATGAGCTACGTCTGTTGGATCTGACTATCGAGGATAAAGCCAAACCTTGTGGGATATCTCTGACCAGTCATGAGGTAAGAATTACGAACAATAACATGCACTGAAGTTGGATGTCAGGTGGTTCCAAGAGGGGGAAGGAGACCTTCTAGTGAACCCCGGTAGAGACTCGGTGCGTTCTTCGAGTGTGGAGGGACGACGCAACTGACGCACAAGGGCGGGGCAGAGTTCCAGGAAGGAAGACCAGTTTTCCAGGCGAGGGTGGAGAGGGACAGAGACGGCATTATCCTTGCTACAGTCCATGCTAACTAGTCTGAGATGCCGCGTCACAATCTGGATGGTATGAGACCCAGCTCCTGAGCCGCGTGTAGCCACACGAAAGGCGAACTTGGTATCCCATCTCATCCAGGAAACTCTGGAGTGTAATACTCCTACTTAGATTCACAGTCAAGACAATCATCGTTGTGACAGGGGATCAGAATCCATTAAGGATGATCAGGAGGGGCAAGACACCTACGCATGGGGTTGGTTTGTCGTGCTCCATCTGGTTGAAGACGTGTTGAAGACACTGATGATTCTGTAGTCAGTATGTTCCAAAGGCTCTGCTAGAGGCGGTCACCCATGTCACCTGGACCAGGGGTAAGAGATGTCATTAGTTGGGGGGGAGACACAAGAGCCAAGTTGGAGCTTCTTGGGAAGGGATGGTTTCCAGGGCAAACTGTACGTTTCAGCTTGTTTCCCCCCTGACGAGGAATGACGTCTCGTCGGAAAGAGACAACTTCTTGCAGGATACGTTAGCATGCAGTCACAGTCCCCCCCTGGCGGTAGGACTCTCCCGCCAAGTGTGGACGCTGGAGGAGATGAGTCTACCGGGTGCTGACAGTACCTCAGACGCCGAAGGATCCACAATGCCTTCTGACCGGTGGTGTGTCCCCGAGAGGCCCCCCGGATGGAAACCTGGCCATCACTCCCAACAGCTACAGCCTGGAAAAAGGGGAGTGTCGTTGTCGGTCACTTAACAGCGAGACACTTCGACTGTTCCATTGATCGCCAGACACCAGGTCAGGTTTGGGCCTGGACTCAGTACCTCCCTCGCTGGGGTGCAAATGCTGGAAGGAGGCAACGGAATGATGGTGGTAGTGTGGCGAGGCCCGGAAAAAGAAGAGTGGATGAGGATAGATGAAGTCGAGTGGTGGTGGTGGTGGATGAGGATAGACGAAGTCTTGTGGTGGATGAGGATAGACGAAGTCGTGTGGTGGATGAGGATAGACGAAGTCGTGTGGTGGTGGTGGATAAGGATAGACTAAGTCGTGTGGTGGTGGTGAATGAGGATAGTCTAAGTCGTGTGGTGGTGGTGGTGATGAGGATAGACGAAGTCGTGCGGTGGTGGTGGATGAGGATAGGTAAGTCGTGTGGTGGTGGTGGATGAGGATAGATAAGTCGTGTGGTGGTGAAGAAAAGGTATATTGTTATCCACGCCAATGAGGACATAGATAAAGGGTTAGATAGGATTAAGGAGAGGTTAGATACATGTGAAATTAACATAGAAAAAAATACACATGGAAAGTGTAAATAAGGATAGAGAGTTAGTGGATAGAAAAAAGAATTGGGCAAAGCTTTGAGAGACAATTGTTTAGCAGTATGAAGGTACTGGGGAACAAGGACATTAAAAAATCATTTGAAAATATAAATATATATGAGACATGTGATTAAATGGTATGACAGTACTCTTAGCTCCGGAGGTAATGACTGATATGTTGATTTACAAAAGGAATTCCATAAAAAAGAAGAGAGAGAGAGATTGGATCAAAGCGATCTGATGACTGATGCCGCTAATGGGTCTTTACCGCTAATCACATGGGATGCTTATATCATTAGCAGGAGGAGTCTTGCGATCACTTGTTATGATCAAAATAACATTGTGTGCGTCCATCGTGCCTGTACCAGCCTTGCAGGAAGGTGGACGTAGCGATTGTAATTTCGAACATTAAGGAGGTAATGCCTTTACCATGGGTATAAAGCCACGGAGGAATGGTTACCTTAAAGCCAAGGATGATAAATGAGATGTGAGGGAGTAATGCAGTGAATGTGGGGGAAGGGGGGAAGAGATTGAGTATTTGAAAGTTGAAGTTGATGGTATTGAAGTCGAGTTATGTGGTACATATATAACCGTACAACCTTATTCACTCGTTGAGCTGAACGAACTCACGAATTTTGAATAGTTGTCGTTGCGGTTGATCTCAGTAATTGGAGTCATAGCAGCGATATAGAAGTTAGACAAGGACTGTTCTCGTGTATAGAAAATGAAACGATTTGGTTGGCAGTCGGTTGGAAGTAGATTGTTCACCCGGTAACTGGAGGAGGAAGACTTGGCCTCATGTTTGCGGGAGGTGGCAAGAAGGAGGGTTGGTGTGGTTAACCAGTCAGTTTCATGATGCAGTTAGTGTTCATAATGGGTTGAGTGGGTGTATGAAATACGGCAGATAAGAACCCTGGGAGAGCAAGAGAACCCTGGCTCAACAGGAGAACCCTGGGACAACAGGAGAACCCTGGGAGAGCAGGAGAACCCTGGGACAACAGGAGAACCGTGGGACAACAGGAGAACCCTAGGACAACAGGAGAAACCCTGGGACAACAGGAGAACCATGGGGCAACAGGAAAGCCCTGGGAGAGGAGAACCCTAGGACTACAGAGAACCCTGGGACAACAGGAGAACCCAGGGACAACAGGAGAACCCTGGGACAACAGGAGAACCCTGGGACAACAGGAGAACCCTGGGACAACAGGAGAACTCTGGGACAACAGGAGAACCATGGGGCAACAGGAAAGCCCTGGGAGAGGAGAACCCTAGGACTACAGAGAACCCTGGGACAACAGGAGAACCCTGGGACAACAGGAGAGCCATGGGACAACAGGAGAACCAAGGGGCAGCAGGAGAGCCATGGGACAACAGGAGAACCATGGGACAACAGGAGAACCCTGGGACAACAGGAGAAACCCTGGGACAACAGGAAAACCCATGGGTACTGGGACAACAGGAAAACCCATGGGTACCGTGCCAGCTCAGAGCCACAGGATGGGTCTTCTACAGCGGCACATCCCCCCAGTGGCCTTCATCATATCACGCATGAGGAGGCTGTGTGAGACGCAGATGGTGTGGGGGAATAAAACCTCTGCCATGGGGATAAAGGTATTACCTCGACCTCGCCGAAGAACATTATCAAAGAACAACTACAAACCCACAATGGCACCTGTTGCGAGGCGAGCGGTGCGAACAGTACGGGAGAAACCTCATGGCAGAAGGGAGAGACACGAGCTACAGACATCACATACCTGGACAGTAGCAGGAGCATTGGACACGCCAGGTGCCCAGGAAGCCTTTCTCAGAGCCCTGAGGTAGAGGCACAACAACAACAACATTACCCCCCATCCCTACACACACACACACACACACACACACACACACACACACACACACACACACGCACACTGTCTGCGTTGGAGGTATATGAACAAGTCGCCACGAAAATAGATCTAGCAAAAACCTTTTCCACCCCCACACAACAGTACAGACCCTCCCTCCCTCCCTCCCCCCGCCCCCTTCCTTTTCCCTCCCTACGTCTCCTAATTACCCAATTAAAAGTAAAAACCGGGTGTTTCATGCGCGCCTCAGGATGTTTTCATGATGTCAAGTGGCACCTCCGTTGTAAGAGGCGGCGCTACGATGATCATCCTCCTGTGCCATCGCATCTCCCCCTCACACACACACTCCTACATAACTCCATGTTGTCCATGGGTCTAGTAGTCGTTGATTTTCAAACTTAAGGTACCCGAGTGCGTTCTTCTCATCTCCCCCTCACAACACCACCATCATCATCTTCCTTCCCTCCTTCCTTCCCCCACTACCACCACCACCACTTGGCACGTGGTTGGCGCTCCCATTAACCACAATTAACTTCAAAGACTACGGCTTTGTGAAGGGGTTAGAAGATCTTTGTCCGTGTTAGCTGGTTAAGCCCCGACCTTATCCCTGAGGTGGCGCACTGAAATGTTTGTTTGTGCATTTGTACATCGATTAACTGAAGGAGTTAAGTCCCCCTCCTCCTCCTCCTCCCTCACTTCCTCCTTCCCTCGCGCGCGTTCGACACTCCGCGATCAACTTTATATAGACTCTACTGAACTGAAATTGTGAGGAGTGTGTAGCAAAAAAAATGAAGTTTTTTTTTTTTTTTATATGACATGATTGATTTGTCGGATATGATAATTGGTGTATTTCTGTAGACATGAGTGTGGGGAACAGTTGGGAGGGGAGAGGCTGCTGGTGAAGGTCGTGTGTACGGTACGGCTCCCTGAGCACGACGGTACGATTCTTGATCACTCACACAGCGGTACGATGTTTGAGTACGACGGTACGATCCCTAATCACTCACACAGCGGTACGATGTTTGAGTGCGACGGTACGATCCCTGATCACTCACGCAGCGGTACGATGTTTGAGTACGACGGTACGATCCCTAATCACTCACACAGCGGTACGATGTTTGAGTACGACGGTACGATCCCTGATCACTCACGCAGCGGTACGATGTTTGAGTGCGACGGTACGATCCCTGATCACTCACGCAGCGGTACGATGTTTGAGTACGACGGTACGATCCCTAATCACTCACACAGCGGTACGATGTTTGAGCACGACGGTACGATCCCTGATCACTCACGCAGCGGTACGATGTTTGAGTACGACGGTACGATCCCTGATCACTCACACAGCGGTACGATGCGTGAGTACGACGGTACGATCCCTGATCACTCGCACAGTGGTACGATGTTTGAGTACGACGGTACGATCCCTGATCACTCACACAGCGGTACGATGCGTGAGTACGACGGTACGATCCCTGATCACTCACACAACGGTACGATACTTGAGCACGACGGTACGATTCTTGATCACTCACACAGCGGTACGATACTTGAGTACGACGGTACGATCCCTGATCACTTACACAGCGGTACGATGTTTGAGCACGACGGTACGATCCCTGATCACTCACACAGCGGTACGATGCTTGAGTACGACGGTACGATGCCTGGTTACTCACACAATGGTACGATACTTGAGCACGACGGTACGATCCCTGATCACTTACACAGCGGTACGATGCTCGAGTACGACGGTACGATGCCTGGTTACTCACACAATGGTACGATACTTGAGCACGACGGTACGATCCTATCACCTCCGTTGCATCGTAAGTTACTATGGTACAATGTTATGTCTCTCTTGACCCCAACATGTATACTGAAATATATTCTTTTTTTTTCCGATACTTATATTCATCTTACAATTGATCCAAGGTGATTAATCACAGCTGGATCGTCTCTTTACAGATGATCCAAGATGAGTAATTACGACTTGCTCTCTATTTACTGTAGATCCAAGATGATTAATAAGATGGATATAAATTTGCAGCATAAAAGATCATTGATTACAACTGGATGTATATTTACAGTAGATACAAGACGATTAATAAGCTGGATAGCTATTTGCAGTAGATACAAGATGATTAATCACGGCCTGATATACATATGCAGTAGATCCAAGATGATTAATCTCAACTGGATATCTATTTACGTATACCCAACATGATTAATCACAGCTAGATATGTACTGTTGGTCCGAGATGATGGATTATTTACGACAGATCCAGAATGATTAATGAACTGGATATGTATTTGCAGTATATAGAAAATGATTAATCACGCCTAGATACGTATATCCACACCAGGCTCAAGGTGAGTAATCACAAAATGGACACCTCCTAATAGACGATTCCGTATGATTCATCACAACTGGTTATATACGTATGTTTTACCGTATATCCCCGGATAATTGATCACGACCGGGTATATACGTATGCTTTGCCGTATATCCCCGGATGATTCATCAGTTGAATACCAGCCCAGAGACAAGATATCGGCTAAGCCTCAACCCCTTGGATGGTGGAGGGGACTGGTCACGCTGTGTCATCACCAACAGCACCTCCTCCACCACCAGCTCCACCTCCAACACCAGCATCTCTAATACCACCTTCATTTCCTCCACCACCCGCTCCACCTTCAACACCACCACCACCAGTACCTTCTCCTCCACCAGCTCCACCTCCAACACCACCACTATCACCCCCCTCTTCCACCAGCATCTCCAACACTTACACCATCACCTCCTCCACCTCCAACACCACCACCATCACCTCCTCTTCTAAAAGCATTCTCCAACGCCTACACTACCACCATCGCCTCCTCCACCACCAGCTTCACCTTCAACACCCTCACCACCACCACCACCACCTCCTCCATCAGCATCTCCAACACCTTCCACCACCACCACCACCACCAGCGGGGGCGCGTGTGGTCGTGCAACAAGTTCCCAGATGCATGTTAGCGGCCCGGCTGAGCCAACTTCGAGTTCCCACCCACACACCCACCCACCCACACACCCACCCTGCAAGACACGAGCGAGGGAGTGAGGGAGGAGGAGGCGGAGGAGGAGGAGGAGGAGGAGGTAGAGCAGCAGCAGCAGCAGCAGCCGGGGTAATCCGGCGCGACCCTCTGCGTGTCGATACTATCTAGCGCTAAGCCACGGGGGATCGAGCCAAGCCATTGATGCTGGCCACTCTCCTCCTCCTCCTCCTCCTCCTCTCCCCTCACCTCCACCTGGCCACACACACACACACACACACCACACACACACACACACACACACACCACACACACACACACACACACACACACACACACACACACACACACACATGCGACACACGTGCATGACAGTGGCTTTCAAGTTCGCGACAGTGGGGGAAAAAAATATGTGTACGACGCTTGGGTACGTACGACGGCCTCGACCTTTGACCTGACCCCACCTTAAATAAGGGATGGTGATGGTGGGGGGCGGGGTAGGTTTTTTTAGGGTTTTAGGTCTATAGAATTTTTTTTTTTTGGGGGATGGAGCCAAAAGGCGTATTATTATCAATTTCCAAAAGAGGGGGGAGGGGGAGAGTGGGGGGGGGGGGTCGAACCATCGTGTTTGAAGTCGTTAAAAGTAGTACACACACACACACACACACACACACACACACACACACACACCGTGTGACGAGGCTGCATATTGCCTCCACACCGTGTTACAGACACCCGCCCCCCCCTCCCCACCCCCTACCTCCTACCCTCCCCCTCACCTCCCCCCCCCCCTCCTCACATACAGCCTGACAGCGGTCTGTTATTACTTGATAACACGGGTGGTGTACGACCCGTGCTGGGGTCAACACGGTACACGGGGGCAGTGTTGGGGGGTCACACGGTACACGGTAGTGTTGGATTAGCGCTGTGGTCAACGCGGTACACGGGGGCAGTGTTGGATGGGGGGTCACACTGCACACGGCAGTTTGGATCAGTGCTGAGAGTCAACACGGTACACTGGCGGCGTTAGACCATTGCAAGGTCAACACGGTACAAGGGCAGTGTTGGGCTAGTGCTGGGTTCAACACAGTACA
>NC_092273.1:15808424-15848424 GCF_036320965.1 Panulirus ornatus
AACTTCCTTTTCTCTTTCGTTAAATTCTTAACATCTTCCCAACACTCACTACCCTTTAACACACGTCCACGTTATCATCTTCCGCATGCTACACACCTCTCTCGCTCAGGTAATCACTTAGCAGGTTTAACAAGACGCCAGCGTTGCGGTATACTCAGCAAGTTTACCAAAACGCCACCGTTATAGTATACCCAGCAGGTTTACCAAGACAGAAACGCTGCAGTATACTCAGCAGGTTAACCAAGACAGCAACGTTGTGGTACACTTAGCAGGTTTACCAAGACAGCAACGTTGTAGTACACTTAGCAGGCTAACCATGACAGCAACGTTGTAGTACTCTCAGCAGGTTTACCAAGACAGCAATGTTGCAGTATACTCAGCAGGTTTACCAAGACAGCAACGTTGTAGTACACTTAGGTTTACCAAGACAGCAACGTTGCAGTATACTCAGCAGGTTAACCAAGAAAGCAACGTTGTAGTACACTCAGCACGTTTACCAAGACAGCAACGTTGCAGCATACTCAGCAGGTTAATCAAGGCACCAGTAATGAAGTATACTCAACAGGTTTACCAAGACAGCAACGTTGCAGTATACTCGGCAGGTTTACCAAGACAGCATCGTTGCAGTATACTCAGCAGGTTAACCAAGACAGCAACGCTGCAGCATACTCAGTATGTTTACCAAAACACCAACATTGCAGTATACTCAGCAGGTTAACCAAACCACCATATTGCAGTATATCTAGCAGATTTACCAAGACAGCAACACTGCAGTATACTCAGCAGATTTACCAAGACAGCAACACTGCAGTATACTCAGCAGGTTTACCAAGACAGCATCGTTGCAGTATACTCAGCAGGTTAACCAAGACAGCAACGCTGCAGTATACTCAGCAGATTTACCAAGACAGCAACGTGCAGTATACTCAGCAGGTTTACCAAGACAGCAACGTTGTAATATACTCAGCAGGTTAACTAAGGCACCAGTACTGCAGTATACTCAGCAGGTTTACCAAGACAGCAACGTTGCAGTATACTCGGCAAGTTTACCAAGACGTTGCAGTATACTCAGCAGGTTTATCAAGACGTTGCAGTATACTCAGCAGGCTTACCAAGACAGCACCGCTGCAGTATACTCAGCAGATTTACCAAGACAGCAACGTGCAGTATACTCAGCAGGTTTACTAAGACAGCAACGTTGTAATATACTCAGCAGGTTAACTAAGGCACCAGTACTGCTGTATACTCAGCAGGTTTACCAAGACAGCAAAGTTGCAGTATACTCGGCAAGTTTACCAAGACGTTGCAGTTTACTTAGCAGGTTTATCAAGACGTTGCAGTATACTCAGCAGGTTTATCAAGACGCAGTATACTCAGCAGGTTTACGAAGACAGCAACGTTGCAGTATACTCGGCAAATTTACCAAGACGTTGCAGTATACTCAGCAGGTTTATCAAGACGTTGCAGTATACTCAGCAGGTTTTTTAAGACACAGTATACTCAGCAGGTTTACCAAGACAGCAACGTTGCAGTATACTCAGCAAGTTTACCAAGACGTTGCAGTATACTCAGCAGGTTTATCACGACGTTGCAGTATACTCAGCAGGTTTATCAAGACGTTGCAGTATACTCAGCAGGTTTACCAAGACAGCAACGTTGCAGTATACTCAGCAAGTTTACCAAGACGTTGCAGTATACTTAACAGGTTTATTAAGACGCAGTATACTTAGCAGGTTTATCAAGACGTTGCAGTATAATCAACAGGTTTACCAAGACAGCAACGTTGCAGTATACTCGGCAAATTTACCAAGACGTTACAATATACTTAGCAGGTTTATCAAGACGCAGTATACTCAGCAGGTTTATCAAGACGTTGCAGTGTACTCAGCAGATTTATCAAGACGTTGCAGTATACTCAGCAGATTTATCAAGGCGTTGCAGTATACTCAGCAGGTTTATCAAGACGCAGTATACTCAGCAGGTTTATCACGACGTTGCAGTATACTCAGCAGGTTTATCAAGACGCAGTATACTCAGCAGGTTTATCACAACGTTGCAGTATACTCAGCAGGTTTACCAAGACAGCAACGTTGCAGTATACTCAGCAGGTTTACCAAGACAGCAACGTGCAGTATACTCAGCAGGTTTACCAAGACGCCTGAGCGGCTGATCCGCTGATTGCTGATTCCTTGTGTCAAGTCTGGGTGGGTGTGAGGGTGGCGGTAGGAGGCACTGAGGGGAAGTTTCGTACATTCAAAAACTGTCTTAATGAATGAAAAAACTTCTTTCCCTTCTATACTGCATTCAGGTCACTTCCTTCCTGAATGCACAGCGTAGTGCTTTTAGACATCCCGTTTTCTTCAGGGGATATTGCATCTTATCAGCCTTTCTTCTCTTTTTCTTACTTCTTTAGCACCTAAAATTCCGTTAATAAGAAAACAAATTATGTTTGAGAATATCATTTATGAATTAATACTATCAAAAATACTTCTTAAGACACCTGTATAGCGATCAAAAATGACTGCTTATTGATGACCACACAATATATATATATATATATATATATATATATATATATATATATATATATATATATATATATATATATACCCACTGTTTATGTATACAATTTTTTTTCGACTCAATACACTTTTCCTTCAAGTAAACTGGCAAGTAATACTTATAATTTCTTTGAATAAACTGAAACAATTTTATTACCGGTAAATATTAAATAAAACCATAACCACTATTAGTTTTTTTCTTTCCGTATTTCTCACAAGACGTTATGATATCTGGAGTCGACTCATATTTTTCCCCAGTACAGGCGCGAAAGTTTCCAGGAAGCGAGATCTGAGCAATTATAATTCAGCGGATGGCTTTCGCCTGATCATTTCTTACCATTAATGCAATGGTATATAGATATATCTCCATTACCAGGACCGAGGATAAAACAATGTAAGCTGCTTGGCCGTCCATCATTGTTCACTAGATTACGCAATACTCGGAAGTCTCCTACATCTTACGTGATTGCTCCGGCGGCCGTCGGCAACTCACGTATGGGGAGTTGTTAGATTTCCACACACCGCTAATGTTTGAATCTTTAAACTTTCTTATTTTCTTTTTTTTTTAACAATGAATTTTCCTCTTTCTCTAAGACTGTCACGTAATCATGTTTCTTCATCTCTTCTATCTCTCATGTCTTTCTAGCCCAACATAGAGTTATCTTATTTAAGATAATGACGCATATTTGTTCGCTATGTAAACTTTCGATGTAAAAATAAAGAATAGAATAATATATATGAAGCAGGACGCACAGCAACACCATGTTGTGAAATATACTTTTCCTAGATTAAAATCAATTTGTTTGAATAGTGTCACAATCTTATTACTGGCAGAGGAAAATATAAGTATATATGGATTGGAGGCAAGTATGAATACGTACATGTATATATATGTATATGTCTGTGTATGTGTATATGTGTATATGTTAATATGTATGCATGTATATGTACGTGTATGGGCGTCTATGTATACATGTGTGTGTATATGAGTGAATGGGCCGTTCTTCGTCTGTCTTCTGTCTCCTGGCGCCACCACGCTGATGCGGGGAAACGGCGATCCAGTATAATGATGATAACAATGCTAATAATAATTATAATAATAGTAATAACAATAATATATATATATATATATATATATATATATATATATATATATTTTTTTTTTTTTATACTATTCGCCATTTCCCATATATTTCTTTTTTTCTTTTTTTTGCTTTGTCGCTGTCTCCCGCGTTTGCGAGGTAGCGCAAGGAAACAGACGAAAGAAATGGCCCAACCCACCCCCATACACATGTATATACATACGTCCACACACGCAAATATACATACCTACACAGCTTTCCATGGTTTACCCCAGACGCTTCACATGCCCCGATTCAATCCACTGACAGCACGTCAACCCCGGTATACCAGAAGTGCAGGGAACAAGAAGTGAGAATTAACTTTTTTAGCGCGCGGGGGGGGGGGGGGGTGTTAAACAAACAGGATGGTGAAAGGCAAGCACGGGACAGAGTGAATCGGAACGATGTGGTATACAGGGCGCGACGTGGTGCCACTGGACTGGCTGAGCCAGGGCATATGAGGCAACTGGGTGAAACCATGGAAAGGTCTGTGGGGCCTGGTTGTGGATAAGGGGCTATGTTTTGGGCACATTAAAAAAAAGACACTTGTAAAACGTACACGAACAAATGAGGCCTTGTCTTCGTCTGTTTTGGCGCTACTACGCTAACGCGGGAAACAGTGAACATGTAACAGAAAGAAAATGTATACCAACGAATTTCTCTCACAAGTGGACACCCTGCGAGCGAAAGGCCACTTCTGACGAGGCTGCATCGTCGTCAGCAGACGGAGAAAATGAATGAATACTTCGTCGTCTGAGGACCTTACCTTACCCTCCTCCTGCGTGGAGCGTAGCCCTTGAAGCTTAGGGAGCACCTTATAAAGCAGATCAAGGTTCGAAAATATAATATCAGTGATAACAATAATGATAATACTACCAATAATGATAACATGGCTGATTCATGTGAGAAACTGCAGAAGCTGGTGACTGAGTTTGGCAAAGTGTGTGAAAGAAGAGAGTTAAGAGTAAATGTGAATAAGAGCAAGGTTATTAGGTACAGTAGGGTTGAGGGTCAAGTCAATTGGGAGGTGAGTTTGAATGGAGAAAAACTGGAGGAAGTAAAGTGTTTTAGATATCTGGGAGTGGATCTGGCAGCGGATGGAACCATGGAAGCGGAAGTGGATCATAGGATGGGGGAGGGGGCGAAAATTCTGGGAGCCTTGAAGAATGTGTGGAAGTCGAAAACATTATCTCGGAAAGCAAAAATGGGTATGTTTGAAGGAATAGTGGTTCCAACAATGTTGTATGGTTGCGAGGCGTGGGCTATGGATGGAGGGTGCGCAGGAGGATGGATGTGCTGGAAATGAGATGTTTGAGGACAATGTGTGGTGTGAGGTGGTTTGATCAAGTAAGTGACGTAAGGGTAAGGGAGATGTGTGGAAATAGAAAGAGCATGGTTGAGAGAGCAGAAGAGGGTGTTTTGAAATGGTTTGGGCACATGGAGAGAATGAGTGAGGAAAGATTGACCAAGAGGATATATGTGTCGGAGGTGGGGGGAACGAGGAGAAGAGGGAGACCAAATTGGAGGTGGAAGGATGGAGTGAAAAAGATTTTGTGTGATCGGGGCCTGAACATGCAGGAGGGTGAAAGGAGGGCAAGGAATAGAGTGAATTGGAGCGATGTGGTATACCGGGGTTGACGTGCTGTCAGTGGATTGAATCAAGGCACGTGTATGGGGGTGGGTTGGGCCATTTCTTTCGTCTGTTTCCTTGCGCTACCTCGCAAACGCGGGAGACAGCGACAAAGCAAAAAAAAAAAAAAAAAAAAAAAATATATATATATGACTGGGTGACGGAGGTCGATCAGGCTCAGGGAAGAAGTGGCCCACCAATTTCTATTGGTGGGCCAAAAATGGAAAGTATTTCATCCAACCTGACCACGTTTAGTGAAGGGAAAGATGCTTCGGGCAATGACGGAATTTCAAAGACTTTCCATGAGCAGATAAGTCACAATCGAAGATAGAAAGTCTCCTGTGAGCTACATAACCATCGTTTTGTGTGTAATAAACACCTCCATTTCGTCAACTGCGTCTTACCTAAACACCTTCACGACCATCACAACTGACAAACTGAACCTTTGTTCATTTCCAATTCATTGAACCTTTCCAAAGAAGAAGAAGTCCAGGTGTCATTAATGGGTGAAAGGTGACATACGTTTAGCAAAATCCGCGTGGATAATACACAGGAAACTGATCCTACACTGGAAATAATATGGGCCTGAGGGAACACTCACCTTTACGTGGCCACAGCGAGGTAATACACAGCAGACAAAGAAGGATTCAACACCTTTTCTGTACCTTCTTTGTCAATTCCATTTTCTTCACGTTGGTTCAGTCCTCCAGTTTCTAAATCACCCACCAGATGACTCTCTCTCTCTCTCTCTCAGTACCATAGCCATCATTTCAAGTAACTGAGTTTCTCGCTATGGCAGATGCTATCCCAAATGACTATTTGGTATATTGGAGACTCCTAATCCTTCAAGGCTGAGCTTCAATCAGGAGCAGGGAAGCAATGGATAGCTTTGGAGTGGGGAAAATCCTTGACGAGACTTATCCATTTCCTACTGATGATGATGCACTGCTTAAGTCGACTTTTCACTCGCAGTGCGACCACAAGTGGGGGAAGTCCTGAATATAATCTATCTATCTATCTATCGTACCGGCCTGCAGCGCGGTAAGGATCGGACTTCGAATCCTCGACGGCTATTGGTAAATCGTTATCATCCACACACACACACACACACACACACTGGCCCTAGTGGTGAAGTGGTTAATGTTACTGACCATGAGTTAGCACGGGCCAGCCCGGGGTCGGACCCGCGTGGGTTCGAATCTTAAGGGGTGTTTTGGCAGTCGGCCCACACTCAACCCAAGTGTTCATCCTCCCCTCGGGGCTGGACGATGCAATGGTTATCTGACTTAAGCTGAGGCGGCAAGAGTGTGGGATGTATGCATACACGGGAGCAAAGACATGGTACGTATATACACACAAGGTGAAGAGACGGGGCAACACCAGTGAGTGTACAACTCTCTCCTCGTTAACACACAAACGGTCATCACAACTCGTTATGACACCGACCTCGAAGCGAATGTAATATATTGTGATATAAAAGGGAGCTGGGATTCGACGTTGTTACTTAAAACTGTCGCCAGAGTCCCACTTTAGGTAGACAGTGAAGCAAATGATAGCATAGTCTTCACGTCTGTGGGTATGGAAACATCAAACTTGTTCAGCTGTTCACATCCCAAGTTAGACGAGAGGGTTGGAGTACGCTTCACAAGTCTGACACTCACACATGCATAAAGAAATAATGGAGGAAAGGTCCAGAGGAAGAGAACAGAGATGGTATCAAAATCAAGATCATTGTAAAAATGCTGAGCCTCCATACTCATCTTGGACCTCACTTTATGTAAAATTATCCTCCGTCTTCGACGCAAGCATCACGCAAGTGCGCCCTCACCACACGGTTATAATAGTTGGCGAAACACCCCGAAGAACACTTAGTATGTACGCTATTCCCTTAAGGCAATTCTAATTACGCAACGAGCCGTTAGAACACTTTAAAGATGCAGAAATAATCACTTAAAGCAATCAAAGTTACACACTTATCGCCTAGAGCACTTAATGATGCAATATAATCACTTGAAACAATTCAAGATACACAATGATCACTTAAAACACTTTAAAATAGACTGCACTCACTTAAAACACTTTAAGATAGACTGCAGTCACTTAAACACTTTAAGATGGACTGCAATCACTTAAAACATTTTAAGATGGACTGCAATCACTTAAAACACTTTAAGATGGACTACAATCAATTAAAACACTTTAAGATAGACTGCAGTCACTTAAAACACTTTAAGATAGACTGCAGTCACTTAAAACACTTTAAGATGGACTGCAATCACTTAAAACACCTTAAGATGGAATGCAATCACTTAAAACAGAAAGTCCATCTCACTCCCGGCCACACCTTAAGACTCCGAAAAGTTCCTGAGGTTCGAACAACGAAGCAAGCAGAAGGGAAGTGCCTTATTGAACCACCAGATGTCTCACCGGGATGTTTACGACGAGGACGGGGGAAGGGAGGGGGTGGGGGAAAATGACGTAATCCCCATATACCGATAAAAGAACAGGTTGTGATGACGATGGATTGCTGTCATAATGATAATAAATGTGTCAATAATCTGAACAGCCCAGCAAAACACTTCTTAAAGGCGCAACAAAAATGTCTCAAATGCACAACAAAGAACATGTTAAATGCAAGACAAAGAACATCATAAATGAGCGACAAAGAACGTCTTAAATGCATGACAAAGAACGTCTTAAAGGTATGACAAAGAACGTCTTAAATGCACGACAAAGAACGTCTTAAAGATATGACAAAGAACATGTTAAATGCACGACAAAGAACAACTTAAATGCATGAATAACGTCTTAAATGCACAACAAAGAACATCATAAATGCACGACAAAGAACGTCTTAAATGCACGACAAAGAACAACTTAAATGCATGACAAACAACGTCTTAAATGCACAACAAAGAACATCATAAATGCACGACAAAGAACGTCTTAAATGCACGACAAAGAACAACTTAAATGCACGACAAAGAACATCTTAAACAAAGAACGTCTTAAGTGCACAACAAAGAACGTTACTTAAATGCTCGACAAAGAACGTCTAAAAAGCACGACAAAGAACGTAATAAAAGCACGACAAAGAACATCATAAAAGCACGACAAAGAACATAATAAAAGCACGACAAAGAACGTGCACAACATCGTTCAGAGATTCAAGGTTGCCATCCCAGTTCATCCTCTGCGACACAGTTACCAGAACGCGCGGTGATCCATGACTAGAGGAAGGCCTGATCAACAGCACGCCAGACTGTGTGGCAAATTGCCCATAACCACACCAGCTGTGTGTGTGGGTGTGTGGTAACGATGCCCCTCAAGATGACGTGATTACGTCGTGGTGTTCATGTGTGCTTGATATTTTTTTTTTTCTTCATGCATTGCTGAAGTGATTTTTTATAAAAATGCATGAATTATACGCCCTTATTGGACTGACTTGTACGGGTAGACGTGGCATAATATGTACAGGTTTATGTTGGTGGGGGTGGGTTGAGAGAGAGAGAGAGAGAGAGAGAGAGAGAGAGAGAGAGAGAGAGAGAGAGAGAGAGAGAGAGAGAGAGAGAGAGAGAGAGAGAGTGTGTGTGTGTCCGTTTACCTGCGCGCGCGCGCGTTTGCTTGTTTGCCTGAAAAAATCAAGGCAGACGACCCATTGAGAAGGCTGAGGATGCGTCATGGAGGAAGCGGTGTGACCCAGAGAGAGAGAGAGAGAGAGAGAGAGAGAGAGAGAGAGAGAGAGAGAGAGAGAGAGAGAGAGAGAGAGAGAGAGAGAGAGAGACCCAATGAGAAAGTGAGGGGGATGGGGGAGTGTGAGTGTCGATGAGACCCACCTGGGATAGGAAAGAGACGTATCGAACTGTGTCAGGTTGACAGCAACGTAAACCAAAATAAACTCACACGTTAAGTACATGACACAACAACGTTGGTGTGACTCTACGTTATTCTAAACCTCCCAAACACCTCTGTGAATAACGGGCACTGGGCTGTCATCTACGGTACGACTTCCAACCCCTTTCAGACATATGTGGCAGGGAAGGCGTGAACACGCACAGCTCGTTATCGCTCACGAAGGCACGAATCGTCGGGGGTCAAGATAAAGCCATCAAAGGGGGATATCGCCCATACGACAGGCGTCCTCGTCAGGATGGCCAACAGCTGGATTCAACGACGGCAGGAGGAGAGTGCTATTCAAACTGCGCCTCGAAATGGGGTCTCTCGTCACGCTGGACACCGTACGGGAGCGACCAAAGCCCTGTGCGAGGCTGGGGGGGATCACTCGGGGTTCTGGCCACAGCTTTCTTGCCCACCATCCGCCTCCCACATAAGACGGGGCACATCCGTGAACACGGCCACCCAATATTAACGTCACGGCAGAGACACAACAACCATAACAAAGACAAAAGAATTCCCAGACTTTCGTCTCGCAGGACACCCAAGTTTCAGATGGACCGCTATATTTACGGATGAGAAGTGTTTACCGGGCTCCGTCTGCTCGAGATTGAGGCGCGAGCGAAAAGTCACTTTGGTTTGGCGAGGTTGTGTGACCGGGCGTAGTAGAGCCTGGTCCACGACCCACTCGCCTTATTCCAAAAAAGAGTCTGCAATTCTCTTGTTACTGAGAGTAGCGTCGCCTCGGGCTGCACGTGCCTTTAGAGAGATCCTGGGCGACACCAGGATCCTTTTTCTCAGAAAGAATGAAAGATATTGTTCCTCCTCGAGAAAGCCAGGTGTGGCAACGGGCGAGCGAGCGTAAATTTCTGGGCCTGCATGTGATGATCATCTGGACACGGGGCGAGCTGGTGAAAACAGATGGAAGGTTCGCAGGCCAAGATGAACATCAGTGTTTCAGGTGAGGTATTTCTTGCCCTTAGTGCCAAGCCATGATATCGTCTCATCCACACTGCAATACACTCCTGTGAAATTAGAAGACCCACCCACACTGGCTCACCCAGCACATGGAAGTGTAAAATCCTCGACTGGTCCTCAGGCCGTTGTGATATGAACTCGATCGAGGAGAATGTGTGGGCAATCGTTCATGTGTCGCGCGTGGAACGTGAGGAGGGGAGGAGGAAGGTGGTGTAGCTGCGTCGCCACTGAACGTAAGGTCCGGGAGGTGAGGGAACTGACGAGCCGGCGTCGTAACATCTACCCGGGAGTATAGACGAAGTGGCTGACGCACTGGGAAGCTGTTCCTCCTCATACTGAAAGACAAATCCTCTTACCATTTCATTACCGTACTACTAAGGTGACGCCTGGCAAAGATAAGAGACGTCATCGCATATCACATACATGAATCAAATAAAGCGATGTTCAGCTCTCGGTACAAGCGAGGTATTTAGCTTCACATACATTATAGAATGAATGCATTAATATCCATTTCATATCAGGAGGTTCAACGTATTCTTATGGAATCCAACACCGAAGTTAATCTTGAATTGTTTATAAGTCACTGCAATTGCAATGACCGAATAAAAGCATGTAGCAACGTCTGCAAATACTGATTCCGTTCCCCATCCCAACTCAACCTGCATTATGCATACTGATTAGAACACAACCGGCGATCGATGGCGAATTATTCATCCTTTAGTGGCTGTTGACTCTTGACGTCTTTACATGCCAGTACATAAGAGTCTCTGATCTCATCAATTACAGGCGAGAGTTAGTTTCAATAATATTAAATCTAGTAAGTGGCATAAACGAGAAACATGATCACATGACATAAAACATCGTTCAGTTAAACAGGTCCAGTCAGAGGCCTGGCCCATTACTGACAAGTGTTAAAACATCACAAGATATGTTAATACTGATACCTTTTTAACCCTACTCCAAAACCTGACCCCATGTGGATCTAGCATTACGTCTGTTAGTCTTCATTATACTATTAACTTCGCCTCCGTTGCTGTTCCATCCTCCTTGTATTTGTTCTTAACCGCACATAGACAGTTAACGTCAGTGATCCTTCGTTTTACGTTGTAATGTAAACCGTCGCCATCACAGTCAACTTCATCAGTACATTTCGCTCCACCGTTCTCCTGCCCCCACCATAACCTTCCTCTCCTTTCATCCCCCTCCCCCTTTCCCCATGTCTGAAAAATACATTAACAAATACATTTAACCTGGAAACAGTAAATTTCTTTAATTGTACAGACCTCAAATTAATACCATTCACCCTTGGGAGATAACCATCTACAGATCACGAACCCTTCACCAGCTGGCATGAAATTCCTGGTCCACCTCGTACACACTCCGGTGCGACGACATCTGTTGGCTCAGACAGGCACTTCCTTCTGCCGCTTCGGCGCTCGAACCGCGGGACTTTCGCAGACACACTGTGGCTGGAATCGGGACAGAATCTTTGGTCCCGAGTGTACACCAATCCCGTCAACCACTGTGAGCTGACCACCAGTCGCTCAAAACCACTTTATGACATGATCACTTAAAGTTATGGTACGATTACTTTAAGTTATAGTACGATTACTTAAAAGTTATGGTACGATTACTCAGACTTATGGTACGATTACTTAAAGTTATGGTACGATTACTTAACGTTATGGTAAGATTACTTAAAGTTATGGTACGATCACTCAACGTTATGGTATGATCACTTAAAGTTATGGTACGATTATTTAAAGTTATGGTACGATTACTTACAGTTATGGTACGATCGCTTAGTTATGGTAGGATTACTTAGTTATGGTACGATTACTTAACGTTATGGTACGATTACTTAAAGTTATGGTACGATTACTTAACGTTATGGTACGATTACTTAAAATTATGGTACGATTACTTACAGTTATGGTACGATCGCTTAGCGTTATGGTACGATTACTTAAAGTTACGGTACGATCACTTAACGTAATGATACGATTACTTAAAGTTATGGTATGATTATTTAAAGTTATGGTACGATTACTTACAGTTATGGTACGATCACTTAAAGTTATGGTACGATCACTTAAAGTTATGGTACGATCACTTAAAGTTATGGTACGATTACTTAAAGTTATGGTACGATCACTTAAACATATGTAGTTATGGTACCATTACTTAAAGTTATGAGTCACACTTACTTGAAGCAATGAAGTCACTTTAGAAACTGTTGCTTAAGCAGGCTACTTGTTCCCATGTTTCTGATGTACATAATTTCAAAAATAGAATCAAAATGAAAGAATAAAAAATTCACAAGTATGGAGCAAAATAAATAAATAAATAAATAAAATAAAGAAATAAAACCCACTCCAAATTATATTCCCAAAATTGTCACATAAAAGCTAAAACTATACAATCATAAACATTAAACAGGATTTTGTGGGAAAAAAATCTTTATCCTCCAGAGAATTTTTGATTGTGCGTTACAATCATTAGACAACCATAAACGAATGAAGTACAACTCTATATCCACGCAGGTATAGAGTCATTATAATGCTTTACTCGCAGATAATGGATAACCAAATCCGAAGAACATGAGCATTAGGAAGATATCATCTTTTGATCTTGTAGGACCAGACTGCTTGCGAAACGAGAACATTCTCAGCCTTTTTGAAATAAACAAGAATAACCGTTTTCTTTTTTCCTTTTTTTTTTTTTTTTGACCTGGTGGTGCAATCCTGGGATTCGTCATGGCTCCTTCAGGCTACACCAAAGCTTGTTGGTTGAGGAGATATTTTTCCCTTTCCCTCGTAATACCAATACAAAGTTGTCTCTCATCACTCTCGAAGCTTCCACTTGTTTACATTTTCTCATTCTCCTTCAGACTTCTCATCTCTCATCGTTTTCGGGACGTTCATCTCATTCACACTTCATCACTTACGAGAACAACTGTTTCCTACACAGATATTTTTGTGTTTCTCAAGATTCCATAATGTGAACTTATTGACCACTAGGCAACACCGAGAATCGAACCCCGGACTATCCGTGAGGCAGCCGGGCAGCCTAACACCCCGAAGGCCTGAGTATTGACTCACGGGAACGCCATGGGTTGTAAACGATTTACATGTGTACATGACATGGTTCAAGACAGATTCCATATTCCACGTAAAAATATGACTGTTACACTCCAATGCCAAAATAAAGCGTTCAGACAGCAAATCGACATGAACTTTAATGGTCTACATGATACATCAAAAAAAGGAGGGGTTCTTGGTCAGGGATATACGCAATCAGACTCCATCTCTGCCGGGGCGTGGTGAGAGCCTGGCTACCAGAGATAGGAGAGAGAGAGGGAGAGAGGAGGGTTGGGTGGATACTTCAGTCACTGTACCAGAGTCAGTGTAGGAACAGAAAACGGTCAGTTTATCCCAAGGGATTATGGGAAGGGACAAGTAACATCCTCGCGTCTCTTGCATCTTGAAGACAGAGGCTCCTGCCACTTATATATATATATATATATATATATATATATATATATATATATATATATATATATATATATATATAGAGAGAGAGAGAGAGAGAGAGAGAGAGAGTATATATCATACGTTTCACATATACCCCTGCAGAACTTACGACTAACGCAATTCCGATATGGAACCGAAAGGTTCTGTATGGTTTCACCGTTCCCGGGGCTGTGGCAGTGGTGCGTGTGCGTTTCCCTTCGCGACGTCTCATTAACATGGAGGGGTGGGGGGACGGACGAGAGAGACGTGCACCACAAACAGAAGACTTGAGACAAGGAGCAGCCCCACCGAAGACCACACTCTGGCTACTGGATACATGTTAACATTTGCACTGAACGTCGGTGGTCGTCTCCTCCTGTTGTGGTTTCAAAGCCTGAGGTCGTCTCCTCCTGTTGTGGTTTCAAAGCCTGTGGTCGTCTCCTCCTGGTGTGGTTTCAAAGTCTGTGGTCGTCTCCTCCTCCTGGCGTGGTGTCAAAACCCGCGATCGTCGGCTCCTCTGCTCCTGGTGTGGTGAAATGTTCCTGCTTTCGTTCTCGGACGCCAGTCATCACCTGCGGGATCAGGATCATCATATCCAGACGAACAGGCAGTACACGTATCCCTACCGATGGGTGGCTGACGCTCACAGTGTTCCGTGGGCTCAGCAACACACGAACACAACACGCGGGCCCATGCTCAGGACCTGGAGTGACAACAACACACGGAGGAGGATCATACGAAACTGAGAGATCAAACCGAAGGAAAATGAGAAAAAAATTTCCATCAGGATATAAAGGCAAAGAGAAACACAATCAAAATGCATGGTATCACATACTCTCCTGCGAAGCGATTCAAAAGGAAATGTTTCCAGAGGAAGAGGGGGGCGCACTGAATTAAGAACCTCAGAGAAAAAAAAAAAAGAGAAAGGAGGGTCGTCTCTGGTTGCGCTTACACGAGGCGGAATAAGTAATAGGAAAACGGTCATAACAAAGACGAGAGACTCTTGAAAATAGAAGGCAGAGAACAGGAACATATCCTGGGCCAGATGAACGGCAGCAGAGGTTACTGAGTGATGTCCATGAACAGAGAGCTAGGAAAGTTGAGACAGAAATACGAGTCAAATTGTTAAGTGAAGCTGTAGAGACAGTAATATACACCGTCAGAGACGGTGTGTGCGCGCGCGCGCGCGCGCGCGTGTGTGTGTGTGTGTGTGTGTGTGTGTGTGTGTGTGTGTGTGTGTGTGACATACGCAAGTGACTGACGACTTCTGGACTGGAAGAGGACCATATTCCAGCCAAGGATCGAAACGGTGGAGACGGGAGAAGCAGCGACCGATGTACTAACAGAGAATACTTCTGTAGGAAAAAGAAACAAAGACAACTGGTATACATACATATATATATATATATATATATATATATATATATATATATATATATATATATATATATTTTTTTTTTTTTTTTTCAAACTATTCGCCATTTCCCGCGTTAGCGAGGTAGCGTTAAGAACAGAGAACTGGGCCACTGAGGGAATATCCTCACCTAGCCCCCTTCTCTGTTCCTTCTTTTGGAAAATTAAAAAAAAAAAATTGAGAGGGGAGGATTTCCAGCCCCCAGCTCCCTCCCCTTTTAGTCGCCTTCTACGACACGCAGGGAATACGTGGGAAGTATTCTTTCTCCCCTATCCCCAGGGATAATGTGCAGATATGCTTCAGAGTTGACATACAGTTCAGTAAGGCACGAGAGGAGGGTAGAGTGCTATGGGAGTGGAAGTGGGCAGTGAGCCAGAGCTTCAGTGACTGTCAAGTGTCACTCCTTTTTTGGCCCAGGTAGCGGCTGTCTTTTTCGCCCACCTGCCTCGAATATATGAGCTGATGGCTTCCAGTCCATAAACGTAACAGCCTCTCCGTCTGAAACACAACACTCGTCAAGACATGACTCATACATCACCACACCCTGTCTCTCCCTTGCTACCCACCACCACCACAACCACTCCAGCCCCTCCTGGCTACCACAGCCTCCATCACCACCAATGGCTTCACGCGTCGAGTGGGGTTCCGTAAGGCTCACTCCCACGACCCAAACTTTTCACCATCTGCATCAACGACTTAGCGACGGGTGGCTGGCTGACTTGCAGGATCTCAAAATCTGCCGACGACACTAAACTGGGAAACAAACTAACTCAAGTTAGACTGCCTCAACATGCAGAGGGATTTAGACAATCTGGTAAAGTGGACGCCGTAAAGTGCACAGACACATGACACAGGCTTTCAACGTAGGGAAAAGCAAAGTTCATCACTTAAGTGCCCCCAAGAATAAAAATCACGGGTAAGAAATGCTCGATAAACCTTAACTAATAAGTGAAGGAAGAAAAAGACATTAGGGTGATTAACTGTAATGACCATGAATGTGGCAAGCAATGCCCAACCGCGTATAGTAAAGCCAGTAGCATGTTAGGTCTCACAGCTCGAAATGTAAACTTCAACACAAAGGATTACGATACTCGCCCTATATAGTGCCCTGGTCAGACCCCCTTATTTGGAGTGGGTCGTTCAGCTCTGTGGTCACCCAAACTTCATCAAAGATAGAGAGAAACTGGAGCGAGTTCAAAGAAGAGCAACCAAACTGATTCCTTCACTCAAAATGAAGCTTCATAAGGAACGACTTAGAAAGTTGATGTAATTCTCTCTCTAAAAAAGGCACAGACTTCAAGATGAGCTGAAAGAAAGGTTTGAAATACTAGATAATATCGATAACATATACGAAAATCTCTTCACCTTATGCAAAGACTCACTGACCAGAAAAGACGGTGTGAAGACATAAGACACATGATGTGATTACAGCGTGGGTAAAAGAGTACTTTCACATGTAGATTGGCAGAGCAATGGGATAAACGACCACTCGGGGGAGTACACTCAATGACCACAAATAACGTTTCAATCACGGGCTGGACAAATCATCCACTGACATCTCTCATCAGCAAGAAACCCCAAATTACTTTTTCCTTTTTTACAGCAGAGCAGACCAGGTGTCGTTCACCATTTACAGATTTTTTCCCTCACCATCCACACTTTCCTGTGTAACGTACATGCCAGTTTCGTACTACAATATCACATCACATTACCTCCTCATCTTTTTCCTTCCGGCTGTTGAGCCAGAGGATGAGGTGGGTGGGGGAGGTTTGCCTTCTGCTTTGCTATTTTGTTTCTACCGCTAGATTTATCCTTCCTCCATAGATGGCGTCCTTAAGGAGCATCAAGTCTCCTTTTCCCTGATATTTCCTAAGTACCACTCACTCCCTTTCTCTCCCTGGCTACCACACCCTCCCCCACCAGCCCTACCACATCGCTCCACATTCTTCCTCATCTGTCTCCACTTCTTCCCTTCACTTTCCCTAGCTACCACACCCTCCCCCACCAGCCCTACCACATTGCTCCACATTCTTCCTCATCTGTCTCCACTTCTTCCCTCCTCCACCAGACATCTCAATTTCTCAACTATTTTCTCTTCCATTTTATCTGCACGTCATCTTCAGTTTAATTACACACATACTCTCTCGTCGTTTCTATATCATATATAACTTGTCAGTTATGCAGCAAGCATTTTCTTTTCTAATATTCGTTTTTATCTGAATTTGTTCCCTAAGAGATAGGTCCTTTTTACTATTTTGATACTGGCTATTGTATTTGTAGTCTTACCTCTGCTCGTCAATTCTAGAGAAGTCTCCCCTGACCCAAACAATTTTTGGAACGTTTTCTTTTTTTCGGTCAAACTTTTCCGATATTCTTGTCTTTTGAGTCATCTTACCGTTTTCTTCATCTAGCTTCAACCAATTTTCTCAATGCTTCCTATTTTTTTTTTTTTTTTGACCCTCCAAACTATATTCCATTTTTCTTAAGTTCCTCCCAATTCCCCCACCAGCTTTCTTCCCATTTTCTCTATCGAAATTCTTCGCCATTCCTCCCTTCCCTCACCTCTGCCTCACAATAACCTGAAACAATATACCTTGAACAATTTTGTACCACAGGACCTCATTTTCTTTTTCCTTTTCATCTCCATTTTCTATCTCCCCCAGTTTTCCTTATACACCTTCTTGCAGCCCAACACAGTCCCAGCCTCTCTTGTACACCGGATCTCTTCTCTGTTTCCCCCCTCGCGATCATGAATGTATGTATAACTTCCCACAAAATGGTCCCCCACAACACCTTAGTAACCCCCCATAACACGGCCTTATTAAAGGAATATAACGGAACAAAACTGATGCAAAGACATGGACGCCGACCAACAACACAAAAAACCCCCGTTTTCTATGCGAGGAAGGAGAGCTGACCTCCCCCACCCCCGACCCCAGGGCTTCATTCCGCGGGCATTTAATTTAGCGTTAATCGTGTTGCCCTGACCCGCCGCGGATTGTGAGCGTTTAAAGATCACCTACGTTAAGAGAGGGGCTCGTAATCGTAAGATCCGTGGTGGTGGAGGGGGTGAAAATTGTCATGGGAATGAGCAGCAAGCAAGAAATGCAGCTCATAGTGATAATAACCCATGCGAATACCAACAACTTCCATAACTTGGAGGAAGAACATAACTGAAATATGCAGGTCATATATATATTTTTTTCAACCGTGCCGCAGCTGGGTGAGGATGGGTGGTTCTGGAGGGTTTCTTACACGGGTGAGAGGTAACTTTATATACGTTACTTACCCTTGCCCAAGAGGAGGCGGGAGGAGCACAAAATAAGATTAACGGATGAGAGCATGTGTAGCCATATTAGCCGTAATTGTGTGTTTGTTCATGTGAGCTAAATGGATGTTGCCTGGGGGCCCCGATGGATGTAGCCGGGGGGCCCCGATGGATGTAGCCGGGGGGCCCCGATGGATGTAGCCGGGGGTCCCGATGGATGTTGTCGGGGGGGGGGGGATCCGATGGATGTAGCCGGGGGGCCCAGATGGATGTTGTGGGGGGACAATGGATGTTGCCGGGGGGCCGATGGATGTTGCCGGGGCGGCCAATGGATGTTGCCGGGGCGGCCAATGGATGTTGCCGTGGCCACGATGGATGTTGCCAGGGCTACGATGGATGTTGCCGGGGCGGCCAATGGATGTTGCCGTAGCCACGATGGATATTGCCGTGGCCACGATGGATGTTGCCGTGGCTACGATGGATGTTGCCGTGGCTGCGATGGATGTTGCCGGGGCCGCGATGGATGTTGCCGGGGCCGCGATGGATGTTGCCGTGGCTACGATGGGTGTTGTCGGGGGCCCCGATGGATGTAGCCGGGGGGCGGGGCCCCGATGCACGTTGCCGGGGCGCGACCAACCATGTCGCCAAGAGCCGTCGTGCTCAAGGTTGGGCGCATCGTCACCCTTGGTGAGGCTGTATGTATGACTAGTGAGTAAAGCCTCGTCACGAGACATCTCACTCCAAAGGAGTCTACATTTCCCTGCTACTGGAAGTAGCGTAGCCATGGGCTGATGTGGCGTTTAGGAAGCGCCCTGGGTAACACCGGGGTTCCTTCACGAGAAGCGATCCGGAGGTAATTATAAATAAAGTAAATGAATGTAAGTAAATGTATTTTGTGTTTATGAGTCTGTATCATAACCTGGATTTTGTACTACTGTACGGGGAGGGAGTTTTAACACTGGTGGGAAACCCCATCTCTTGAACATTCTCTACTATCATGCCACTTCTTCACTCCATGTACGGCATCTGCATTAATCACGTCTTCATTCATTCATTCATTTCATTCATCTAACACTTTTATACTGCAGAAGTACTTCCTTTCATCTTTTCTGACAAGTATCTAGTTTAATTACATGTTATGTCCTCCGGTAGCTCAAAGAGTGCGTGAGGTGAAGCAATGTACTGAGCTAGGAAGAGTGTGGTTGGTCAATAAGGGTGTGTTTTTCGTGGCGCAGTGGGGTGAGTCAGGAAGAGTGTGGTTGGTCAATAATAGCAAGTGAAGTGGAATGGCCTGTGGGTGGGGCACGAAGTGTCTGATGTGGCTTTTTGGATGGTGGAATACGTGGTGTCAAGTGTGTTTGTGTGTGTGTGTGTGTGTGTGTGTGTGTAGAGGGTGAAGCAGGTGTTGTCTGGTGTGGTAGTGGAGGGTGAAGATGGTGTCTGGTGTGGTAGTGGTGGGTGGAGCAGATGGTGTTTCGTGTGTTAGTGGATGGTGGAGAAGGTGGTGTCTGGAGT
Organism: Panulirus ornatus; assembly: GCF_036320965.1. Classification (NCBI taxonomy): domain Eukaryota; kingdom Metazoa; phylum Arthropoda; class Malacostraca; order Decapoda; family Palinuridae; genus Panulirus; species Panulirus ornatus. Next base: position 15,828,318 of record NC_092273.1, read on the forward strand.
TGGAGTGGAGGGTGAAGCAGATGGTGTCCGGTGTGGTAGTGGTGGGTGGATCAGATGGTGTCTCATGTGTTTGTGGAGGGTGGAGCAGGTGGTGTCTGATGTGGTAGAGGGGTGGAGCAGGTGGTGTCTCTTAGGTTTGTGGAGGGTGAAGCAGACGGTGTCTGGTGTGCTAGTGGAAGGTGGAGTAGGTGGTGTCTAGTATGGTAGTAGAGACTGGAGCAGGTGGTGTCCGGTGTGGTAGTGGGAGTGGAGCAGGTGGTGTCCGGTGTGGTAGTGGGAGTGGAGCAGGTGGTGTCTCTTGTGTTTGTGGAGGGTGGAGGAGGTGGCGTCTGGTGTGGTAGTAGGGGGTGGAGCAGGTGGTGTCTCTTGGGTTTGTGGAGGGTGGAGGAGGTGGTGTCTGGTGTGGTAGTGGAGAGTGGAGCAGGTGGTGACTGGTGTGGTAGTGGAGGAAGGAGCAGGTGGTGTCTGGTGTGGTAGTGGAGAGTGGAGGAGGTGGCGTCTGGTGTGTTAGTGGAGGGTGGAGCAGGTGGTGTCTGTTGTGGTAGTGGAGGGAGGAGCAGGTGGTGTCTGGTGTGGTAGTGGAGGGTGGAGCAGGTGGTGTCTGGTGTGGTAGTGGAGGGAGGAGCAGGTGGTGTCTGGTGTGGTAGTGGAGGGTGGAGCAGGTGGTGTCTGTTGTGGTGGAGGAGGGTGGAGCAGGTGGTGTCTGTTGTGGTAGTGGAGGGGAAGCAGGTGGTGTCTGCTGTGGTAGTGGAGGGTGGAGCAGGTGGTTCGGTGTGGTAGTGGAGGAGGAGCAGGTGTCTGTGTGTAGTGGAGAAGGAGCAGGTGGTGTCTGGTGTGGTAGTGGAGGGTGAAGCAGGAGGTATCTAGTGTGGTAGTGGAGGGTGGAGCAGGTGGTGTCTGGTGTGGTAGTGAAGGGTGGAGCAGGTGGTATCTCGTGTGGTAGTGGAGGGAGCAGCAGGTGGTGTCTGGTGTGGTAGTGGAGGGTGAAGCAGAAGGTATCTGGTGTGGTAGTGGAGGGTGGAGCAGGTGGTACCTGGTGTGGCAGTGGAGGGTGGAGCAGGTGGTGATCTGGTGGTAGTGGAGGGAGGAGCAGGTGGTGTCTGGTGTGGTAGTGGAGGGTGGAGCAGGTGGTGTCTGTTGTGGTAGTGGAGGAAGGAGCAGGTGGTGTCTGTTGTGGTAGTGGAGGGAGGAGCAGGTGGTGTCTGGTGTGGTAGTGGAGGGTGAAGCAGGTGGTATCTGGTGTGGTAGTGGAGGGTGGAGCAGGTGGTATCTGGTGTGGCAGTGGAGGGTGGAACATGTACTTCAAAATAACAGACAATTGGAGATCTGGCTGTCCATAATGAGGTGTTGGGCAACCTTAAATATAATGATGGTAGAAACATGATAGCAAGGCTGCAGAGGGGGACTTCCTCACCTATGTTTCCCTCCGGCTCAGAGGCTAAGAAAAACAGTAGAGGAAGAAACACCATGTAGTATGGAGGAATTATACTACCATGGGATTCTTACAGGATATTGTGAACGAGAAAAGTTCCGTACTAACTTTGCGAACGGGTGCAACGACGCTGAACTTTGAGAAAGAAAAAGAAAAAAAACCCAGGTTGAATGATCTCCTGAAACTATGATTATTTATTGATAACAGATATCACTGAAGTATTTGTCTGGCTAAGATGTGACGTATCTATATATACTGTGACCAATATCCCTCAGTTAAAAGAAGCCTTCGTCAAGGCCATCTCTGGTGAGAAAAAAAAGAACGAGAGAGAGAGAGGGAAAAAAAAAACGTAGAAATTTATCAGCGAACTGTAGGTGTTTGTGGATCCGACTCTTAAAAGTAAAAATGTTACCAGAGGAGGATAACACGAGAGGAGGAGGAGGAGGAAGAGGAGGAGGAGGAAGAGGAGGAGGAGGAAGAGAATTTCCCCTTCTAGTTACTCCAGGGAAAAGGGGCACCAAAACAATTAATTCTCGAGTGGCCAGTCTCCTCATAAAATTCCGTGGGATGTCGTATCCAAACATGAACCTCAAGTCCAAACCTTGGTGGCATGGAAACAGACAGACACCTCACGACACCAGTGGCCAAAACGGTACGTGTAGAAAGGTGAGAGAGCATACACAAAGGGATGGCTGGGGAAAGAAGGTGGTGCCTGAAGAAATAATGAGACGGAAGGCTGCTAGGGAGATCGACAAAGAACGTGAAGCGACTTCATTAGGTCGGGAGTCGGCTATTAATTTGGGGAAAAGTGGAGGAGAGGCTGAACTACAGTCGTTCCTGGAGACGTCAGAAAGGTTTGTCAGTAGATATGAAATAGGCATATTCTCTTTTACACGAAGGTAAGATCGATTTTACGAACACCAGCTTTGCAGTGAATCCGAACAGAAATGAAACCAGATCAAGTTTCACTGGAAGGCAGGAGGTTCATGTCCCGATAAGCTCTGTCTTAAAGGCGATAGGCATCAGACAAAGAGAGATCAAACCATGACTGATGGGAGAGAGATCTACCAAAATATAGTACCCCACGTTCCAGCCAAGTTATCCTCCGCTGTACGTTCAGCACAGCGTGAGGTATCTCGGAAAAAAAAGAAAAAAAAAAAGAAAAAAGTGAAAAAAAGCAGTAATTGTTGCAAGGAAAGTAGTCAGTAAAGAAACGGTATAGCGGTAACCGCTGGTGGGAGAGAGGATGAAAAATACGATTGTGGTTATAGAGGGTGGGGGGTTAAGGGTGCTGAATTGTATATATCTAGTGGGAGTATTCAGACAATCAAAAATTCATAGGTCAGATATGTTGAAAAAGGGTGTGGTGACCGACAGGCACACTCGTGTTGGATGTTTGATGATTTGTTTCACGTCACTGAGGAAGAAAAAAGAAGGCCTCGGCTCCGCCGGGATCATCTCCGGTAGAGGTTTACCAATCCTTTAAATCCCCTGCATAGTGGATTTCAACAACACATGGATGTGAACAGAGCAATGGTTCGTGGTTGGCAATCAAGCAGTCGAAGAGTTGCACACAGCTGAAGAGAACTGGAAAAAGCCACTGAAAGTGGGATGTCTTAATTTGTTGCTAAATGGAAGTAAGAGCAAGGAGCCAGTATGAATTATGTGCTCTGAAGTGTCATCTTTGAGATGGGTACGGCAGAAGACTGAACGCCAGGAACTGACTTTTAAGGAAGAAGAGAAAACCTACCTGGGCCAGGGAGGGGTAAATGACAACCGCCTCGGTGCTAGCTCATGCAACGCCATCAGTAATACCCTGAAAACTCTTGCGTTAGTGCTTCCCTGGGTTGGTAGAGTGCCTGTCACCCGCTACATTTACTACATCTGGCAGCAATATACTCCAATGTTCTACAACTGAAAAAAAAAAAAATATCTATGTTGCCATCACATCCTCCCTTTTTAATCTTCATGTTTCTTATGTCTAGTCAATGAATCTCTCTCTCTCTCTCTCTCTCTCTCTCTCTCTCTCTCTCTCTCTGATATTACGGAATTTCTGTGTTATGTTGTCGACGTAATTTAGCATTTCAAAAGCTATTATATCTCCTTAGAACCTATGGTACCTTTTAGAGAGAGAGAGAGAGAGAGAGAGAGAGAGAGAGAGAGAGAGAGAGAGAGAGAGAGAGAGAGAAATAATTCAAGTTCTCCGAGTCTTTTCTCACAAAAATTCATTTATAAGTGAGGGATTTAGTTTGGCTGCTCCTCTTTGAATTCGCTCTAATTTTCCTTCGTCTCTGATCAAGTTCGGTGTACTAGAACCGAACACCGTACTCCAGGCGAGGACCGACCACAACGTTATAAACAATTGGGTATCATACCCTTTATCTTATAGTTTACAATTCTTGCTTGGGAAACCTAAAATCCTTTTGGCTATATTGTGTGCGATCAGGGTAGGGAAATATAGCAACCTGTGCTATATTAAGTGCGATCAGGGTAGGGAAATATAGCAACCTGTGCTATATTGTGTGCGATCAGGCTAGGGTAATATAGCAACCTGTGCTATATCGTGTGCGATCAGGCTAGGGAAATATAGCAACCTGTGCTATATTGTGTGCGATCAGGCTAGGGTAACATAGCATCCTTTTGGCTATACTGTGTGCGACCAAGCATCAGTTTTCGTATTCAGGTTAGTAATGATAATTACTCCCGGGTCTTTTGGTTTTTACCTCCAACAGTTGTTCATCTTGTAGTCTGAGTGGTCTTCACAATTTTTCTTCTTCTTAGCGCTTTGTCTGACCGGTTCATCAGAACGTCTTGATCATTTTGAATCTTCCGGCAGTTACCCTTTGACGTGTGTGTGTGTGTGTGTGTGTGTGAGTGTGTGTGTGTGTGTGTGTGTGTGTGTGTGTGTGTGTGTGTGTGTAAGGGGGAGGGGGGAGAAACACGCAGTGTCTGGTGTGTGTGCGTGTGCGTGTGTGTGTGTGTGTGTGTGTAAGGGGGAGGGGGGAGAAACACACAGTGTCTGGTGTGTGTGTGTGTGTGTGTGAGTAAGGGGGAGGGGGGAGAAACACACAGTGTCTGGTGTGTGAGTGTGTGTGTGTGAGTGTGTGTGTGTGTGTGTGTGTGTGTGTGTGTGTGTGTGTGTGTGTGTGTGTGTGTGTGTGTGTGTGAGTGAGGCTGGTGGTGTCTGGCTGTGGTAGGCGTCACGTACACGAAGGAGTCGCTGACTGCGCCCCACTGCCCAGGTGATAAGGACACTTGGATGGATAACAATCATGCACTTGATCAGGCGCCCCATCATCAACACACTTCACCCGCTTTATCTCGGCCTGAGATAAAGCAGACAGTCAATGGAATCACCCGCGCCAGCACCAATGCAGGCGTGCAAGCGTTGCCATGCCGGAATAGGTTTCCTGTGATCCTCTTCTTCTTTTTTTTCCCTTCCTAGTATAATGAGCGGCATGACAGGACCACCAGTCTCGCGTGAAGTGGAAAAAAAAGAAATGAGAGGAGGGAGGAGGACGCGATGGCTGATCAAGGCTTCGGCAAAGTTTTTGTGGATCTGACTCACACAGATGGAAAGGGTTTAGAGAGAGAGAGAGAGAGAGAGAGAGAGAGAGAGAGAGAGAGAGAGAGAGAGAGAGAGAGAGAGAGAGAGAGAGAGAGACCTACGTCGTAACGGGACAGAGAGGACTGGCTGGAAAAAAGAGGTGATGGGGGAAGAAAAAAACGAAAAAGAATGAGGAAGCGATTGTGCTGGATGTGTTGTTTATCATGTCGGATGGGACCCAAGGGTTGAAGGGGAGGGTTTGGGGTTGGGTTCGGATGGGACCCAAGTGCTGAAGGGGAGGGTTTGGGGTTGGGTTCTGTTCCACATCGTTAACGTGGGAAGAAATATGGGGACTCGGGTCTACTGGGATCCTCCTAAACAGCACCTCACTAACCCCTGCACAGCTGGATGATATCTCGTTATGAGTGACTGTCGTTGCTCAAGCGTCTGGCTTTCTGTGTGGTACTAACGATGGCTGTGGTCGGCTCTGTGCTACGAAGACTGGCTCTGTGCTACGAAGACTGGCTCTGTGCTACCAAGATTGGCTCTGTGCTACCAAGACTGGCTCTGTGCTACGAAGACTGGCTCTGTGCTACGAAGACTGCCTCGGTGCTACCAAGATTGGCTCTGTGCTACGAAGATTGGCTCTGTGCTACCAAGACTGGCTCTGTGCTACCAAGACTGCCTCTGTGCTACCAAGATTGGCTCTGTGCTACGAAGATTGGCTCTGTGCTACCAAGACTGGCTCTGTGCTACCAAGACTGGCTCTGTGCTACCAAGGTTGGCTCTGTGCTACCAAGATTGGCTCTGTGCTACCAAGACTGGCTCTGTGCTACGAAGACTGGCTCTGTGCTACGAAGACTGCCTCTGTGCTACCAAGATTGGCTCTGTGCTACGAAGACTGGCTCTGTGCTACGAAGACTGGCTCTGTGCTACCAAGATCGGCTCTGTGCTCGTGTCCACGCAAACCTCTTCCTTTTCCAGCAGAAGTGACCTTGCATTCTTCATTCAGTACCTACGTGCTGAATTTACATACATCTTTATTCATAGTTCATCATGAGTTTATCAATGAAATTACCTTTCCTCCTGACAGTGAGAGATTTTTGCCAAAATACTTTCCTGTGTTTACAAATTCATGCCTATGTAGGTGATTTCCTTTCGAAGTGTCTTTGACAGACAGCTTTTGGGAATACGATCTTTCATCGCGTCACCAACTTCCGTGTTGAATATTGAATTAAGAGTGACAGTAACAGAATTACATGGCTAACTTTGCCCTAATCTCCAAAATTTGTGTTTCTGAAGGGGAAGAAAATAATGTATATAAGTTTGTGAATGTATACGTGTGTGTTGTGTGTGTGTGTATTTGATGATAATAATAATAATAATAATAATAATAATAATAATAATAATAACAATAATAATAATGATAACATTAATAATAATAATAATAATAATAATAATAAAAACAACAACAACAACAACAACAATAATAATAATAATAATAATAATAATAATAATAATAATAATGATAAAAACAACAACAACAACAATAATAATAATAATAGTAATAATAATAATAATAATAATAATAATAATAACGCTCATAATAATCTATATATATATATCAATAATGGTGCTGTGTGTCTCTGTAATTACTGTTTGTGTGTTACGGGGAAAGAGTTTTACTCTCGTGCTGCCCCGTCTCTTAACCATGTATAATACGTACCAACTCTTTACTCCTGTGTATGTATACACACACACACACACACACAAACACACCCCAGCCTAATCCAGGTACCCATCTATCGACCATCCTCGAGGGGAGGACGAGCACGTGAGTTGGGTGTAGGCAGAGGGGATTCGAACCCACGCAGGTCCGACCCCAAGCTTGCCCGTGTTGTTTCAAGGTCAGGAACGCTGTGTGTGTGTCTGTGTGTGTGTGTGTGTGTGTGTGTGTGTGTGTGTGTGTGTGTGTGTGTGTGTGTGTGTGTGTGTGTGCGTGTGTGTGTGTATGTGAGTGTGTGTGTGTGTGTGTGTGTGTGTGGCAACTGTTTAAGACCGGCTTTGGGCACAGCTTCGTATGAGATAAGGGTATAGGGAAGATTAGGGTGTGGTAGAGAAGAGTACAGTGAACCTAGCTTAGACAAGATAATGGTATTTGTCTGGACCTGAACCTAGTAGCTAAAGAGAAGACGAGAGTAATGGACTCCAGCACCCACAACAACCCCAGCCTTCACTCCCTGGAACTTTCCCCTATGACCATTCTGTCTCTTCCCTCACTTTTTGTATTTTGTTTCATCCAGAGACCTGATCGTCCCACACCTCTCTGCGAACGAACACTGCATCTCTGTCTCTCTCTCTCTCCCCTCGTTCCATCCTGGTCACAAAGACGCAAATTCACACCTTCTAGCCTCTTGAATCTCTGAGGCACATGACTTCATCTGGTTCAGCCTTTCGCTTTTGTCTCTGGAATGGTAAAAATGCCACGGGTTTTCCAGCTCCAACTATCGCCCCTCGTTAGTCGTCTCCTAAGACAAGCAGGCGATATGTGGGTCGCGTTCTTACTCTACTTGACTCAGGGGTAAGAGCAAACTTGCGAATTGGATAGACAAAAAAAAAAGAAAAAAAAATCGAGTAAATTACATGTGTAAGTGATTGAGACTGAAAGAAAGCGTGTGTGTGTGTGTGTGTGTGTGTGTGTGTGTGTGTGTGTGTGTGTGTGTGTGTGTGTGTAGTGCGTCCCAACAACCCTCGTGAATGCTAGACAGAAAGGAGAGACTGCAGCTCTGGCAAGTGCGGAGGAGGAGGAGGGAGGAACATGACAGCCACAGCGGTGCTGGATCACTACACCTCTGTTCCTCCTCCTCTCGACGCTCAGGTGGGTAGCATAGTGGTCCCTTGGTCGCTACATTCCCCACCACCTTCGTCGTCCCACTTCGATCTAGAACATATTCATCCACCACTTCTGCATTCCACTGCTGCGAATGACCTCCCGAGTGAGTTAGTCTTAATCAGCAGTTTACATCGTGAGTGTCAAAACCACCGAATGGCTGACCACTTGCAATCCTAACTGCCTTGTAACCTTTGAGCCAATTGAGTCTAGGGACGCTGTGGTCCGACCTGGTGGGATCTTTGTCTCTCAGTCCGGGACTCATATCTTACTAGTTGACTGCTGTCACTCATGGTGACTCACGGGACATAATACTCACAGTGGGGACGCACCAGTGAGCTGTAATGACGCAGGAACATTTTCTTAAAAGACGGGTTCCAGTCCCTCAGCGACGTAGGAGTGCTAACGTAGTTTTGGGTATTTGGGATATCACGACATCGAAGTCTTTCATTTTTCCTCCTCATTTGACGTTTCGTGGCGCAAGGGAAGAAGTCAGACCGTTACCTCGTCTTTTCGTTCTTCCTTCCTCCAGTGTACAAACCTTTCCAGGCAATCATCGTTCATGGAGTGCGATTCTCCAGATGGCACACAATCCTGTCTCCAATCTCGCTTTCCGTAAGTTTACGGCGATACTTTCCGTGCAGGGGTTTATAATAACCTTATATTTTCCTTCTTCTTCTTCTTCTTCTTCTTCTGGGTTTACATTGACAATCTTCCCAACTTGTGGAACCTTCTATGTAGCAAGTAACCAACAGAAAAGTGGTTAAACTCAGTGTGGGTTAACCGCGACAGCCAGAGTTCGAGTCTGTCAGACACGGAACTGATTCATAATAATGTTATTACTTCGTTTCTTCGGGCCTTAGCAACAGCTGAAAGGTTTGATGAGAGAAAGAGACAAAAAAAATCAACAAATTGAGATGGCCTGAGCTGATAATGACGAGACGACTTTGATAAGATTCGCCCAACAGCATGCAGACATCGGGCAAGAAAGGTTTATGTCCAAGTTACTACATGATGATTCCCCCCATAGATACGTTCAATGTTTCTCAATCAAAACGCTCGAATGATCCAGAAGAGACGGTCCGTCCCGAAGCAGCTTCACAAACCACAGGCGTCAACTACTCTGCCTGCTTTTTCAGACACACTTCAGTGACACAATGGGCAGTGTTTCTGATACTAAGGGGCAGCCAGCCGTGCGAGGCATGTTCCAGAGAGCCTGCGAAGTCCTGGAAGACATGGTTCCTCGCGTCTCAGCCCCGTTTTCACACCGACTCCCATTCCAGCACTAGACGCCAGCGGTGCACGGGGATCTCTACGGAAAGGGGCATTCCGGTTGAGACATTAGTACCTTTACCCAAGTACACATGAATCTCTGGTATGCCGTTCCCCTCAACCAACCATCCACCTCTGACACCAGATTTCCAGTCGTTTCCTAAGCCACGCCCTGGACCCACCCCTCACCTTAAAATCACATTTACCCACAGCCAAGCCACTACGTAATTGATCTATCCTGAAGTAGAAAACAGAAATCCGGAAACAGCAGGAGACCCTCCCAAGGGGTGAGAATAATTCAGATTTACATGACCCGTTCCTGAATTTACAGATTCTTCTTTTCTTTTCCGAAGTCTGAAGTTCAGCTGACCGAATTCTATGTCCATGGCCATTACGAACGGGCCTGAGTCGGATGAATAATACCATTTATTTGTGTGTGTATGTGTATGTGTGTGTGTGTGTGTGTGTGTGTGTGTGTACTGTACGGGGGAGGGAGTTTGGCACTCATGGGGCCCCCCACCTCCTGAACTTTCTCTACGAACGTACCTTCTGCACGCTGCCCACATGTACCACACCCTCGTTCAGTTTATTCCTGTCATCCAGCACTCGTAACAATGAAAGTATGTCTTTACATCATTTTTTTGTGAACTAGTCTCTTGCTTAAGCTCTTGTTATGTCCTGTGAATATTCAGTCCCTCAGTCTTTGGAATATCTCTTCCTGTCTACGTCATCAATCTGCTATACAATTGTTTCGATTGTGATCAGGTCACTTCTCCCTGTTCCTTCTTTCATGGTGGGTAAATATAAGCTTAGGCAGTTGTATTTACCTGTAACTCAGCTACCTTAATTCTGGTACCATCTTTGATGCTGTCCTCTGTACCTTCTCTATCACCCCTTTGTGCTTCATTATACGGTGACTGAACGTGAGAAGCATATTCTACTTTTAGACGTATGTTGGACGTGAACAGCTTGCTGAATATTTCCTTCTCCACGAACTTGAAAGCAATAATCATATTTGTCGGGCGACGACTTAGGGACTGTGTTAACTCCCAAGTACCTGTCACAGACGAACTCCCGCAGCTTAATTCCTACTAGATGATGTTCATATCGTGGCCGTCTTTCGCTGTGACCCAACCTCATTACTTTACATTTACTTGGGTTGACTTTCATCAACTATGTATAAAACCAGCTTTGGAGTCTGTCTATTACCCCTTGCAAGTTGATACAATCCACCTTCGCTTTCCACTACCCTAACATCCTTTGCCATCATCTGGAAACACATTTAGGTTAGAGTCCAGGCCTTCTAGTAAGCCATTTACCCACATCGAGTAAGAAGAGTAACAGTCCCGACACAGAACCCAGCGGCACTCCACAGATGAGCTCAACCCATCTCGAGAAGACTCTGTGTTCTTTGTTGCCCTCTAAGATAATTTTCTATCCGTCAGAGGAATCTTCCCCTCATTTCTTCCTAGTGTTCCATCTTCTGAACTAGCTTCCAATGCGAAACAGCGTCAAAGGCGTTCAGGCAGACTAGAGACAGACAATTCACCCAGCCTTCCCTCTTATCTAATACTGAGCTCACTCTCTCTTAGAAACCTTATGAAATTCATTACGCATGACTTCCCCTCCGTAATAACGTGTTTCTCACTCGGGTCACGTCTCTGCAGGAAATCGTCCATTTGCTTCCTGTATATCTCCTCTAGTGCCTCATAGACCACACTCGTCTGGGTACCCCGGTCTGGAGCTCTGCGCCTCTTCCTCCCATAACACTTTGCCTCTCTACAGCGACATCTTGAACAGGATCAGCATAAACTTCATCAGGATCATGAGACGTGCATGGGTCAGGATCCTTTAAGATTTTGTTAACGTCTTTTCTAGATATGTTCGTGATACTTTCTGAAGCCTCCTTCCCATTCCATCTCATCAGTGCGAAAGCTATTTTCAACATACCTTTCAGTTCCTCACGTATCCTTACATCATCCTTCACAATTCTTTCCTCTGAATCCCTAAGTCTGATTAACTGCTCTTTAACTGATAATATATATATTCCAGATAATTTTATGGGAAAGCTTAGGATTTTCTCCTGCCTTGATCACAATATTCTTTTCAAAGATTCTTTATTCCTCATTCCTTATCGTGGTGTACTCGTTTCTTTGCTCTCTTATACCTTGCAAAGGCCGGCTGGCTGGAGTACCGCCTACGTCTTTACCACATTCCATTTCGAGAATCCTTTATTCCTTGACGTCCTTCACCAAACCATTCCTCCCTCAGTCCTAACTTTCCCTCTGTATCTGAGTTAAGAGGTTCCTAATCCTTTATCACTTTTTTTTTTTCACAGAATCTTTCAGAACAAGGCTCTGGTTCCTGGCTACTGAACTCTGTCCGAGTTAATGTAGTGTCCATGAATATAGCCCCTTTTCCAAGTCTTTCCTCATGTCTGCTTTTTTTTCTTTATCTTCCTCGTTAAGCAAAAGGGGAAAGTCAAGTGTTACATGATTATTTTTGCCAAATGGTATATCGCATACGGTATTCTCAATATCTATGCTGATGTATGCGAAGATAAGATTTGGTTATAGTGGTATATCAGTCACATCTCAATCTACCGTACTCACTCACAAGCTGGTGCAGCAAAATTCCCTGTATACACGCTTAAAAAAAACTTGTCTCTCTCTATGACTCCGCGTCAGCATGAGAGTCCGAATTCTCCTAGTCATTCACTTCACAACTGAAACTCCTAACCATCATTACTTTCCCATCTCTGGATACATGTGTGCGTTACTGCTTCACGTACCATCATGTTTGCTCCTACGTTGTGATCATTGTATATTTGTCCCGGAATGGCGATGTTCTCTGGAGTATATCATATGAACACGACTATTCACTTCCTTCCTGCACAGTTACTTTCCCCAGTGGGCACTGTCTGAATGGGTTATCTTCCCAGTGGGCACTGTCTGAATGGGTTATCTTCCCAGTGGGCACTGTCTGAATGGGTTATCTTCCCAGTGGGCACTGTCTGAATGGGTTATCTTCCACCATTTCTCAAACCTTAAGGTCATCTCTAACTTAGGAGGGTCATTCATCCTCCTCATTTATGTCTTTGTTTTTCTTCCTTCCTAACGTGTGTCGCTCTGAACAGAACAGGTGACGATATCATCCTATTACTCACCTTTGTTTCCACAACACCAGCAATATCAGGGGCGTTTTTCCTCTTACGATGTATATGTATACATATCTATCTATATATCTATCTATCTATCTATCTATCTATATATATATATATATATATATATATATATATATATATATATATATATACACGTGTGTGTGTGTGTGTGTGTGTGTGTGTGTGTGTGTGTGTGTGTGTGTGTGTGTGCACGAACACACAAGGAGACCATCCCGTGCCACGCCCGTCAGCTGGAGGACGACGCCGCGAAGATCCTGAAACACTGCAGCAGTCATCACAAAATGCCGTTGTACTCTCTCCGTGCTGTCTCCGACTACTTTCAAGTTAGGTGAACCATCAGTCAAGGTTGGGACCCACCAGTGAAAATGTGAAAGCCTGTTTCCACACTGACATGCTCGAAATCCTTACTTGTGAAGCGAAGTCTTCTATTCGCCTTTTTCACAGTTTCTGCGCCCTGCTTGCTTAGCTTTGAATCACGAGAGATGATCATACCCAAGTCGATTTCCTGATTTACTCTTTGCAACTCGTCAGAATTCACTTAGTAACCTTTCTCTCTCGTGACAGATTTTCGGGTAATCATACCATGGGAATGATTCGCACTCTGCAGTATGATAGATCCCCAGGCTTCTACAGTCTTTTGTCTGTATTTGTCCAGGTTATATCACTGGGGGTTCAACACGTCACTGGGAGAGAGGGAGGTCACACAGCTCTCTGTTACCAAGCATGACGAAGCTAGTACAGAGCAGTCAGCTGCCAGCCACAATACGCAAGAACTGAACTGGTGTTGACGGGGATGATTTGCCTAATTTTTACGTATTACGTTATACAGCCGTAGCTTTTACCTTAGAATAAGGGGAAAGCAAAATCACAGGATGAATGTAATCAGAGGACTTAGAAGCTGAAGAACGTCAGACATAAATTGCAAGACGTCATTAAACAGAGAGAAGAAAAAAGGAAAAATCATGGCTTGGGGTTATCAAAGGTACATGATAAGAAAGTGACGCATTTCGATATATGTAGATATGGCGAGTCACTACCTGACTTTAATGGCAATGATGTACGTTCATTCTTCCTCCAGGTAAGTAATGGCCCATTGTTTTACAAAGTAGGTTTAGAATCAAGGCACTCGAGAAATTTGGAACTCTGTCATAATCTGACAGTAAGGATTACATCACTGTAAAAACAGGGCATTTTGAAAGCATATTCTCTGGTCGTATGTTGTACAATGAATAAAGAAAAGGTAAGAACGTTAAAGAAAGCAATAATTTACATGAAACCTGCAAATAACAGAGAAATATGCTATACATCCTAAGAAACTTTATGACAAACCTTCCCATACTCTAGATAAAATTCAAAATGTAAAGCCTGGTGTTAAGTATTCACCACAAATGTTTGCTGAAAATACATTTTCTCACCCGAACTCAGTCCTAGAACACTTCATGTGTCTGGTATTCACGAAATTTCTCACCTAGTGGTGCCTAAAGTTAATGCAGAACCAGGGAAATTGTATCTCAGAATCACATATGTATTCCCGAATTTGTGATCACTGTCACACATCAAGACACAAACAGACATGTGAAAAAGACAGAATAACAACACCACCACCAACAACAACGTGAGGTTTGTCCCGTCATGGCGGTATGTGTGTATCAGCGAATCCAGACGCCACAACTTTCAACCAGTGTAGAAACGAAGGTGTCCAGTCTTGTCTGTCATATGATCTTGTGATGAGAATACTGGGGCTCATCGGTCCTTGTTGCTGGGCAGCGCGCCACCCGCTGTCGGCGACACAACTCGAACCCGCTAACGTCCTCGCTGGAAAGTGCTGATGGATCTACACAGAATGTTCCTTCGCACTCGAGTGTACCTCAGCTCAAGGCAACGTGGCCGGCCGGTCTAGAGTTTCTGGTGGGAGTTCTAATCGACGGTTGCCTGTTCGTTCTATTTTTGGGGGAATGATTTGGCGGGTGAAAAGATGGAACTCAATCCTATTACTCCGTACTAAGCTACTGCGTATTACTGTCTTCTGATGCTTTGGCGTATCCAAAAGCGTCTGATTTCGCGGCTAAGGTGAGCTGCTCTCGAGGAGAGAATGCAGTTCTTTACTCCAGATGACGACATTCCAGTACAGGTATTAGGTGTGAAACAGGCCGTATTTCCTTCTTGTGTTCTTGAGAATCCAGTCTCCACTCCTGATGACGACGTTCCAGTAAATGCATTTGGTGTCAAGGAAGCCGTATTTCCTGCAGGCGGAGAGCTTATTTCAGAAGTTGGTTTTAATCCAAGTTCCATGAGGTTCCCGAAGGAGCCAGAACCATTGATGTCTTCAATGCCTGTTGTCTCGTGACTCTGACGACTCGTCATGTGAGGAGGTCGATATGAAAAGAGGCTTTTGGTTGAGTCTTTCACGTTCCAAGAGAAGCTTGAGACATTTACCTCCGTGGCTTTACATGTATCTTCTGATACACTGGTTTGGTCCGGAAGTCCCTCCTGAGGACCAGTGAAGCCCTGAGTCTATCTTGTGCCTGTAATATTTGCTACTGGTACTGAGCAGGAAGACTTCAAGTTGAGGAACAAGCCGAGTATCTTCTCCAACTTCTGCAATTGTGGAAAAAAATTGAAGAGTTTTGATAAATAAGACGCCCAGGTTTTTCCCATCTGTTATTACTATAAGTCTGGACTTAATGATGCATGAAGTGACGACCCTCCCTCCTCACTACAGCAGGCAACGAGGAATGAAGAACTGTACATGAGACTGTTTTGGCTCATAACTTTACGAGGGACGTGTTGGAGGCAGCACAAGATACACACCTCTGATGGGTCATTTTGCAGTCAAGATGACATACTGTAAGGGGATGGAACACCTTATCTTAATGGACTGTGCTGAAGATGATGAAGCTGATAGCTGTACGTCAGGACATACATATCATCTAGTGGCAAAAGTAGACCAGGAAAAAGCATAAAATATTCGCACTTCTGATTTCAATTCCTGGCGTGGATAAGCCATTTAGTCCACTACCAATGGCAAAGGCTGGAGGCCAGAAGATACCATCTATCTGGCGTATATTCACTCTGTCTCCTGAAGCCAACTCCACAATACTGAACAGAAGCCAAACTACATGTTGATGATTTGGCGAAAACCCTTCGCTATGGTTGGACGACCTTAACTTTGTACAGTCAGATACGAGTTTCAGTCTTCCATCTGGACTGTTTTCCAGCACGCCATGCATGAATCAACTGGTGAGCCAGTTGCCTCTATCCGTATGTGCCATCCAGATGGACAAGGTACCCTGGAACGGGTCCTCCGAACTCAGAAACGTGTGTTAAGGAAACGTATATTGCGGGATGGGACGATGGGGGAGACAGGGGGTCCATTCTTGTTATCTGCTGTTAAATTCCCCATTCTAAAAAAAAAATTAATGGGTTAGTTAGCCCCTCTGAGCTGGCCCTTACACATGATGTGAGGGGGGGACCTTTGAAAGCTCTGACAAAGACTTGGTGAGCAGACAGTGTTAAACCACAACGTGCATTTTGGGCCAGGCAACTAACTTGACATCTGAGATTGTTAACTATTTGAAAGAGAAGTCTTGACCTGGTGAACGAAGTACCGGAATTCTTTTCAATTCCTGGAGAGCGTTCGTAAGCTCGGATCTTTGGAGCTTATGTGGTCTATACAGCACAGTCGTCTTTGAATTATAACTTCAGTTTTCCCAGACAGGCGTAAAACCGAACGTCTATGCCACACACACATATGTTGTCCACGAGGGAGATGAAGATAGTTCAATCCATGAAACCACTGAGCGTAGACGTTTGGGTACCTTAGAGGCATTTCAAAGCAATGAGATGCTATTTTCCAACATATTGATTGTGAAGAGAGTCAAGATGAGTAATTCTGACCAGAGACCACGTAGTTATTATCATAATTATTATCATTATCATTATCATTCTATTTTTGGAGATATATCTACATGAACCTGAGTGGGTTGCTTACGGCACAGACGTGGGAAGCCTGAGGGAAGGTCCATATAAATGAGCCGTATTTGGTGACAGTACGCCCAGAGAGGAGACTGATTACCTCCTGGTGATAAGAGAGAGAGAGAGAGTACCTTCGAGGACCGATTATCTGGAGAGAATTGGATCCTTGAAACCTCGCCAGAACGACAGGGAGTCACCATGTTTGTTGGTCTCGAGCAGATAAGATTTTTCGACCCTCTTCTGATTAGCGCCAAGTTGAATGCCACGTCTGGCACAGATTCACATCCTCCTTGCCTGAGATAAGTGATCTGGTTGATCATCTGGCGTGGGTCACTATCAAATGTGTTGGTCGGATTTCTTTTATTTTTCTTTTTATAGGGCAGCATACTGTCATACCCCGTGGCCATAGGAGTGTTCCTGCCTCATTTTCCACATCTTTACAAAAAGAGTAAATGCTCTTGAAAGCCGTGGGTGGCATACACCCTCATGGCATAGTTCCCAGTCAGAGTTGGGAGGAGTGAGTTGAACAACTTCGACAGCTATTTCGGTCGCCTCCGACAAGCTGTAGTCCAACAGCCATCCTCGCTATACCTCACATTCATCACGATAATGTAACGACTTCCCTCCCTCCCTCCCTCAGGCACGAGCTGCGCCAGGGGTTCTGTTTACACCTCCCTGATGGGAGCGAGGCTGAAGCCATTCACCAGTTTCCTGCACTCAAGACTAAAGACAACAACCAGATTTCGTGAGAAGGTTGACCACTGCTGTCGACCTTATGTAAGAATTCTCTCTCTGCAACTGTTGTCCTCTTCCTCACAAACCTACAGAAACGAAGAGGAGCTGAAACCTGGGGATGCTGAAGCACAGAGAGGGTGGGGGAGGAAGAGACATTGAATAAAGCCTGAGAGGACGGGGTGCATGCAGTCACAGTCTGGACACTCAGAGAAGGGAGACTTTCGGGGGTCAAAATCGTTCATGCCATGTGTGTACCGTCATGGGAAAAAGAAAGTAGATTTCATGATTAGGTTAATGAGAGGAGGAGGAGGGAGAAGCAGTAAGGAGGAGGAGGAGCAAGAGGAAGAGGAGGAGGAGGAGGAGGAGGAGGAGGAGGAGGAGGAGGAGAAGGAGGAGGAGGAGGAGTAGGAGGAAGGGGGAGAAGAAGAAGGAAGGAAGGAAGGAGGAGGAGGAGGAGGAGGAGGAGGAGGAGGAGGAGGAGGAGGAGGAGGAGGAGGAGGAGGAGGAAGGGGAGAAGAAGGAGGAAGAGGAGGAGGAGGAGGAGGAGGAGGAGGAAGGGGGAGAAGGAGAAGGAGGAAGGAGGAGGAGGAGGAGGAGGAGGAGGAGGAGGAGGAGGAGGAGGAGGAGGAGGAGGAGGAGGAGGAGAAGGAGGAGGAGTAAGAGGAAGGGGGAGAAGAAGAAGGAAGGAAGGAAGGAAGGAAGGAGGAGGAGGAGGAGGAGGAGGAGGAAGGGGAGAAGAAGGAGGAAGAGGAGGAGGAGGAGGAGGAGGAGGAAGGGGGAGAAGGAGAAGGAGGAAGGGGGAGAAGGAGGAAGGAGGAAGGGGGAGAAGGAGGAAGGAGGAGGAGGAGGACGAGGAGGAGGAGGAGGAGGAGGAGGAGGAGGAGGAGGAGGAGGAGGAGGAGGAGGAAAAGAAGAAGGAGGAGGAGGAGGAGGAGGAGGAGGAGGAGGAGGAGGAGGAGGAGGAGGAGAAGGAGAAGGAGGAGGAGGAGGAGAAGGAGGAGGGCGCCGACTACAGGAGATAAAGAGAGAGAAAAAGGTTATCTGGCGTAAGTCTGTGACGGTCCCTGGGGCTGGAGGAAGACCCACCCATCGCCCAGACAATGAGGAATGTGAAGCAGCAGCAAAGGGGGAACACTACCAGATAGATAGATAGATAGATAGATATATAGATAGATAGATAGATAGATAGATAGATAGATAGATAGATAGAGAGAGAGAGAGAGAGAGAGAGAGAGAGAGAGAGAGAGAGAGAGAGAGAGAGAGAGAGAGAGAGAGAGAACGCTAGGATCACGACAGCTAACAAAGGAGGGAAGGGGCGGATGGGGAGGAGATGGGAGGGAGGGAAGGAGGGGTTAACCTGGACAAACCCCGTACTGGGTCAGATGACAATGGCTGAGAGAAATACGCCGCCGCTCAGCGCCGGGTCATGAGGACGGGACGCCGCTGAGAGAAAGGGCCCCTCGCGCCAGGCCATCACCCACTCACTGAACGGGAAATGACCAGCAGAGAATCTACGGAGGAACACCTAGGGCTCGACACTGTGCCCCGCCTGCCGTGTCGGCGAGACATTAGGAGGAAACGGTGGAGACAGACTGGCCGCCAGCAAACACCAGAACAGCTTTGGAGCACAAGGGGACAAAGAGAATGTCTGCTAAGACGAGACTGAATCATGCCCGTTGGCGCTTGAAGAAGGATAAAGATCTAAGTGAGGTGAGGTCCAGCAGAGAGCAGCTAAATATGGGGGTCTAGTAGAAAGCAGCTAAATATGGGGGTCCAGCAGAGAGCTGCTAAATATGGGGGGACCAGCAGAGAGCAGCTAAATATGGTGGTCCAGCAGAGAACAGCTAAATATGGGGGTTCAGCAGAGAGCAGCTAAATATGAGGGTCCAGCAGAGAGCTGCTAAATATGGGGGTCCAGCAGAGAGCTGCTAAATATGAGGGTCCAGCAGAGAGCTGCTAAATATGGGGGTCCAGCAGAGAGCAGCTAAATATGGGGGTCCAACAGAGAGCAGCTAAATATGGGGGTCCAGCAGAGAGCTGCTAAATATGGGGGTCCAGCAGAGAGCTGCTAAATACAGTGCCTGAATTAAAGAGAATTGGGCGACCATGGAAGGGGAAAAGGAGCTGGACCACCACGTCGTCGACAGCGACCACTTCTTCAAGAGGTGCGGTGCCACAGAGTAAACAGAGACCTGCATATTTCAGTTATGTTCTTCCCCAACTTATGGAAGTTGCTGGTATTCGGACGGATGTGTGTGTGTGTGTGTGTGTGTGTGTGTGTGTGTGTGTGTGTGTCAGCTCTCCTTCCTCGCATCGAAAATGGGGGTTTTTGTTGGTCCGGCTTCCATGTCTTTGCGTCAGTCTTGTTCCATTTTGCTTCCTTTGATAATGGGGTGTTATTGGCGATCGCCAACTACTCTAATCCAGGGGTTGTTAAAGGTGAAGTATTTAAGAGACACCACCCGCTCTCTCTGTGGATCACACAAAACCAATAATCATATCGGATCTGACACACCACAGTCGAGGACCAGTATAGAGTACTGATGGTAAAAATGTGTTTACTTGTATGACGACTGATTTATTGATGTGGACCAGAGGGTTCAAAACCGTTGCTCTCATCCGTAAAGAATTGAAGTGCACGAGTATTCTATTGCCATTCTTGAGCTGGCTTATTTACTGATAAATGATGACCGTAAAAGTCTTTGTGTTGACAGAAATGTACAAATAGAATTGGCATCCACAATATCTGGTGGTAATGTTAGCTCCGTTCTGTAATCCTCCACACGAAAATTATTTTCCACCGGTGATTAAGTTATATTCTGTTCCCATTTAAATATATATTATTTCCCCTCCTCCCTGGTCGTTGTACCACTATCAAACAATGAACAAAGTCATGAGTTAAGTTGTCGAAATTATCGAGTACCTTGGAAACGACATCTCTATCTCGACACACATATCTAACATCACCATAACCTTCATCATCGGATCTAATTTTCTGAACCGACAAAATTAGGTTTGTTGCACTCCTTTGTATTTGTTCTACCGTCTCTTGGTCTTCGGTGGGGTCCGGTG
>NC_092273.1:15853424-15923424 GCF_036320965.1 Panulirus ornatus
TTGATATTGCCGATGTGGAGATTGAAACATATATACAACGACTGAATCACAAAAATTTCTCCTTCCTCATCGACGTCACCAACACCTTAGACACCGAAGTCCTGGCTACAGTTCGAATCTTCGCCTGGCCCCTTCGCGACAACAACGGCATAGTATACTCATTCAACGAAGGTCGATGGCGTGCCTTAGAGCTGGATCGATTCTGGGTAAAAGGTAAAGTAACTGACTAAGCTTCTTACTTAAAATAATGGTACAAATCATAAGAAATTGAAGCATAGGGTAACTTTAACTGTAAATTCTGATACATTTCTTAAGGACAGATAAGTTAGTCTTATTTAGAATGTGTGAACGAGAAACTGATCATGATTATAATGTGAGTCTTCTCGTCCCAACAGTGAAAAAAGGTCATCAGCAGATCACCCGTCACTCCACTGAGTCCTCAGTGACTGTTCCTGATGTGCCGAGTCTCCACACACTGATGGAGAGGGCCGATGCAACGCTCTCCTCAGACTGCGCCCTTCACCTCGAGGAGTATGAGAGTGCGATGGGGTTGCCCAACAGGTTCTTGCTGCCCAAGGGTCAGGAACAAGGCATGGAGTTCAACCTGGTGGTGGCTGTGACGGACGGCCGAGTCGACGCAGCCTTGGACAACCTCCACGAAAACACCAAATTCATCCACTATGGTCACGACAGACACTATCCTGACAAGCAACCCCACGGCTACCCGTTAGATCGTCGTGTGGACGACGAACGTATTTTTGAGGCCCTTCCAAACTTCAAGCAAATGACTGTCAAGCTCTACAGTCACGAGGAAGTCCACTAATGCATCTATTTAAATAAACGAGAAAAAAAAAGCTTTACTCTAAATTCTTCAGATTTTACCATGTGTTGTCATCTGCTGTTTACCAAGACATGACAATAAACCTTTTGAGACTGATTTGTTTGGATTCAATAACTTGCTACCCATGGAAGAGCATTGGGACAACCTTTGATATTTTCAATCTTTTGATTACATTCTTGAAACTCTGGAAAACAGAAAGACAGAAAGAGACATTCCTCATCTTCTTTGTTACAATCTCACTCAACCTTTATTTGTGGGTGTAAAACCAGCCCATCGACCCATTAGATAAAAAAAAAATTGAATTAATGGCTTCTGTTAACAGAGTAATCTGAGTTAGACATCAAGATTCTTCCCTACATTCTGGCTAATATCTAAGAGCTGACGAAAGTTTAAAATAATAACATAATCATTCACTGGTTTAAATACCAAACGCAAGTTCACGAAATAACAAAAATATAAATGAATCATCAAAATATACATGTGCTCTTTACAAATACACATATAACATATATTATTTCAAATACAATGCTCTCTCCCCTATTTATGTCATTTGGTCAGTCGTAAGCAATGAACTGGACCTTAATTTACAACATAATTATTCAGGATGACCAAGATATATACAGATAACTTTATACATTTACCAGGAGAGCGATGGACAGCATCTTATCCATACCTAAATCCAGGTAGAGCTAGAAAAGCACAACAAAACGTTCCAATACGTTCTCTATTTTGACTACAAGTAACTCCTATCAAATACTCTTATATCCTTTATGTTTCTTAGTCTGCCATAAATTGTACAAAGAGTTAAAGTATATACTATTGTTTCATATATAATCAAGTGAACAAAATAACACATTTTAGCATCATCAAAAGAATATATTGTACCAAAACACAGAAAGCTGATCAAAATATAATGGGTAACGGAAACAATTCTTGGGAAAGAGAAGATGACTGTAACATCTGTACCTATGATGGGACAGAAGGTTGAGAAGACTGTGTAAAAAAAGATGGATACAAACCATAATTAAAACGTCAATAAGAGATCACAACTTTAGAGGAAGAATATCAATTCTTCCCTTTGTATACATTACATTTTTAATGTTGAAGGCTCAAGTTACAAACAAAAATCCATAGGAAAGCCGGGACTTAACTGTAATATAGAGAAAAATATGAAACAGAAAAAGAAAAGGGAAAGTATTGACGAAATTTGGGGAAGTGGAAAACATGTCTTTTGTGCCACGACACCGGCCATGGGAGACATAAGAAGGTAAAAAGTTCCAAAGCTTCCATGAGTGGAGAAAGGAGCAGTTATCAAAACGGCCTACACCTGAGTTGCCGAATCCACACAGTATTCATGTGACGCAGTAGTTTGCACAGAATTGCCTGGTATAGCTACTAGTGGCGGCACACAAGCAGCCAGCTCTGGAAAGTAAAAACCAAAGTACTACTTGTACACTAGGGAAAGTGAACCAACATTGTGGAGAAGGGCAAGTGGGTCACGTTTGGATGGTAGGCTGGGACAGTTTATTAGTCGGACCACTTTCGACTCAACTCTCTCAAGTGATGATGTAGAGCTAAACCACCCAAGATGTGAGAGTAGTTCTCCTTACAAGGACGAATCAATCCCTTGAATAAACGGAGCTACTGTTCAGAAGAAAAAAAGTTTCGACATCTAAAAATAACCCCCCAGGTTCTTCGAGGTAGACCGAGGTATTCCTGAAATGTTAGGTTTCCATGAAAGAGTGGATGTTACAGTAATACTAAGTATGTTCACTGAGTCAAGCAGAGACGAGAGTTGTAAGAGATTTCTTTGGAGAGAAGGGCAGAAACTGGGTCTTGGAGGCATCAAACCTAATATGATTTCGAGTACCCCAATGAGATATCCTGTCAAGATCTGAGTTTATTGAGAAACCTGAGTCAAGACGATATGAAGATCGAGTGACAAGAGGGAGCAGAATTGCTGGATGTGGATGTATGAATGCAGTGGAAGATTTGTCGAGGAGGATATTGTTGAAAAAAGGAGAAAAAGTGTAGGGGACACAACAGAACCTTGAGGGACATCGCTGTTCATGGAGAAAAGACGGTAGGTTGATCCATCAACAACCACAGAGATAGATCGGCCGGAGAGGAAGCTAAATATGAAGGAGCAAAGTGAGAGTGGAGAGCTAAAAGAGGGGAGCTAACACATGAGAACCCAAGGCCTAACCCTGTCAAAAGCCTTAGATATGTCAACGGCAATACACATGACTATCCAAATCTTTCGGAATGATGGCAAGACATAGGAAAGAATACCACCAGTGGACTTCACCTTACTAGTGATCAGTAACAAGACTGTGATTTTCGAGGTGTTAACAGATATGGGAGTTGAGGAGGTACTGAAAGGTTTTGGCAATGTGAGATGTCAAAGCTATAGGACGATAGTTAGAGGAGTCAGAATGGTGCCCTTTCTTGGGTTTGGGATGTATCAATGAATGCTTTCAAGGATAATGAAAAGTTTAGCCTTTTAAACAGAAGCAGAACAGACGAGCAAGCACAGGTACAAGGTCAGAGGCATACTCTTTCAGTACACTTCCTTAGTATCATTCCTCTCGTGCTTAAGGATCGTACCGTCAAGCTCAAGGGTCGCTCCAGTGTTCTCAAGGATAGAACCGTAGTGCTCAATAGTTTATGGGTCATTTGTAATGCAAGGACAATCAATTCGCCTAAACTTGGTTTCCGTACAGGGCTGGAGGTCCAGACATCTTTTGTGACTAAGACATCGAGGAAACAAAAAATAGATGAGGACAAAAACCATTCGCGATTCACTTCACACATTAATATCCTCAAGTGTTATATACATTGTTCATTCTCCTGAGATATTCAGCAACCTTTCCCCAAGTCTTTTATGATGCATCAACGTATGAACGTATTTCACGAGGCACTAACGGAAACCAAGGGAAGAATTGTGATACCCTCATCTTCTCATAAAAAATAAAAGATTAGATTAATATAGCTTCTATTTGTTGTGACGGTCGTGGAATTTTCTCAAAGCCTGGTTGTTGAAAAATCACTATATATTCTTCCCAGGGAGTTATATATGACCAAATAACAAAGAAAAAAGACATTTCATACTAATTCTGAAGACGGAATTTGCATGGTAAATACCAACGATCTAGTCACATAAGAAAGTCCGCATCTCCCTAGTGGATACGGGAGACCACAGCGGACGACAGTGAAGGAAGTACTGTCCTAATTCTACATGGTCAACACCACAATGAGGAAAGTATATATAAAACAACGAGGAAAGCTTCTGCAGTAATTGTTATCTGTCACAAGTGAGGCAGGCGCGTGGCCACTGCTCGGCTCACGTCCGCAGACACAGTTGGTGCTGCCGCGCACGTCCCTGGCTCCGCTTGACTCCCTCATCTTGTTACTGGCCCACCACCACACTGTTATTATCCTCATCACGCATCCCATTGTTCCCATGCTTGCGCCAACCAGATATTTACAACTAACCTATACGCAAAAGTGGAAAAAAATTATATATTGCTTCTCAAAATTGGTCATCACTTAAGGTGAAGAAAAAATGACACAAGGGGCGAGAGCTGAGCTACAGCAAGAGAGGCCACAATTCTAGCTGTCAAGGGAAAGGAGAGTAAAGTAAAAACTTGAGAACATACACGTGAAGTTTGTCAACCTTTCTCACAATGTGAGCGGCGAGCACTTGGTAGGGGGATGCAGAGAACAGCCAGAGACCACGAAGCGAACACTTGGTAGGGGGATGCAGAGAACAGCCACACAGCACGAGAAGAAACCAACAAAAAATTCAAGAGGATACCAAACAAGAAATTCATTAGGTAAGTTCTCAAGAATATGGCGCCGGAGCAGTGGATGACCAGAGAGAAGGTGGAAGATGAAACTGTGTGTAGATGTTATACACAAGTATAAAAAGATGTGTGAGACTAATAAAAGCTTAGGAGATGAGGTTAGACGAGTGTAGAGCTTCCTCCACATACTGTATACACAGGGTACAACACATACATGGTCTATTTGACACTCAGCCTGGTGCAAATACAGTCGAGTACACACCCAGCCTGGCAAACACTCAGCCCAGTACATACCCTGCCTGGTACATAAATAGGCAATTAAACAATTAGCCTGGTATACACCCAATCTCGTAAACACTCAACCTGGTACTATACACCCAGCTTGTTGTACACACGTAGCCATACACACAGTCAGTCTGGTACACAGCCAGCCTAGTACACAGCCAGCCTGGGAGACAAACATCCTTGTGCATAGGCAGTTCAGTACACAGACAACGTGATACACAGAGAGTCTGTTAAACAGTCAGTCTGGTAGACAGCCAACCTGGTACACACACAATGTACGTCAAGTGTCATCAAGTATACACTCACCTACTCGGCTGTGGACCACAACATGATAAACCTGACAGGATAACTGCCACAGTATCAGCCGAGATGTTCAAAGTCTCAGGGTCACTCCAAGTGACGGGGTATATATATACAGCTCCAGGCGAGCCTGACTCTGCCCGAGCCAGAATCATGAAGGTCTTTCTCTACTATGCCCTTCTAGCTGCTGCTGCTGTTGCAGCTGTTTCAGCCGACTGTCAACCTGGGGACTCTAAGGGTGAGCAATGTCTTTGTGTTTATTGTACTTTGATGCACACACACGCACACACACACACACACACATATATATTTCTGGAAGGGATCACAATTTTGCGCGTGATCAAGTATATTCCTAAGAGTCCGCGGGGAAAATGAAACACAATAAGTTCCCAAGTGCACTTTCGTGTAATAAGAGACAGAGGAGAGAAATATAACAGTCAGTTGATATATAACGAAGAGACGTAGCTAGGACGCCATTTGGTAAACATGCGATTGTCCAAGACAGAAATAGAGCTTTCATAAAGTTATCATTTTACAAATCTTATCAACAATAAAGTTCTCTAATTTGTAGAGACCATCACTAATATTAAGATTATAATTCTTTGTGTATCTAATAATACAATATTCAGTGATATTTGTCGTGGTAAGAGAGTTAATAACTGATATGGCATTTCTCGTCAATATAATGATCATAGTGTTTAACGTGATTAAACAAGGCATTTGATTCTTGTCCCGTTCTTATACTATACTTATGTTGCTTGTCTAAGAGACAGATCCATACCAGTCTGCCCAACATAATACTTATCACAATTTCGGCATGGCACTTTATAGATGCATCCAGGAGAATTTTCTATTAAATGCTCCCCTTGCTTAACAATTTAGAACCTTCCATCAAATTTACTGTAGAAAATGAAAATAATGTTATGTTACCAGTTTTAGATTGCATGATCCATAAGCAAGGAAATAAGTTTAAGTTTAGCATATACATATACCTACCAATGTATGCTCATATATCCATTATTACTCATCTCAACGTGACAAAGTTAAATTATCATCATTTCAATCTATGTTCCTTAGGGCATTACGTATTAGCAATCCAGAGTATATTGATGATGAATTTGAGATCTACTCTATTGGATCTAAGTTAAAGTACCCTAGATTTTTCATTGATAAATCCCTTAAGTTAGCAAAGAAATAATTTTATAGAGTTGAGCCCAAACCTCCCATTGACACCAAGAATCTTTTAGTTCTTCCTTTTAATAATAATTTTACTTTACTTCCCATGTTGCTTAAATCCCTTAATGGAAATGTTGCCCTCAGAAAACAATAATACTACAAAGAATATCTTAATCATGAATTCACCAGAAAATTCCCCTGGGTGCATCTATAAAGTGCCATGTAGAAATTGTGATAAGTTTTATGTTGGGTAGATTGGTAAGGATCTTTCTGTTAGACTTAAGCAACATAAATATAGTATAAGAACGGGACAAAAATCTAATTCCTTGTTTAATCACGTTAAAAACTATGATCATTGTATTGACTGGAGTAATGCCATCTAAGTTATCAACTCTAACTCTACCAAGAAAAATATCATTGAATCTTCTATCATTAAATGCACAAAGAAACATAATCTTAATATTCGTGAAGGTCTATAGAAATTTGATAGCTTTATTGTTGATTAAATTTGTAAAATGATGTTATGAGACACTCGTTCTCTTTCTTGTACAATTGCATGTTTACCAAATGGCGTCCTAGCTACGTCTCTTCGTTGTATATCAACTGACGGTTATATCTCTCTCTTGTGTCTAACCTGATGTCATTATTACACGAAAGCGCACTTGGGAACCTATCGTGTTTCATTTTCCCCGTGGGCTCATAGGAATATGTATGTATATATATATATATATATATATATATATAGGTTTGTTTTATTTGCTACTGAGAGGCTGGAAAAACAGACAGGTAAAACAACGTTTGAAGTGGAAAGATTGAATTGTTTGTACAGGAGGTTGAGGCGTTCTTTATCTTATCCCAGTTAGCGTGCTGAGGGCAATTTGTTTGTGTATTCCTCCTGTGATGATGTTACTGGTGTGGGGACTGAGTGGCATATTTAGTTCAGCTGGAGAGACTGTCCATTCAGGGTAACTGAAGGGTGTCAGCTGGATTCATATTTTTCTGGAGTTAGAACAGCGACTTGAGACTTGTGTGGAGATGCAGACATTCTCTTCTGGGTGAGCCATTGTTCCAATTAGGAAATGTAGTACTACATGTATCATGCTGCTACTGTGGTGACGGGCTGTTGTGATGTGACGGTGAGCTCTGCTTACGATAAGACATTCGAAATGAGGTTTGCCTGAGGTAAAGGGAGGTCGTGTGGGAAGAGACTGAAGAGAGTCAGACAACTGCTGTTGTCACTAGTACTGTGCGGGAGGAGGTGGAAGTTGAGCAGAGGTGAATCCATTTAGAGTAAGTTGTGTCAGCTTAGTGTGCAGTGTGGTACAGTGATTGAGGATGGATGCCATGATGTGTGGGTGACTGTGGGATGTTCTGTCTTATTCTCTTGTGGATCATTTTCACATAGAGTTTGGATGGGGAGCTGGGTGGATTGGAGGGTTTTGGGACTGGTATTATTTTGTCCGGTCTCGAGATGTTCGGAGTTATGTTGTGAAGGGTAGGGGAGCTGCAGATATCTGTAAGTGATTTGATTGCATGTGGGTCATAGTGTTTTATGTGAAAGTCCGATATGTTGTCATGGTCTGTGGCAAGGGTGTTCTTTCAGGATTTCATTACACTGCTTGTATCACTGGCAGTGGAGGATGGGGTGGGTAGGCAGGTGTCTCTGGATGCATTTTCAGTGGGTCTTTCATGACTTTTCTATTTAGGGGTGAGGTTGGTTTGTGGCTGATTTCTGGGTAGTGTCTCAGGATAATATTTTGTGTCTTCTTTGGGAAAAGGGATTTCATTGAAATGTTATCATGATACAGTCCATCAAACTTATGTAAGCCCATAATCCCCGGCATGAGGTGCTAAGGAAACGTTACCTTCTGACTCTACTACCAATGAGAGGGAAGGCTCAGACAATAGTAGCATCGGCCCCTCCCACGAAACTTTCCCTCTCATACACCTGTCTTTCTCTAGTCATTACACCGACAGTTGGGTCACTATAGTAACCTATCTTCTGCTGAACACCATCTGTCTAATATCTTTCCTAATATGTTAATTCTCTTTAAGACTCAACTGTTTAATGACGGTCTTACTCGCCGGAAGTATATTCGTCACTCACGGTTCCGGTTCAAAAGTGGTGCCTGAAGTTAATCCAACATTCACTGTACACACCATTTACAAGCCTCAAGGACCTTGAGTCTCCAATCTTTGAGGTTATCTGGCTCAAGGTCCCTTGACTATTGTTTTCAAAGTAATAAGAAATAAATGTAAAAAAAAAGAAAGTGATTTGCAATACCAGTGACCAATCCATTTTTATGATTTACGATTGCTAGTACACATGATGGTAATCTGATGCTCTGTTTCATATTATTCCTTTCTTAAATTTCTCAGGTACCTGGTAACTGCTTTCTTGGCGATTTCCGTAATGTAGAATGTATAATAAGTTGTTTTCTACAACCTAAGGAAATGTGTACCTATGAAACCTATCTCCTGCTGACTAAAACATTACTAAAAGTTTTCCTAGTACACAGGAAGTTAGTATTTCCATCAAACCATTTTCATTTTCAGTGATCTTTCGAAGTCCAAATCTTTTTACACTGCTTTTATTTCTTTCCTTGCCAGATCAAGCTCTGGCACAGAAGCAGCATGACGTCAACTACCTGGTGTACAAGTTGTATGGAGACATTCGTGATGACACCCTGAAGGAACTCGGCCAAACATTTAACCCACAAGGTGACCTAACATCCTATCACGACAATGGAGACAGTGTTAATACGTTGATGACAGAGTTCAAAGATGGAAGGCTTTTGCAAAAGAAGCACTGGTTCTCTCTCTTCAACACACGACAACGGGAGGAAGCACTGATGATGCATAAAGTGCTAATTAACTGCAAGAATTGGCAAGCCTTTGCCAGCAATGCTGCCTACTTCCGCACCAATATGAATGAAGGAGAATTTCTCTATGCTCTGTACGTGTCTTTGATTCATTCAGAGCTGGGAGAGGGAGTGGTGCTACCACCGCTCTACGAAGTCACTCCTCACATGTTCACAAACAGTGAGGTTATCCACGAAGCCTATAAAGCCCAGATGACTAGCACTCCTTCCAGATTTGAATCCCACTTCACAGGTAGTAGGAAGAACCCCGAGCAGCATGTGGCTTACTTCGGTGAGGACGTTGGCATGAACACCCACCACGTTCTGTGGCATATGGAATTCCCATTCTGGTGGGAAGACTCGAGTGAAGACCGCCACCTGGATCGCAAAGGCGAGAGCTTCTTTTGGGTCCATCATCAGCTGACCGTCCGCTACGACGCCGAACGTCTCTCCAACTACCTGGAACCAGTAGAGGAACTCAGCTGGAAGAAACCCATCGAAGATGGCTTTGCTCCCCATACAGCTTACAAGTATGGTGGTTACTTCCCTTCCCGTCCCGATCACGTCGACTTTGCCGATGTGGAAGGAGTTGCTCGTGTCCGAGACATGCTCATAACAGATGACCGTATCCGTGAGGCCATCGCTCATGGTTATATTGACGCCAAGGACGGTTCACATATCGACATCATGAACTCTCACGGTATTGAATTCCTTGGTGACATCATCGAGTCGTCTGGATACAGCGCCAACACCGGCTTCTACGGCTCCCTCCACAACACAGCTCACATCATGCTCAGCCGACAAGGAGACCCCACAGGCAAGTTCGACCTGCCTCCCGGCGTCTTGGAACACTTCGAGACCTCCACACGTGACCCCAGCTTCTTCAGGTTACACAAATATATGGATAACATCTTCAGGAAACATAAGGACAGCCTTACTCCCTACACCAAGGACCAGTTGGAGTTTACTGGTCTCTCCATTGACAGTATTGGTATTCAGGGAAAATTGGAAACCTTCTTTGAGAATTTTGAATACAGCCTTCTCAATGCTGTCGACGACACCGTTGATATTGCCGATGTGGAGATTGAAACATATATACAACGACTGAATCACAAAAATTTCTCCTTCCTCATCGACGTCACCAACACCTTAGACACCGAAGTCCTGGCAACAGTTCGCATCTTCGCCTGGCCCCTTCGCGACAACAACGGCATAGTATACTCATTCAACGAAGGTCGATGGCGTGCCTTAGAGCTGGATCGATTCTGGGTGAAAGGTAAAGTAACTGACTAAGCTTTTTACTTAAAATAATGGTACAAATCATAAGAAATTGAAGGATAGTGTAACTTTAACTGTAAATTCTGATACATTTCTTAAGGACAGATAAGTTAGTCTTACTTAGAATGTGTGAACGAGAAACTGATCATGATTATAATGTGAGTCTTCTCGTCCCAACAGTGAAAAAAGGTCATCAGCAGATCACCCGTCACTCCACTGAGTCCTCAGTGACTGTTCCTGATGTGCCGAGTCTCCACACACTGATGGAGAGGGCCGATGCAGCACTCTCCTCAGACTGCGCCCTTCACCTCGAGGAGTATGAGAGTGCGATGGGGTTGCCCAACAGGTTCTTGCTGCCCAAGGGTCAGGAACAAGGCATGGAGTTCAACCTGGTGGTGGCTGTGACGGACGGCCGAGTCGACGCAGCCTTGGACAACCTCCACGAAAACACCAAATTCATCCACTATGGTCACGACAGACACTATCCTGACAAGCAACCCCACGGCTACCCGTTAGATCGTCGTGTGGACGACGAACGTATTTTTGAGGCCCTTCCAAACTTCAAGCAAATGACTGTCAAGCTCTACAGTCACGAGGAAGTCCACTAATGCATCTATTTAAATAAACGAGAAAAAAAAAGCTCTACTCTAAATTCTTCAGATTTTACCATGTGTTGTCATCTGCTGCTTACCAAGACATCACAATAAACGTTTTGAGACTGATTTGTTTGGATTCAATAACTTGCTACCCATGGAAGAGCATTGGGACAACCTTTGATATTTTCAATATTTTGATTACGTTCTTGAAACTCTGAAAAACAGAAAGACAGAAAGAGACATTCCTCATCTTGTTTGTTACGATCTCACTCAACCTTTACTTGTGGGTGTAAAACCAGCCCATCGACCCATTAGATAGAAAAAATGGAATTAATGGCTTCTGTTAACAGAGCAATCTGAGTTAGACAAAGATTCTTCCCTACCTTCTGGCTAATATCTAACAGCTGACGGCAGTTTAAAATAATAACATAATCATTCACTGGTTTAAATACCAAACGCAAGTACATAAAATCACAAAAATATAAATGGATCATCAAAATATTCATGTGCTTTTTACAAATATACATATAAATCATTTCTAATACAATGCTCTCCCCCTATGGTAAGTCGTAAGCAATGTACTGGACCTTAATTTACAACATAATTATTCAAGATGACTAAGATATATACAGATAACCTTATACATTTACCAGGCAAGCGATGGACAACATCTTATCCATACCTAAATCCAGGGAGAGCTAGAAAAGCACAACAAAACGTTCCAATACGTTCTCTATTTTGACTACAAGTAACTCCTATCAAATACTCTTATATCCTTTATGTTTCTTAGTCTGCCATAAATTGTACAAAGAGTTAAAGTATATACTACTGTTTCATATATAATCAAATGAACAAAATAACACATTTTAGCATCATCAAAAGAATATATTGTACCAAAACACAGAAAGCTGATCAAAATATAATGGGTAACGGAAACAATTCTTGGGAAAGAGACGATGACTGTAACATCTGTACCTATGACGGGACAGAAGGTTGAGAAGACTGTGTAAAAAAAGATGGATACAAACCATAATTAAAACGTCAATAAGAGATCACAACTTTAGAGGAAGAACATCAATTCTTCCCTTTGTATACATTACATTTTTAATGTTGAAGGCCCAAGTTACAAACAAAAATCCATATGAAAGCCGGGACTTAACTGTAATATAGAGAAAAATATGAAACAGAAAAAGAAAAGACAAGCTTCCATGAGTGGAGAAAGGAGCAGTTATCAAAACGGCCTACACCTGAGTTTCCGAATCCACACAGTATTCATGTGACGCAGTAGTTTGAACAGAATTGCCTGGTATAGCTACTAGCGGGGGCACACAAGCAGCCAGCTCTGGAAAGTAAAAACCAAAGTACTACTTGTACACTAGGGAAAGTGAACCAACATTGTGGAGAAGGGCAAGTGGGTCACGTTTGGATGGTAGGCTGGGACAGTTTATTAGTCGGACAGCTTTCGACTCAACTCTCTCAAGTGATGACGCAAAGCTAAACCACCCCAGTTATGATAGTAGCTCTCCTTACAAGGACGAATCAATCCCTTGAATAAACGGATCAACTTTTCTGAAGAAAAGAAGTTTCGACATCTAAAAAGGACCCAAGGTTCTTAGAGGTAGACTGCGGTATTCCTGTAATGTGGGGTTTCCATGAAAGAGTGGGTGTTACAGTAATACCAAGAATGTTCACTGAGTCAAGCAGAGACGAGAGTTGTGAGAGGTTTCTTTGGAGAGAAGGGCAGAAACTGGGTCTTGGAGGCATCAAACCTTTCATGATTTCGAGTACCCTAATGAGATATCCTGTCCAGGTCTGAGTTTACAGAGAAACCTGTGTCAAGACGATATGAAGATCGAGTGTCAGAAGAGGGAGCAGAATTGCTGGATTATTTGTTGAGGAGAAATCGTTGAAAAAAGGAGAGAAAGTGTAGGGGACACAACATAACCTTGAGAGACATCGCTGGTCATGGAGAAAAGAGGGTAGGTTGATCCATCAACAACCACAGAGATAGATCAGCCGGAGAGGAAGCTAGATATGAAGGAGCAAAGTGAGGGTGGAGAGCTAAAAGAGGGGAGTTAACACATGAGAACCCCATGCCACACCCTGTCAAAAGCCTTAGATATGTCAACGGCAATACACATGACTTCCCAAAATCTTTCGGGATGATGGCAAGACATAGCAAAGAATACCACCAGTGGACTTCACCTTACTAGTGATCAGGAACAAGACTGTGATTTTCGAGGTGTTTACAGATATGGGAGTTGAGGAGGTACTGAAAGGTTTTGGCAATGGGAGATGTCAAAGCTATAGGACGATAGTAGAGGAGTCAGAATGGTGCCCTTTCTTGGGTTTGGGATGTATCAATGAATGCTTTCAAGGATAATGAAAAGTTTAGGCTTTTAAACAGAAGCAGAACAGACGAGCAAGCGTAGGTACAAGGTCAGAGGCATACTCTTTCAGTACACTTTCTTAGTATCTATCATTCTCTCGTGCTTAAGGATCGTACCGTCAAGCTCAAGGGTCGCTCCAGTGTTCTCAAGGATAGAACCGTAGTGCTCAATAGTTTATGGGTCATTTGTAATGCAAGGACAATCAATTCGCCTAAACTCTGTTTCCGTACAGGGCTGGAAGTCCAGACATCCTCTTCTGTCACTAAGACATCGAGGAAACAAAAAATAGATGAGGACAAACACCATTCGCGATTCACTTCACACATTCATATCCTCAAGTGTTATATACATTGTTCATCCTCCTGAGATATTCAGCAACCTTCCCCCAAGTCTGTTATGATGCATCAACGTATGAACGTATTTCACGAGGCACTAATGGAGTCAGAGAGTTGGGAGATATTTTGTCTGAAGTGATCACACCCTATCCCATATGCTATAGTTATCTCCCCTATTTACCTAAATGTTATAGTTACCTATTATGTCTTATTCAGTTTTCTTTGAGAAATTGTATAGAAACTGGAAGATGGCCAAAGTCAAGCCTCCATCCCAGGAATAGCCATAAGAGGAAGATGTGATACAAAGCTGTTAGTAAATGTATAATGTAATCTGTACACACCTCAGTCATCTCAAACCCTTATGTCATACAACTGAGGCCAGTACATTTGCCAGAGTGATGTTAAGTAAAGTAATATAGAGACAGATCTATGTATCAAGGATAAATGGTATCATTTATGTTACGAGAGAGAGCCATGTTTATCTTGCTATCATGAATATATTTTTGTAGATTTTTATCTGTGTTTGATATTTGATCAGCTTGAGAAAAAGGGAATTATAGATACAATTACGGCCGTCAGCTGTCACGAGATGTTAGTAAGATTGTGAGGGAATCTGTGTCTAACTCAAATCTCTCTGTTAACAGAAGCTGTTGAAACAGAGTTATCAGTTCTAATGAGCCTATGAGCTGCTTATACACCCTTTAATGTGTAAGAAGGCAGAACGTAACACATATTATGAAACCAAGGGAAGAAGTGTGATACCCTCATCTTCTCATAAAAAAAAATATAAGATTAGATTAACATAGTTTCTATTTGTTGTGAGAGTCGTCGAATCTTCTCAAAGCCTGGTCGTAAAAAAAATGACTATATATTCTTCCCGGGGAGTTATATATGACCAAATAAGAAAGAAAAAAAAGACATTTCATACTAATTCTTGAGACAGAATTTGCATGGTAAATAACAACGATCTAGTCACATAAAAAAGTTCGCATCTCCCTAGTGGATACGGGAGACCACAGCGGACGACAGTGAAGGAAGTACTGTCCTAATTCTACATGGTTAACACCACAATGAGGAAAGTATATATAAAACAACGAGGAAAGGTTCTGCAGTAATTGTTATCTGTCACAAGTGAGGCAGGCGCGTGGCCCACTGCTCGGCTCACGTCCGCAGACACAGTTGGTGCTGCCGCGCACGTCCCTGGCTCCGCTTGACTCCCTCATCTTGTTACTGGCCCACCACCACACAGTTATTATCCTCATCACGCATCCTACAGCCTCTGTTTCACCCTAGCCTCCTTATAATCTACCTCTATCAACAAACTTAAGGAAAACATCAGCGAACGGTGGCAGTATACGCTGCCCAGGTTTCAGTACCTTACTTGCAGGACAAACTCAACAGAGCAGAGAAGAACGAAGATATAAGGTAGTGGGAATAAGAAGTGAGACACAGGGAGAGATTAATAAATGCCCAGAATCTGCTTCCAATGGGAAAGATAAGAATGATTGGAGAGCTGATAACAATCTTGAAGTTCCAAGACCACAGTGTCATTGTGGACAGTAAACAGTCCAGGGGAAACACGCAGAGCAGAAGCAAACAGAGAATATATGAAGGAATTAAGCAAGAGAAGTTGTCGGGAAAGATACAGAGAACCACTTCGATAGTTTCCGATCTGCGGGTGAATGGAAGTGGGCATAAAAAAAATAATGGCGAAACTGTGGTTGATGAAAGTATATGGGAGGGGGGGGGGTGGATTATAAATGTATTACATTATAATCAAAGATGTTCATGAAACAGCCATCCGTAGAATTCCCTTCCCGTACAGTACAAAGAGGAAACTTGAAAAAAAAAATAGGTGAATACACCCGACCTGGTACACACCTAGCCCAATACTACACACCTGGTACACACCCAGTCTGGTCCACACCCAGTAAGGTATACGCAACCACACATGTGTCTGTGTGTGTGAGAACGTGAGCGCCTGCAGGCACATGTACAGGAAAACTCGGGGCCTTATCAGCGGAGGTAGGCGAGAGTCTGAGGGTCAGCTTAAGTGACGAACTATATAACCTGGAGCACCAGCCTCTCTCCCAGAACTACGACCACCAGAAGACTTCCTCTGGTGTGCTCATCTCGGCTGCTGCTGCATCGTTGCAACATGACAGAACTTC
Source organism: Panulirus ornatus (assembly GCF_036320965.1). Lineage (NCBI taxonomy): Eukaryota > Metazoa > Arthropoda > Malacostraca > Decapoda > Palinuridae > Panulirus > Panulirus ornatus. Next base: position 15,869,464 of record NC_092273.1, read on the forward strand.
AAGCCGACGACGCAAAGAGTGAGTGTTACCGCAATACGAATCCGTCCTTACACTTAGCATGGAGAGGTGGCTACATGGCTGTAATTGCTGTAATCACGAGCATTAACCCAACGGAAGGACGTCGCAGGAATAAAGAGAGACTTAGTGTCGCAGGGAGGAGATCGCAATGCTCCCTGCAGGAGACACTTCTGTCGTTATTATACCGGAGCAAGAGCGTACACTGCCACAGCTACGACGTGACGCTGAAAGCAGACTGCAGGACACACTGTCGTCGCCCTCACGAGAGAAGTGGATGGGGAGGTTATAGAACAATCTCATCCCTTCTCCCTCTCCAGGATTTTCCAATATTCACACAGCCTCACAGCTTGACGACACATGTTTATAACACACCCACGGTCCACATCCTCCCACAAATATTGTTCACCCCTCGTCCTCATCCCACTGCCCCAAACTCTGGATTATCAAGACGTTTTCGTGTTTCTTTTTTTTCTTACTGATAATGTTGCTGCTCTTCCTTAACCCAGAGGCTTATGGGCGTCTTAACCCTAGGGCTGCTAGCAAGCTTTGGAAGGACCTTGGCAGTTCAGGCTATTCTTGGCTGTGCACAACCGCCCTTATACATTATATATATATATATATATATATATATATATATATATATATATATATATATATATATATATATATATATACATATATATATATTCTTAGCGAGGTAGCGTTAAGAACAGAGGGCTGAGCCTTTGAGGGAATATCCTTCCTCACTTGGACCCCTTCTGTTCCTTATTTTGGAAAATTAAAATCGAGAGGGGAGGATTTCCAGCGCCCCGCTCCCTTCCCTTTTAGTCGCCTTCTACCACACGCAGGGAATACGTGGGAAGTATTCTTTCTCTCCTATCCCCAGGGATATATATATATATATGGATATATATATATATATGGATCATAGGGTGGGGGAGGGGGCGAAAATTTTGGGAGCCTTGAAAAATGTGTGGAAGTCGAGAACATTATCTCGGAAAGCAAAAATGGGTATGTTTGAAGGAATAGTGGTTCCAACAATGTTGTATGGTTGCGAGGCGTGGGCTATGGATAGAGTTGTGCGCAGGAGGATGGATGTGCTGGAAATGAGATGTTTGAGGACAATGTGTGGTGTGAGGTGGTTTGATCGAGTAAGTAACGTAAGGGTAAGAGAGATGTGTGGAAATAAAAAGAGCGTGGTTGAGAGAGCAGAAGAGGGTGTTTTGAAATGGTTTGGGCACATGGAGAGAATGAGTGAGGAAAGATTGACCAAGAGGATATATGTGTCGGAGGTGGAGGGAACGAGGAGAAGAGGGAGACCAAATTGGAGGTGGAAAGATGGAGTGAAAAAGATTTTGTGTGATCGGGGCCTGAACATGCAGGAGGGTGTAAGGAGGGCAAGGAATAGAGTGAATTGGAGCGATGTGGTATACAGGGGTTGACGTGCTGTCAGTGGAGTGAATCAAGGCATGTGAGGCGTCTGGGGTGGACCATGGAAAGCTGTGTAGGTATGTATACACGTGTGTGGACATGTGTATGTACATGTGTATGGGGGGGGGGGGGGGGGGGGGGTTGGGCCATTTCTTTCGTCTGTTTCCTTGCGCTACCTCGCAGACGCGGGAGACAGCGACAAAGTATAAAAAAAAAAAAAAAAAAAAAAAAAAAAAAAAAAAAAAATATATATATATATATATATATATATATATATATATATATATATATATATATATATATATATTGATATATGTATAGTTTGAAATGATGATTTAACTCTATCATGTTAAGATGAGTAATAATGGATATATGAGCACACATTGGTGGGTTTTCTGTATATGCTAAACTTAAACTTGTTTCCTTGCCTATGGATTATGCAGTCTAGAAATGGTAACATACCATTACTTTCATTTTCTACAGTAAATTTGATGGAAGGTACTAGATTGTTAAGTAAGGGGAGAAATATTTGTAAATTTTCATTTGTTGGCCAAAAATAAAGAACATCATCTACATACCTAAACCAAATTGTATTAGAAGGTAAGATATCTTTTAGTAATTTTGTTTCAAAAAATTCCATATAAAGATTACTTAGTACAACGGGTGAAAGAGGGTTACCCATTGCCATACCAAATTTTTGAGCATAATAATCTCCATTGAATTGAAATACACAGACTTTTATACACAATTTTATCAGTTCAATGAAAACAGACTTTGAAACAATTAAATGACTATCATCATCCAAGACATCAAACAGATATTCTTAAAGGTCATCAATTGGAATTTTTGTGAAAAGTGAGGAAATATTTATCAAAGCTAACTAGTTTGAAATCAAAATTAACACTGATATTGTTTAGCTTGTTGACTAAATCTACATTGTTCATGATATTAGAATTTGATATCTTACCCACTAAAGGGGCTTAAAAAAGAAACTAACCATTTTTACATTTTATATGTGATGGAGCCTACTGAATTCACAATTGTCTTGCTGGAAAATTTTGTTTATGTGTTTTGATAAGTCCATACATATATAGCAATGAAGGGGACAAAGATGACAAACTTTTGATCAGGGAACCATTACCTTTCAACAACAACTTCATTTCTTTATTGAAATGGGAGTTAACTGCTTCTAGGGGATTTTTGCTGAGTTTAGAATATGTTGTGTTATCATTCAAAAGATTATTAATTTTAGATAAATAGTTACTTTTGTCTAAAATCACTACAGTGTTTCCCTTATCTGCTTTAGTAATAATATGTTTATCCATGTCTTTTTTTAAGGTGTTAATAGCTCTTATGAATCTTTTAGGGCAATTAGGTTCCACTGGTTCAGACAATCTGGCATACACTAAACCCTTACAGATATTAATTTCATCATTAGTTAAATTACTGTATTTCTCTAAATTACAAAAAGACAACACAGCTGGCTTCCCTGTTAGAGCACACAAAACTTAATCCATAGCCTAATGCACACAATGAATCCTTATCTAGTTGTTTATTAGACATGTTTATCACAAAAGAAGGCTTTGTGTTCTTGGTCCAGTCGCTGTTTTTAATAAAATGGTCCAACTTACAATTCAGTTTCATTTATATGCAGCCTATTGCGTTCATTCCTTAATCTAATATAGCAATGTCCAACATCCGGTTCTTCCAATATGTCGGTATTGCCATTTGAAAGGCACGTTTCTTCTCCCTTGTAATACGAAAAGCCTCCTCCATTTCAATCTTATTTAATTCAATATGTTTCTTTAAAATGATGTTTTGCAATTGGTCAAATCGTAACTGAAGTTACGATTTGGATACCTTAGGAAATTCCTTGCTGAAGAAGTGATGCCAAGATCTGTCCTACCCCAGCAATTGTTGCAGCTCTCTGGTCGACCATTTGACCAATTCCAAAACATCATTTTAAAGAAAAACAATGAATGAAATAAGATTGAAAGGGAGGAGGCTTTTCGTATTACAAGAGAGAAGAAACGTGCCTTTCAAATGGCGTTACCGACACATTGGAAGAACCGGATGTTGGACTATTGCTATAATAGATTAAGGAATGAACGCAACAAGCTACATACAAATGAAATTAAATTGTAAGTTGGACCATCTTATCAAAAACAGCGACTGGACCAAGAACACAGACCCTTCTTTTGTGATAAACCTGTCTAATAAACAACTAGATAAGGATTCCTCGTGTGCATTAGGCTATGGATTAAGTTTTGTGTGCTCTAACAGAGAAGCCAGCTGTGTTGATGTCACAAAGTCTTTTTGTAATTTAGAGAAATACAGTAATTCAACTAATGATGAAATTAATATCTGTAAGGGTTTAGTGTATGCCAGTTTGTCAAAACCAAAGGAACCTAACTGCCCTAAAAGATTTATAAGAGCTATTAACACCTTAAAAAAAGACAAGGATACACATATTACTAAAGCAGATAAGGCTAACACTGTTGTGATTTTAGACAAAAGTAACTATTTATCTAAAATGAATGATCTTTTAAATGATAACACAACATATTCTAAACTTAGTAAAAATCCCTTAGAAGCAGTTAATTCTCACTTCAATAAAGAAATGAAGTTGTTGTTGAAAGGTAACATTTCTTTTATCAAAAATTTGTCATCTTTGTCCCCTTCATTGCCATATATGTATGGACTTATCAAAACACATAAACAAAATTTTCCAGCAAGGCCTATAGTGAGTTAAGTAGGCTCCATCAAACATAAAATGTCAAAATGGTTAGTTTCTTTATTAAGCCCTTTGGTGGGTAAGATATCAAATTCTAATATCATGAACAATGTAGATTTAGTCAACAAGCTTAACAATATCAATGTTAATTTTGATTTCAAACTAGTTAGCTTTGATGTTTCCTCACTTTTCACTAAAGTTCCAGTTGATGACCTTTTAGTATATTTATTTGATGTCTTGGATGATATTCATTTACCTGTTTCAAAGTCTAATTTCATTGAACTGATAAAATTGAGTATAAAAGACTGTGTATTTCAATTCAATGGAGATTATTATGCTCAAAACTTTGGTATGGCAATGGGTAACCCTCTTTCACCTGGACTAAGTAATCTTTATATGGAATTTTTTGAAACAAAATTACTAAAGGATATCTTACCTTCTAATGCAATTTGGTTTAGGTATGTAGATGACGTTCTTTGTGTTTGGCCAAAAAATGAAAATTTACGAATATTTTTCCCCTTACTTAACAATCTAGTACCTTCCATCAATATTTCTGTAGAAAATAAAATTAATAGTATGTTACCATTTTCAGACTGCATGATCCATAGGCAAGGAAACAGGTTTAAGTTTAGCTTATACAGAAAACCCACCAATGTATGCTCATATATCCATTATTACTCATCTCAGCATGACAGAGTTAAATTATCATCATTTCAGTCTATGTTCCTTAGGGCATTACGTATTTGCAGTCCAGAGTTTATTGATGATGAGTTTGAGAAGATATATTCCACTGGATCTAAGTGAAAGTACCCTAGATCTTTCATTGATAGATCCCTGAAGTTAACAAAGAAATCATCTTATAGAGTTGAGCCCAAACCTCCCACTGACACCAAGAATCTTTTAGTTCTTCCTTTTAATAATAATTTTACTTTACTTCCCATGTTGCTTAAATCCTTTAATGTAAATGTTGCCTTCAGCAACAATAATACTATAAAGAATATCTTGATAAGGAATTCACCAGAAAATTCTCCTGGGTGCATTGATAAAGTGCCATGTGGAAATTGTGATAAGTTTTATGTTGGGCAGAGTGGTAAGGATCATTCTGTTAGACTTAAGCGAAATAAATATAGTATAAGAACGGGACAAGAATCAAATGCCTTGTTTAATCACGTTAGAAACTATGATCATTGTATTGACTGGAGTAATGCCATCTCAGTTATCAACTCTAACTCTATTACCTCGAGAAATATCATTGAATCTTCTATTATTAAATACACAAAGAATTATAATCTTAATATTAGTGATGGTCTATACAAATTATATAAGTTTATTGTTGATAAAATCTGTAAAATGATAAGTTTATGAAACGCTCGTTGTCTGTCTTGGACAATCGCATGTTTACCAAATGGCGTCCTAGCTACGTCTCTTCGTTGTATATCAACTGACTCTTATATTTCTCTCTTGTGTCTCCTCTGATGATATGATTATTACACGAAAGTGCACTAGGGAACTTATCATGTTTCATTTTCCCCGTGGACTCATAGGAATATATGTATATATATATATATATATATATATATATATATATATATATATATATATATATATATATATATTTTATTTATTTATTTATATTGCCTTGTCGCTGTCTCCCGCGTTTGCGAGGCAGCGCAAGGAAACAGACGAAAGAAATGGCCCAGCCCACCCCCATACACAATGTATATACATACACGTCCACACACGCAAATATACATACCTATACATCTCAATGTACACATATATATACACACACAGACACATACATATACCTATGCACACAAATCACACTGTCTGCCTTATTCATTCCAATCGCCACCTCGCCACACATGGAATACCATCCCCCTCCCCCCTCATGTGTGCGAGGTAGCACTAGGAAAAGACAACAAAGGCCCCATTCGTTCACACTCAGTCTCTAGCTGTCATGCAATAATGTCCGAAACCACAGCTCCCTTTCCACATCCAGGCCCCACACAACTTTCCATGGTTTACCCCAGACGCTTCACACGCTTCACTGACAGCACGTCAACCCCGGTATACCACATCGATCCAATTCACTCTATTCCTTACCCTCCTTTCACCCTCCTGCATGTTCAGGCCCCGATCACACAAAATCTTTTTCACTCCATCTTTCCACCTCCAATTTGGTGTGTCTCCCACTTCTCCTCGTTCCCTCCACCTCCGACACATATATCCTCTTGGTCAATCTTTCCTCACTCATTCTCTCCATGTGCCCAAACCACTTCAAAACACCCTCTTCTGCTCTCTCAACCACGCTCTTTTTATTTCCACACATCTCTCTTACCCTTACATTACTTACTCGATCAAACCACCTCACACCACACATTGTCCTCAAACATCTCATTTCCAGCACAACCACCCCCTCCTGCGCACAACTCTATCCGTAGCCCACGCCTCGCAACCATACAACATTGTTGGAAGCACTATTCCTTCAAACATACCCATTTTTGCTTTCCGAGATAATGTTCTCGACTTCCACACATTCTTCAAGGCTCCCAGGGTTTTCGCCCCCTCCCCAACCCTATGATTCACTTCCGCTTCCATGGTTCAATCCGCTGCCAGATCCACTCCCAGATATCTAAAACACTTTACTTCCTCCAGTTTTTCTCCATTCAAACTTACCTCCCAATTGCACTTGACCCTCAACCCTACGGTACCTAATAACCTTTCTCTTATTCACATTTACTCTTAACTTTCTTCTTTCACACACTTTACCAAACTCAGTCACCAGCTTCTGCAGTTTCTCACATGAATCAGCCACCAGCGCTGTATCATCAGCGAACAACAACTGACTCACTTCCCAAGCTCTCTCATCCACAACGGACTTCATACTTGCCCCTCTTTCCAAAACTCTTGCATTCACCTCCCTAACAACCCCACCCATAAACAAATTAAACAACCATGAGACATCACACCACCGTCCCCTCCCGCAAACCTACATTCACTGAGAACCAAATCACTTTCCTCCTCTTCCTACACGTACACAATGCCTTACATCCTTGATAATACTTTTCACTGCTTCTAAACAACTTGCCTCCCACACCATATATTTCTTAATACCTTCACAGAGCAAGCTCTATCAACTCTATCATATTGCCTTCTTCCAGATCCATAAATGCTACATACAAATCCATATATATATATATAATATATATATATACGAATAAAGTGCATATGAACGCGCACCTTCATAGAACATACAAACCTCCAACAGCCAGGATCGAACCCGGGACCCCTGTGCAAGAGGCAGGCATGCTAACCGCTAGGCTATGGGACTGTATAATAGGAAACAACTATTCGAATACTAAGTACTCGAATACCCTTCGTCTCACAATGGTGAGCAACGGGGTCTATACCGGTTATTTCCGAACAGATGCACGTAGCCAGCTGATAGCGTTTTACCGAACCTAACTGTACAACGCGGAAATATGAATACGAATAAAGTGCATATGAACGCGCACCTTCATAGAACATACAAACCTCCAACAGCCAGGATCGAACCTGGGACCCCTGTGCAAGAGGCAGGCATGCTAACCGCTAGGCTATGGGACTGTATAATAGGAAACAACTATTCGAAATACTAAGTACTCGAATACCCTTCGTCTCACAATGGTGAGCAACGGGGTCTATACCGGTTATTTCCGAACAGACGCATATATATATATATATATATATATATATATATATATATATATATATATATATATATATATATATATATATATATATATATATAGAGAGAGAGAGAGAGAGAGAGAGAGAGAGAGAGACAGAGAGACGGGGGGGGGGGGGGGGGGGGGGGGGGGGGGGGGGGGGGGAAGGAAAATGCAGTGCGGTCAGAACACGAACGTTAAACCTCGTTTACTCGAAAATAGGTTTTTGCACCTTAAAAAAAAAAAAAATTCATTTACATTTCAGTTACATGGTAAACATCTATTGCCTTTGGAATTTTCGAAATACTTTGGCTCGCTATATATTTGCTTCCTTTCTTTGCAGCACCACATATGAATATTCATTTGTACCTCTGACAGCATTATTAAAAAGTACGAAGAGCTCTGACATTAGTCTACAGTAAGAGTCACACATCATAGACATAGGTGCAGAATAATATAATACGGTCAAAAAGAAAATGGAGTTAGCATCTATAAGGTATCACTGTCGTGTTTTTTTTTTTTTTTTTTTTTTTTTTAGTTGAACCGAGTGTCTTGCGGATCTGCTTCAGCGAGAGTGATCGTCAGCGAGAGTGAGCGCTACTAACGTTACCGAAGCTCTACAGTTCTTGTTTTGAAGTTTAGGCTCGTCTTCTTTTAAACGTCTCTCCACAAAATGGAATTCTAGCTTTGCCCAAAAACCCTAAACTTTCTCTCTAGTTTCTCCAAAATATAATTTGGTCTCTCTATATAATATCTTACTAAGTTTTACTAATAAGGAGTAACTGATAAGCTGAAGTGCTCCTCACTAAGTCCCCGAAATCAAACTAAATATATTTCTCTCTTCCTGAATGAATTTCCTCGCATTGATCCTATATACGTTTTCCTCCAGATATACGACATCAATTACCCTGACGATGATGTAAACTGGGTGGCAAGAAGGTCGACCGACCTAGAGGCTGACCCATCACCACAATACGACCCACAGGGGAACCCCACGGTTGGTGTCGCCTCTGATCTCTTCATCATACTCTTGCGGAGGGCGACGACGCGATGACACAAACAGACAGCAGGTATTGAATGTGAGACAAAGAGGGAACGGAACGGAACGGAACGGAACGGAAGGAGAGAGAGAGAGAGAGAGAGAGAGAGAGAGAGAGAGAGAGAGAGAGAGAGAGAGAGAGAGAGAGAGAGAGAGAGAGAGAGAGAGTTTTACGAAACGTGTTCATTCAGGATGATCACAAGTTTACAATCACTTGAGGAGGGTTAGATAATCAGGTATTCTACTGCATCTGGACCTTACCACGACACCAATGTCTGATCCGCATCCCTTCCATCTACCACCACACTCGTCTGTGAGTTTCTGATACCTTCCACATACCACATAACAGCCTCCAGGGCGTACACCCAGTGGTCTTTTGCTGTTTGAATTCCTTTGTAAACCGTGTATCGAAAAGGATGTAACCTAACCTTGGCTAATGAGTAATTCTCTAATCATTTGCTCGTTACGTGTGTTGTATTCGGAGACGAGGTGAATGCTTTGTACAAAGGGAGAGTCTCATCACTGTGGCGGGTCTCACAGTCTGGTGAGGAAGGAGATCTGCTGGGGTACGGCCTGAGAGACAGTTCTCCCGTTCGCTGGAGGAGGTTCAGTCACTCGATTTACGAAGGATCTGAACTGGTGGCAGTCGAGGCAGTCTCAATGTGGCCCACTGACTGAAGCTACGAGTGATTTCTCGCGCGCGCAAAAAGGGAAAATTCTACTGAATCCCATGAAGTTCTGAAGTCGGCTTTGCACACTGGATCTACGTCTACATTCCTGTAGTGATTGTGGTGATCAAAAACACGAATCAAGTAATCATCTGGATCCGAAACTCATTCGAAGTAGCTGATGCAGTCAGTGAAAACGAGACATATTTCTCCGGTCAACGGAGTTTCGTACCGCAATCTGTGGTTTTCTGTTGATGAGAAGTAATTCAGTTCCCAGGGAAGTCAAGGGTTCAGAGTTCACGCCATCAAGATCCAAGATTCGAACCGTCGTGCTCAAGTATCGAACCCTCGTGCTCAATTAGCTCAAGATCACTTTGTGCTTGAAAGGGACTTAACACACCTGAACACAATTGTACTGTGCTGTGAGCTTCATGCTAATGCTGCTGACACACGTATCTCTTGTCAGGGAGATGCTCGGGGAAAAAAAGTATTTGTTATCTATATTCATTATCATTATTCAAAAGAGTACTGCCGATACTAGCTCTTCACTGCACATAGTCGTTGTTATTCACTGCACAAAGTCGTATTCTACAACAGTGAAAAGCACATCGTTATCCCTCATTCGTGTGGCAGCCTCACCTGCTCTGGTGGAGTCTGTAATCAAGCCTTCTACGAATGTGTATAGTCTACCATGTTTACGAAGCACTGCCGGGGACAGAGAGCTGGGAATATATCTCTCATCTGACACGAGAAAAGGCCTTCAGACACTGTGAACGTCATAAATGATATATGGGAGGCTTCTCTTCTGTTCATGAAGAGTAAGTAGACTCATCTTTATGTGTGTGTGTGTGTGTGTGTGTGTGTGTGTGTGTGTGTGTGTGTGTGTGTGTACTATTCATCTTGATTTTCATAATTCTGGTCGTAAAGAAAGTATACAAAGTATTTCTGTGTGGTGTGTATATATCTTATGATTAACCTGTTTAAGGTGCATCATATGTCCCAGTGCTGAGAAATTTACTTGTCCTTCCATCTTACACTTAACATCTGGTCTGGCTAATGTTCTCTCGAACTGTGGTGTTAAAACCCGTATCGTGGTGTCCCACCCACGAGGTCAAAGTACTGTACAGGATCAACCATCATTTAAGTTGCAGCCCCAGATCCAATACCATCTTGACCTACGAGGAAGGGCTTAGGTTCCACATTCCGACCCCATTTTTTCTCAGAGTGTTGGGCATCACAACACTGATAATGAGTCTCAGGCGTTCCAGAGCGCCGGCGCAACACAAATGAAAACAAAACAAATTATTCTGGTGACGTCATCGATAATCCAACAGGTTGAGGTGTTGAAGTCCTGGTGAGCTGTGTGAACCCCATCGTCAACATGATACTTGATACTACATCATCCAGCCAGCACAGGACACGTCCCTGCAGCCTGTGTAACGATCCAGCCTCGTCTATTCCACAAGGCACACTTCATCTATGGCCAGCTTGTCATTACGTTGGTGAGGGTAGACCGTCCCATGTGTCTGACGACCTTCATTAAAAGCTCCAAGTCACAAGACACTACCCCATCCTCTTCTCCCGGTTTCGCTACAGCTTCGAAGTACTGTCACGTATAAAATGGGATGAGCCACTCACACAGTCAGATGCGACGGTATCCAGTGAAGCGGCAGTACATCTGTCAGAAGACTGAAAGAGCCACTGTGTTACATCTTGCTCCTTTCACAGCTCTAGCTTCAAAAGAGATGATGATATCGCGAGTTCATCGAACTTATGTATAGCCTTTCATGATGGAGGAATGTAGGGAGGAGCAACAGATCACTTTCAAACGACCAGATGCACTGCGCAGGGCCCAGGTGGATGTCAGAGCCTACTGTACTCCATCAACATCTGCATGAGAGAGGGAAATCGAGTCAGCAGCTGCCACCACCTGAAACAAATCATCTTAATGAGACGACTGTCAACAGTAAGTCGTCTCTGCCACCCTGATGCCCAGTTCTTGGTAGATGACCCGCACATCTTCTTGGACACACCATGACACGTTCCCAAGTCCTGAGACGGTGGCTCTTGTTGCAATTTTCGACAACGCAGAGCCAGCAGGAGAATGTCGTGCACTGGCCAATAGTCTCCTAACACTCAAACCAGACAGCACCACTGTGCAGACTACGAGAACGCCCTGGGAGGGGATTTGGGGGTTAGCCTCAACTTCTCCTACAGTCACTCTCTCCACAACACTTGCTCACTGGGTGGGGTTGCGACTCCTGGTTCACACACTCTATGCTCTTCAGTTCGACCCGAGAGTCCTCACAGACGTTGTTGATGGCTGACAACCGTCTTACCGCGTACCAGACACCTGCAATCATCTGGGGGAAGCATTGACGTCATGAATGGCTGTGCTGACCGTGGAGACGAAGTCGGTCCAATAGATCTCTCCTCAGCCAAGACCACCGCCACACTGTGCTCCACACACCTGAAGAGGACCGTAAGAGTCCCCCGAACCTGGACCATTGACACTCAGTGTAACGAACGTGTATAACACTGTACCGGCAGTGTAACGAATGTGTATAACACTGTACCGAACGTGCTGGCAGTGTAACGAACGTGTATAACACTGTACCGAACGTGCTGGCAGTGTAACGAACACGTGTAACAGTGAAACTAACGTGTATAACAGTGTAACTAACGTGCTGTCAGTGTAACTAATGTGTGTAACAGTGTAACTAACGCGTATAACAGTGTAACTAACGTGTGTAACAGTGTAACAAACGTGCTTTCAGTGTAACTAACGCGTATAACAATGTAACTAACGTGCTGTCAGTGTAGCTAACATGTATAACAGTGTAACTAACGTGTTGTCAGTGTAACTAACATGTGTAACAGTGTAACTAACGTGCTGTCAGTGTAACTGACGTGTGTAAGTGTAACTAACGTGCTGTCAATGTAACTAACGTGTGTAACACTGTAAATTAATGTGCTGTCAGTGTAACTAACGTGTGTAACAGTGTAACTAACGTACTGTCATTGTAACTAACGCGTATAACAGTGTAACTAACGTGTGTAACAGCGTAACTAACGTGCTGTCAGTGTAACTAACGCGTATAACAGTGTAACTAACGTGCTATCAGTGTAACTAACGTGTGTAACAGCGTAACTAACGTGCTGTCAGTGTAACTAACGTGTGTAACAGTGTAACCAACGCGTATAACAGTGTAACTAACGTGTGTAACAGCGTAACTAACGTGCTGTCAGTGTAACTAACGCGTATAACAGTTTAACTAACGTGCTGACAGTGTAACGGACGTGTATAACAGTGTAACTAACGTGCTGTCAGTGTAACTAACGCGTATAACAGTTTAACTAACGTGCTGACAGTGTAACGAACGTGTATAACAGTGTAACTAACGTGCTGTCAGTGTAACTAATGTGTATAACAATGTAACTAACGTGCTGTCAGTGTAACTAATGTGTATAACAATGTAACTAACGTGCTGTCAGTATAACTAACGTGTATAACAGTGTAACTAACGTGCTGTCAGTGTAACTAATGTGTATAACAGTGTAACTAACGTGCTGTCAGTGTAACTAATGTGTATAACAGTGTAACTAACGTGCTGTCAGTGTAACTAATGTGTATAACAGTGTAACTAACGTGCTGTCAGTGTAACTAACGTGTGTAACAGTGTAACCAACGCGTATAACAGTGTAACTAACGTGTGTAACAGCGAAACTAACGTGCTGTCAGTGTAACTAACGTGTGTAACAGTGTAACTAACGTGCTGTCAGTGTAACTAACGTGTATAACAGTGTAACTAACGTGCTGTCAGTGTAACTAACGTGTGTAACAGTGTAACTAACTTGTGTAACAGTGAAAATAATGTGTTCTCAGTGTAACTTATGTGTCATCAGCGTAACTAATGGTTAGCAGGTAGATCTATCGCAGAGAAATCTGATTCTAATGTACACTTGTAACGGGAATTTCAATTTGTACATCGAACTGTGGTGCTCCCTCAATAAACAGCGAATGATTGCCGACTTTGATTGAGAAGAAAAATATAATATATGTCCTAAGAGTAATGTCATTAAGTGTACCAGTGAAGATGGTTAAGGGTAAACTATAATCGATATGATAACATACTTGTCAATGCCAAAATGAACGAAAGGGATGTAAAAGATTATATTAGCAGATCAGATGGGGAAAGTGTCGATTTTTCCGACTTTCCTCACATTGTAAATGAAATAAATCTAACACAGGGATACAAGAAACCAGTCTAAAAATTCTGAGATCATGGGGTAAATGATGCACCTTAATCTCTCTCTCTCTGTCTCTCTGTCTGTCTCTCTCTCTCTCTCTCTCTCTCTCTCTCTCTCTCTCTCTCTCTCTCTCTCTCTCTCTCTCTCTCTCTTTGCGGAAGATGAAAGCCGGCAAGGCAGCAGGTTTGGATGGTATTGCAGTGGAATTTATTAAAAAAGGGGGTGACTGTATTGTTGACTGGTTGGTAAGGTTATTTAATGTATGTATGACTCATGGTGAGGTGCCTGAGGATTGGCGGAATGCGTGCATAGTGCCATTGTACAAAGGCAAAGGGGATAAGAGTGAGTGCTCAAATTACAGAGGTATAAGTTTGTTGAGTATTCCTGGTAAATTATATGGGAGGGTATTGATTGAGAGGGTGAAGGCATGTACAGAGCATCAGATTGGGGAAGAGCAGTGTGGTTTCAGAAGTGGTAGAGGATGTGTGGATCAGGTGTTTGCTTTGAAGAATGTATGTGAGAAATACTTAGAAAAGCAAATGGATTTGTATGTAGCATTTATGGATCTGGAGAAGGCATATGATAGAGTTGATAGAGATGCTCTGTGGAAGGTACTAAGAATATATGGTGTGGGAGGCAAGTTGTTAGAAGCAGTGAAAAGTTTTTATCGAGGATGTAAGGCATGTGTACGTGTAGGAAGAGAGGAAAGTGATTGGTTCTCAGTGAATGTAGGTTTACGGCAGGGGTGTGTGATGTCTCCATGGTTGTTTAATTTGTTTATGGATGGGGTTGTTAGGGAGGTGAATGCAAGAGTTTTGGAAAGAGGGGCAAGTATGAAGTCTGTTGGGGATGAGAGAGCTTGGGAAGTGAGTCAGTTGTTGTTCGCTGATGATACATCGCTGGTGGCTGATTCATGTGAGAAACTGCAGAAGCTGGTGACTGAGTTTGGTAAAGTGTGTGAAAGAAGAAAGTTAAGAGTAAATGTGAATAAGAGCAAGGTTATTAGGTACAGTAGGGTTGAGGGTCAAGTCAATTGGGAGGTGAGTTTGAATGGAGAAAAACTGGAGGAAGTGAAGTGTTTTAGATATCTGGGAGTGGATCTGGCAGCGGATGGAACCATGGAAGCGGAAGTGGATCATAGGGTGGGGGAGGGGGCGAAAATTCTGGGAGCCTTGAAGAATGTGTGGAAGTCGAGAACATTATCTCGGAAAGCAAAAATGGGTATGTTTGAAGGAATAGTGGTTCCAACAATGTTGTATGGTTGCGAGGCGTGGGCTATGGATAGAGTTGTGCGCAGGAGGATGGATGTGCTGGAAATGAGATGTTTGAGGACAATGTGTAGTGTGAGGTGGTTTGATCGAGTAAGTAACGTAAGGGTAAGAGAGATGTGTGGAAATAAGAAGAGCGTGGTTGAGAGAGCAGAAGAGGGTGGTTTGAAATGGTTTGGGCACATGGAGAGAATGAGTGAGGAAAGATTGACCAAGAGGATATATGTGTCGGAGGTTGAGGGAACGAGGAGAAGAGGGAGACCAAATTGGAGGTGGAAAGATGGAGTGAAAAAGATTTTGTGTGATCGGGGCCTGAACATGCAGGAGGGTGAAAGGAGGGCAAGGAATAGAGTGAATTGGAGCGATGTGGTATACCGGGGTTGACGTGCTGTCAGTGGATTGAATCAAGGCATGTGAAGCGTCTGGGGTAAACCATGGAAAGCTGTGTAGGTATGTATATTTGCGTGTGTGGACGTATGTATATACATGTGTATGGGGGTGGGTTGGGCCATTTCTTTCGTCTGTTTCCTTGCGCTACCTCGCAAACGCGGGAGACAGCAAAAAAAAAAAAAAAAAAAAAAAAAATATATATATATATATATATATATATATATATATATATATATATATATATATATATATATATATATATATATATGTATTTATATATATACATATATAAAACCGGGTTCCACCTTCAAGAGCTAAAAGTCACCTTCGGCGAGGGCAACACACAGGGAGTGCGGCCTCGTCAAAGAACATATTCCAATGGAGTCTCCATTCTCCTGCTACTGGAAGCAGCGTAGCCGTGGCTGCAAGAGCCCCCTTTAGACAGGTCCTGGACAACACCAGGGTTCTTTCATGTAAACTGATCCTAGTGTTATTGTAATATATACAGAGATAGAGATAGAGATAGATAGATAGAGAGAGAGAGAGAGAGAGAGAGAGAGAGAGAGAGAGAGAGAGAGAGAGAGAGAGAGAGAGAGAGAGAGAGAGAGAGAGAGATTCATACACAATGAGGAAAGTATATATAAAACAACGAGGAAAGGTCCTGCAGTAATTGTTATCTGTCACAAGTGAGGCAGGCGCGTGGCCCACTGCTCGGCTCACGTCCGCAGACACAGTTGGTGCTGCCGCGCACGTCCCTGGCTCCGCTTGACTCCCTCATCTTGTTACTGGCCCACCACCACACTGTTATTATCCTCATCACGCATCCTACAGCCTTTGCTTAGACTCAATATTGTACCCATGCTTCTTGTATATACACCTAGCCTGGGACACACTCTGCCTTGTATATACACCTAGTCTAGGACACACTCTTGCCTTGTATACACCTAATCTAGGACACACTCTGCCTTGTATACACCTAGTCGGGGAGACTCTGCCTTGTATACACCTAATCTAGGACACACTCTGCCTTGTATAAACACCTAGCTTGGGACACACTCTGCCTTGTATACACCTAGTCTGGGACACACTCTAGCCTTGTATATATAAACCCTATCACACACCTAGCCTCGAACATACCCACGCGAGTACACGTCCAGCCTGGTATACACAAAGCCTGATACACATCCAGCTTGGTACACACAGAGCCTGGTGCACATACACCCTGGTGCACACCCAAGCAGGTGTATACACACCCCACCACACACCTAGCTGGCAGACTTGTATCCTGGTACAAATGAAAACCTGGTGCTTAACCATCGTGGTACACAACCCACTTAGTATAGACAGACAGATAGAAAAAATAGACAGATAGAGAGATAGATAGATAGACAGATAGATAGATAGATACAAACACAGATACTGACCACAGAAATCCGTGTTTTGATAATATAAATAGTGTACATTATGGCCCATGATTAAAATCTTGAACAATAACACAATACAGTTTATCAAATACACCCAGCTTGGTACACAAGCTGCTTGGTGCTTCGAAACACGCAACAAGGGAGTAACCGCAGGCCGTAACACGAACTGCAAAACAACCTTTATAGAGATGATGCAAAGAAGTACTTTTCCATCACTGGAGCAAAGAATAATTGGAATAAACTGAATGACCAAACTATAAATGTGAACGCCAGCATCCACGAGCTTATGAAGAATGAAATAATAAAAAGTTCAAAACATGGGGTCCCAAGAGTGTAAAACTCTCTTCATTCAGGACAAATACACAAAGAGGTAATGGGACACAGCATCGTACACACCAAGCATGGAACGCACCCAGCCTGGTAGACATCCATCCTGGAAGACACTCAGCTTTGTACACACCCGGCTTGGACCAGCACCCAGGCTAGCACACACCCTGAGGCACAGACAGTGATGGCTACAGCTTGGGTAGCCACAAACATGAACTTAAGCTTAAAGGAGGACAGAGTTGTCCTCAAGCATCAATTCACCTGTACAACAACGACAAAAAGTGGTTGGCCAATGTCACAGTTCGCCGCTACGCCACTCACTTACAATGGTTTCTACCTTTAAAGCACTTAATCTCTACAGTGGAGTTCCCCAAGGAACAGTTCTTTCTCCCACTCTCTTTAATCTTTTCCAACACAACAACCTATTACCTGAGGCAAACCTCAATACAAAAAGTCCTTCCGTGTGCAGAACAACCACCCAGTCACATCACAACCGTCTGACATCAAAGTAGCAACATCAAACACGTAGCGATACATCACACAAATGGAACAACGGCTCACCCAGAAAAGAATGTCTGCATCTCAATAGGAGTCTTCAATCACTGTTTGAGCTGCAGAAAGACATGAGTCCAGCTCACACCCTCGAGTTACCTTGAGTGGACAGTCTGTCTCACTGACCAAAAACACCAGCCATTCTTGGCATCCCATACGACACATGAACATGACAATCACTCCCTATAAATGTGAGGGAACTGCCGAATGATCCACACCATCTCACTCATTCTCTTCATAGGAGCTTCAGGGAATCCAGAACCATAAGCTTCGGGGTTCAGCTTAATCCGTTACCAGTATACCGCGATCATTGAATAAGGCTCACTAGGAAACAAGGTGAACGTAATATACATATATATATATATATATGTGAGAACTAAAGATTATACCACGGAATACGAAGGAATACAAACAGCAACCAAACACTGAGTCCTTTCTGGGCTGTCTGTCTGAGATAGTGGGATCTGTCAGACACTCGGATTTGTGTGGTGAAAGTTGGAAGTCGAAGAGAAAAACCTGCAAACTATAAACTACACAACAATAGATGAATCAACGAGAACATAAGACCAGACAAACTATAAACCCGATGCAAAATCAATGCTTTATCCATACGTGATCCAGGGAGGGTGGAATACAATCGTCTGTATATCCTAAGTGATAAACCCTGTCTAGTTTTGTGATATCATTATTTTCGTCTACTCCTGTTCAGTTTAATGTTATAATCTCTACTTCCTCGCGCCTGCATATTACATTTACATTGGTTCCCAATAATTCTTTTACAAATACTGAAGCGCATTGATAATGGATTAACCGAAATCCGAAACGTTCGGTCGGCACTGCTGAAGTTCACATAATGCACAAGACTGTGTGGATTATTCTGTTTCTGATTCGACACTAATACCCAGGCAGTTCAACTAGCAAGAATATATATATATATATATATATATATATATATATATATATATATATATATATATATATATATATATATATATATATATATATATATATAACACGATGTCTCAACTGTACGTTCTTGTGATTAATGCATCAATACATCTCCCCGGATGATGTATTAATCACATGAAAGTGCATTTACGACTAGCTCACACACATCATCGTGATCTACTGTATGTGTATATATATATATATATATATATATATATATATATATATATATATATATATATATATATATATATATATACGATTAAAGTGCATGTGAACGCGCACCTTCATAGAACATACAAACCTCCAACAGCCAGGATCGAACCCGGGACCCCTGTGTAAGAGGCAGGCATGCTTACACAGGGGTCCCGGGTTCGATCCTGGCTGTTGGAGGTTTGTATGTTCTATGAAGGTGCGCGTTCACATGCACTTTATTCGTATTCATATAACTCCGCGTTGTACAGTTAGGTTCGGTAAAACGCTATCAGCTGGCTATGTGTTCTGTTCGGAAACAACCGATAGACCCCGTTGCTCACCATTGTGAGACGAAGGCTATTCGAGTACTTAGTATTCGAATAGTTGTTTCCTATTAGCCAGGCCCATAGCCTAACGGTTAGCATGCCTGCCTCTTACACATGGGTCCCGGGTTCGATCCTGGCTGTTGGAGGTTTGTATGTTATATATATATATATATATATATATATATATATATATATATATATATATATATATATATATATATATATATATATATATATTCATACTACTACTCGCCATTTCCCGCGTTAGCAAGGTAGCGTTAAGAACAGAGGACTGGGCCTCTGAGGGAATATCCTCACCTGGCCTCGTTCTTCTCTGTTCCTTCTTTTGGAAAATTAAAAAAAAAAAGAGGGGAGGATTTCCAGCCCCCCGTTCCCTCCCCTTTTAGTCGCTTTCTACGACACGCAGGCAATACGTGGGAAGTATTCTTTCTCCCCTATCCCCAGGGATAATATATATATATATATATATATATATATATATATATATATATATATATATATATATATATATATATATATATATATATCTTGACGTAAGGGTTCCTATCCTTACAGAACTCCCGTAGTAGCCAGAAAGCCGTCCCCATACACTGGTCTTGACCACAGTGATGTGGTGTGTGTCAATGTGGAAAGTGTGCGAGGTAACTGAACACCCAGGGTTTGGGGTCTTCAGTGCAGCGTTTGCATCTTGTGTTCATTATGAATGGTCTGGGACGTGATGACGTGGTAAAGCTGGGATGGCTAGTATCCGACGGGAAAGTTTGACTCGTGTTTGTCTGGGGAGTGTGGTTACAGATGGATATATATATATATATATATATATATATATATATATATATATATATATATATATATATATATATATATATATATATCTACGACTGAGTTGGGAGGGCAGTTATCTAGTGTTGTCGGGTCTTTTCAGAGCGTTCTTCATAAATATTACGTTTCTGGGAGTTGGGGATGTGTGAGTAAAAGGTTGCTCAAGTTTGACGGCAGGTACGTCTTCTATCTATAACTGGAAGCCGGGGATTAGTTACGGAGTGGCTTGAGTTAGAGAAGTCTGGTGCTGTTGCAAAGAACTGAGGGTCGAGTATTTTGAGATCAGATTGTATGTGGAAGATCTGTCTCATCTGGTGACTGTTGAGCATCTGGTGTTGCAAGGCAGCGAGTGTATGGTATGAGTGACTCATTTCGTGTAGTTTGCTGCTCTGTTAAATCTTGCATTTGAGAGGGTGGAAGAGCAGGCAGGTGAGGTGTAGTTAAGAGTGGAACAGATGAAGGTAAAGGATGGAAAGGAATTGTTTTCTTTATGCAAATCTGGTGCCAGTTCAAGTGTTCTCAGGGTATTCAGTTTGCGCGTTGCTTATATGCTACTGACGAAGGGTAGTGACTGTCGTGAGTTGAGAGAGCGTGGTTGAGAGAGCAGAAGAGGGTGTTTTGAAATGGTTTGGGCACATGGAGAGAATGAGTGAGGAAAGATTGACCAAGAGGATATATGTGTCGGAGGTGGAGGGACCGAGGAGAAGTGGGAGACCAAATTGGAGGTGGAAAGATGGAGTGAAAAAGATTTTGTGTGATCGGGGCCTGAACATGCAGGAGGGTGAAAGGAGGGCAAGGAATAGAGTGAATTGGATCGATGTGGTATACCGGGGTTGACGTGCTGTCAGTGGATTGAATCAGGGCATGTGAAGCGTCTGGGGTAAACCATGGAAAGCTGTGTAGGTATGTATATTTGCGTGTGTGGACGTGTATGTATATGCATGTGTATGGGGGTGGGTTGGGCCATTTCTTTCGTCTGTTTCCTTGCGCTACCTCGCAAACGCGGGAGACAGCGACAAAGCAAAAAAAAAAAAAATATATATATATATATATATATATTGATGGAGAGAGGTGGGTGATTATTGGTGCATATGCACCTGGGCATGAGAAGAAAGATCAAGAGAGGCAAGTGTTTTGGGAGCAGCTGAATGAGTGTGTTAGTGGTTTTGATGCACGAGACCGGGTTATAGTGATGGGTGATTTGAATGCAAAGGTGAGTAATGTGGCAGTTGAGGGAATAATTGGTATACATGGGGTGTTCAATGTTGTAAATGGAAATGGTGAAGAGCTTGTAGATTTATGTGCTGAAAAAGGACTGATGATTGGGAATACCTGGTTTAAAAAGCGAGATATACATAAGTATGCTTATGTAAGTAGGAGAGATGGCCAGAGAGCGTTATTGGATTACGTGTTAATTGACAGGCGTGCGAAAGAGAGACTTTTGGATGTTAATGTGCTGAGAGGTGCAACTGGAGGGATGTCTGATCATTATCTTGTGGAGGCTAAGGTGAAGATCTGTATGGGTTTTCAGAAAAGAAGAGTGAATGTTGGGGTGAAGAGGGTGGTGAGAGTAAGTGAGCTTGAGAAGGAGACCTGTGTGAGGAAGTACCAGGAGAGACTGAGTACAGAATGGAAAAAGGTGAGAACAATGGAAGCAAGGGGAGTGGGGGAGGAATGGGATGTATTTAGGGAATCAGTGATGGATTGCGCAAAAGATGCTTGTGGCATGAGAAGATTGGGAGGTGGGTTGATTAGAAAGGGTAGTGAGTGGTGGGATGAAGAAGTAAGAGTATTAGTGAAAGAGAAGAGAGAGGCATTTGGACGATTTTTGCAGGGAAAAAATGCAATTGAGTGGGAGATGTATAAAAGAAAGAGACAGGAGGTCAAGAGAAAGGTGCAAGAGGTGAAAAAAAGGGCAAATGAGAGTTGGGGTGAGAGAGTATCATTAAATTTTAGGGAGAATAAAAAGATGTTCTGGAAGGAGGTAAATAAAGTGCGTAAGACAAGGGAGCAAATGGTAACTTCAGTGAAGGGCGCAAATGGGGAGGTGATAACAAGTAGTGGTGATGTGAGAAGGAGATGGAGTGAGTATTTTGAAGGTTTGTTGAATGTGTTTGATGATAGAGTGGCAGATATAGGGTGTTTTGGTCGAGGTGGTGTGCAAAGTGAGAGGGTTAGGGAAAATGATTTGGTAAACAGAGAAGAGGTAGTGAAAGCTTTGCGGAAGATGAAAGCCGGCAAGGCAGCAGGTTTGGATGGTATTGCAGTGGAATTTATTAAAAAAGGGGGTGACTGTATTGTTGACTGGTTGGTAAGGTTATTTAATGTATGTATGACTCATGGTGAGGTGCCTGAGGATTGGCGGAATGCGTGCATAGTGCCATTGTACAAAGGCAAAGGGGATAAGAGTGAGTGCTCAAATTACAGAGGTATAAGTTTGTTGAGTATTCCTGGTAAATTATATGGGAGGGTATTGATTGAGAGGGTGAAGGCATGTACAGAGCATCAGATTGGGGAAGAGCAGTGTGGTTTCAGAAGTGGTAGAGGATGTGTGGATCAGGTGTTTGCTTTGAAGAATGTATGTGAGAAATACTTAGAAAAGCAAATGGATTTGTATGTAGCATTTATGGATCTGGAGAAGGCATATGATAGAGTTGATAGAGATGCTCTGTGGAAGGTATTAAGAATATATGGTGTGGGAGGAAAGTTGTTAGAAGCAGTGAAAAGTTTTTATCGAGGATGTAAGGCATGTGTACGTGTAGGAAGAGAGGAAAGTGATTGGTTCTCAGTGAATGTAGGTTTGCGGCAGGGGTGTGTGATGTCTCCATGGTTGTTTAATTTGTTTATGGATGGGGTTGTTAGGGAGGTAAATGCAAGAGTTTTGGAAAGAGGGGCAAGTATGAAGTCTGTTGGGGATGAGAGAGCTTGGGAAGTGAGTCAGTTGTTGTTCGCTGATGATACAGCGCTGGTGGCTGATTCATGTGAGAAACTGCAGAAGCTGGTGACTGAGTTTGGTAAAGTGTGTGGAAGAAGAAAGTTAAGAGTAAATGTGAATAAGAGCAAGGTTATTAGGTACAGTAGGGTTGAGGGTCAAGTCAATTGGGAGGTGAGTTTGAATGGAGAAAAACTGGAGGAAGTAAAGTGTTTTAGATATCTGGGAGTGGATCTGGCAGCGGATGGAACCATGGAAGCGGAAGTGGATCATAGGGTGGGGGAGGGGGCGAAAATTCTGGGGGCCTTGAAGAATGTGTGGAAGTCGAGAACATTATCTCGGAAAGCAAAAATGGGTATGTTTGAAGGAATAGTGGTTCCAACAATGTTGTATGGTTGCGAGGCGTGGGCTATGGATAGAGTTGTGCGCAGGAGGATGGATGTGCTGGAAATGAGATGTTTGAGGACAATGTGTGGTGTGAGGTGGTTTGATCGAGTGAGTAACGTAAGGGTAAGAGAGATGTGTGGAAATAAAAAGAGCGTGGTTGAGAGAGCAGAAGAGGGTGTTTTGAAGTGGTTTGGGCACATGGAGAGAATGATTGAGGAAAGATTGACCAAGAGGATATATGTGTCGGAGGTGGAGGGAACGAGGAGAAGAGGGAGACCAAATTGGAGGTGGAAAGATGGAGTGAAAAAGATTTTGTGTGATCGGGGCCTGAACATGCAGGAGGGTGAAAGGAGGGCAAGGAATAGAGTGAATTGGAGCGATGTGGTATACCGGGGTTGACGTGCTGTCAGTGGATTGAATCAAGGCATGTGAAGCGTCTGGGGTAAACCATGGAAAGCTGTGTAGGTATGTATATTTTGCGTGTGTGGACGTATGTATATACATGTGTATGGGGGGGGGTTGGGCCATTTCTTTCGTCTGTTTCCTTGCGCTACCTCGCAAACGCGGGAGACAGCGACAAAGTATAAAAAAAAAAAAAAAAAAAAAATATATATATATATATATATATATATATATATATATATATATATATATATATATATATATATATATATATAACAAGTAGTGGTGATGTGAGAAGGGGATGGAGTATTTTGAAGGTTTGTTGAATGTGTTTGATGATAGAGTGGCAGATATAGGGTGTTTTGGTCGAGGTGGTGTGCAGAGTGAGAGGGTTAGGGAAACGATTTTGTAAACAGAGAAGAGATAGTAAAAGCGTTGCGGAAGATGAAAGCCGGCAAGGCAGCAGGTTTGGATGGTATTGCAGTGGAATTCATTAAAAAAGGGGGTGACTGTATTGTTGACTGGTTGGTAAGGTTATTTAATGAATGTATGATTCATGGTGAGGTGCCTGAGGATTGGCGGAATGCTTGCATAGTGCCATTGTACAAAGGCAAAGGGGATAAGAGTGAGTGCTCAAATTACAGAGGTATAAGTTTGTTGAGTTTATCCCTGGGGATAGGGGAGAAAGAATACTTCCCACGTATTCCCTGCGTGTCGTAGAAGGCGACTAAAAGGGGAGGGAGCGGGGGGCTGGAAATCTTCCCCTCTCGTTTTTTTTTAATTTTCCAAAACAAGGAACAGAGAAGGGGGCCAGGTGAGGATATTCCCTCCAAGGCCCAGTCCTTTGTTCTTAACGCTACCTCGCTAACGCGGGAAATGGCGAATAGTTTGAAAGAAAAAAGAATATATATATATATATATATATATATATATATATATATATATATATATATATATATATATATATATATATATATATATATATCAACCTCCTTCCAAAACAATTTCTTGTTTTCCCTGAAGTTTGCTAGTACTCGCTCATTCTATAGTTTGCCCTCTTTTTCAGCCCCTGCCCCTTCCTCTTGACTCCCTGGACTGGTGAAGAAACGAGAGGTTCTCTGGGGAAACCCGAACGTCCAATCTCCCTCTACTCTAAAGGATCAGATCCCCATCTACAATCTCTACAATCCTTTCTACAACTAAGGTCAGTGATTTTTTGTTAACTGTTGCAGAAAAGCAGTCAATGCCCGCCTCGTGGATCCTGTCTTCCAGCTCTGAAGCCATCTGGCTCAAAATTCATTTAACCCTCAATAACATTTTGGTCCTGTGTTTGGTATATATATTCCTCCCAGTTCGTCCAGTTATATACAACTCCTCGACTGTATGGCCAACTGCCACGAAGCATTGCTCTCCCCATGTCTATGGATAGGATTTCATTGTGTATCACAAGGCTCGGTTAGGCAATACTTAGGATGATCCTTTTGCAGTCAAGGCCCCATTCTTTTTCCACCTAAACGATTCTGAATAAAAAGCAAACAAACATCGTGAGTTTGCTCTCGTCACAGCCACCCTTCCTGCAAACTTTATACCCTCGTATTTTATTCTATCCCCCTGAGGAACCTTCTCCCACTATACTATCTCTATGATGGACACGTCCATCCACTACTCCCACCCAAGTAACACTAATTCTGGTACTTTGGGAGAGCTCAGTGGACATACTTGCACAGTTTCGACTTTCATGAGTGCAGTACTGCGGGGATTCCTCCAGCTGTGCCGACCATATAGCAAAGGTTATTTTGGTTGGAACAAAGACCCACGTCCCTCATGTTACTAGATGATTCTTTCCCCAGTCACAATCCGGTCGCTCTTACTCTGATGTCCGTCAAATCATGAATTGAGCGTACCTGGCTATGAAGCTCTTCCCTCACCATGTATCTAAACTGCTTTCATTTCTACTCGGAATCATAGCAAAGCTGTTCCCTGTAGAGTGAAAAAAAAAACATCTTTATGTAAATGAAATGTGCTGATTTGACTTTTACGGATAAATCTTTCCAGCCCTTAAAAGAAAGATTCTCCAATAACTTCTGTTATTCTAACTTTCCTCTTCTCCTCCGACCTGATGAATTCATAGCTAATTTCAAACTAAAGTACCCGTTTTTCTCGGAGCAATACTCTCCTCTAACTCTAGTTTGGGTGATTCTGCTTCTTCTTCTCCGCTTTCTCCTATACTTTCTTCGTAAAGGGTCTTTTGAATACCATCCAAGCTGTCACTGATCAGTGCATATGGTCCAGATAGTCCATACATCCTCGAGTCTTGAAGGAGCGTGCCTTAGCTAACGCTGAGTCCTTGGAAACGTGCCTCTCAGCTAGCTTCGAGTCCCAAGGGAGTGTGCCTCGGAGGTAGCTTCGATCCTTGCTGACTCATTTTATCTTTCTCTCAAAACCTAAACTTTTCTTCTTCGTTGGAAGTATGCTTTAGTGTAATTCATCCCTAGGACCGCCCTAACTCCTCCAACTACCGCTCCAATGCTCTCACTTCTGCTCTCTCCGAAGTCTTTAAAAACTCTCCTCAATAATACTCACTTTCTCAAACGCTTCGAGTTCCATTCCCTTCTATCTGATCGCCAATGCGGCTCTCTCTCTTTGCAAGGTCTACAGGTGATCTTCTCCCTTACGTGACACAACTATGATCCTCCGCTCTCGTGGTGAATTTTGATGAATCTTTTTCGTCGTGGCCCTCGACATCCCCAAAGCATTAGATCAGGTGTGGCATAAGACTTTGATTTCAGAACTTACATCTTTTGAATTTTCTTATTCTCTCTGTTCTCCAATGCACAGCTCCTTCTCTAGTCCGTCCATTGCAATATAAATTGATGGAGGGACACCAGTGGTGTCCTACATGGGCCTCATTTATTGACTACTTTCTTTTCCCCATAAATGACCCTTTATCATCCAATCGTATTCCCCTCTAGTGGTAACAGTCCTTCTCTAAATACTTCAAGTAACTTTCCCTCCTCTCCTCACTCGGACATTCACTCTCATTCCTCTCTTACTTTGGGCTTGTGCAACGTGTAGCGGAAGAGCAGTAACACTGGGCGAATTCGACACAGCAAAATCGCAGTTTCTGCACACATATCTTTCTAAATATGTCACTCGTTTCCCAATGATAAACTTCAAAACATTTCCTTTACGTCCTGTACTAATATAGCCATGCTGGGCATAACCATATTCTTAACTCTTCTAAGATACCTCACCTAATCAAGATCACAAAATCTGCTTCTCAAAAGCTGGAGGACGTTGTATAAATGTCATACCCAGTTTTCTTGGGAGTAGACATTCAACATCTACAGGGATTTCAACTGCCCCAGTACGGAGAACTGCTCATACACACGAGGTGGCTTTTCCTCAAACTCTTTCTTAGTCCGAGTGGAGTCCAAGACTTTCCATCTCACCTTTCTCCAGATTTCACCTCTCTTAAACCACTCCTGTCTGTCTGACCTGGTGTTACTAATGCCTCACTGTTATACAGGTATCATTTCCGCCACTGATTTTACATGAGCTGTCTGGCAGCCGCTTCCCACAGTGTCTGCGTGCAGACCTGCCACACGGTGGACTGACTGTTATGGTATCTCGTGTCGTCCTTCAGACAGTGAGTGAAGTTGAGGAATTTTCCTCTGTCGTTTTTCCCTCTCACTATAACCTTTATACATTTAGAGTTATTCTCAACAGGTAGTCTCCTCTTTTTCTCATAAACTCTTTCTCTTTTTCGTCAGACATGGTGAGGTTAGGTTAGGTTAGGTTTTTGCCTATGCCATGTCGGATACTATGAAAGATAAAGGTTACACACAGATCTTTCTATCAACTGCTATACCTCCAAGGTAGGTAACTCAGGTAAGAGACTAGACCTTGCTCTGGAAGGCAATATTTGGTTAAATGGAGGTAATGCAGATAATAGAGGAAAGGAATGCCCTCAAGAATTTCATAATGACTCTCCAAGGTCAACGTTTTATGCTGAAGGCAGGCTCTGTTCAGGTTAGAAAGAAGGTAACATATGATGGAAATATACTGGGATCCACTTATACCACAGTGGCAGCCCAAAGCAGGCAAATATGGAGGATTCAAGGACGGTGTTGTAGCAACTAACAGTCAAAACCTGAGGTATCACTGCAGAATTAAGAGACATATTGTAAATTCCTCATCTGCTCCTTCACCAGATTCATTTTCATATCATTCCGCAGGCACTCCGAGGCAAGGGTGAACCAGCAGACCTCCAGGCTTACATGAGTATATCCCATCGGTTCCACCTTGACCTACACCTGCACATGGCAACCACTGCGAAAAGGATAGAATATCAGCTGCACCATCCAGCCCGCCTCCATGAGCCGTGTCGACATCCCTCAAGCACTCAGCTCCGACAGAAGTACTGCTCCTTCTGCTGAACCAAAACCCACAACACTCACAGGCAAGTAGTACATTCTTGTCCTAACCTGAGGGGACCACTGAGTAGCGGACCGGCCACGCACCTTCAACCAGCATCACCAAAAGTGACACTTGTACGACACACGTCCACAAAACCATGACTCAGTACAGCTCAGAGTCAGGGGAGGAAACCCTGGCCTAGCCTCACCGTCTGACAACCCCATACAATACCAACCATCGCCCAAGGAGAGATAGGTAAGTTCCTCTTGTATTTCTAAGCCCTGGGTCTTGATGGTAGGCCACCAAAGCGTCATTCATAAGAGATTATCAAGAAACAGCACTTGGCATAACCGGACCACTATTTCTGACAGAGGTTATGGGGTTTCTGTGATAAGGTCTCTGCAGATATTGGGGCACAAACTAATTCAATTAAACTGGGATGCATTAAACGCTCTCTATCAGGGTTGAGCATAGCGATGTGAACTGGGAACGCGAAACGTAACCGGGGTTGCTGAGCAATCTTTTTTTTTTAAATATCAAGTAACATTCCTGTTACCATGGAAGTAGCCGTTAAGCTTTACGTGGAGGGTGTTACAGTTACATAAGTCGGGTTTCGCAGATTCATTCTTAGCATTAACTCGGTTCTGTGAACTAATCCCACCGAACAAAACCATCTGTTCACTTGTTGGGGGCCTTGTGAGAAAACTATTCTAGATCACCACTGCGCACCTAGTGTACTAATTACTGATAATGAAGGGGAGTTCAATTATAAGTTTGAGGGAGAGACATACGATAAGGGTAACATAAAGAGGACGAAAATCCTAGCACACATCATCCACCGTCAAATGGGTTAACACTGGGACTCAACCGAATGGTTCTTGGAGACACGTACAGTAACTGTTCATTTCCATAACGGAACGCTGGGTTGAGTGTATTGACCGTATAGAGAACGTGCTGATAATTCGTCTTGCTACACCCTGATCAGACATACTCCATTCCATTCAAGGTATGGGTCTGGCGAGAGAACTCCTATATCAACCGCTCCTGTGCCGTCCATGGACGGGATACGACACTGACGATTGCGTAACGTCCAATTTCTCCAGCTCACAGCGAGCGCACGCCATCTTATTAACAATGTATCATATAGTTATGGCTACAGCACACTTCACACAGGCAAGGAACAGACTCGTGCAGCCAGCCGGATTAAAGCATATTCTTTGGTACTATTCAAGAAATTCTGTCAATGGAGACATGTACACAATCTGCCCTCAACTTTCGTCCATGGGGAGCATTACAGCACATTAGGGGAGATGAGGGATGAACAGACACCTAACATACTCACAGCGATCGCAGGGAACAACCTTACGCTATTGAATCATGAAGACGGTGGCGTTGAACCTAAGGCTGAATTCTTCACAACAGCAACACACCCATTATGGACCTATGACAGGAGCGACGTGCCTGTGATATCTAACCATCGTGTTCATCCCACAGATCTAACACATGATGGGCCTTCTTGGGCATCCCTCTGCTGCCGACTGTGGGTGGGGGGTCAAGTCCAAGACGTTTGTCACTTCCCACCGGACCTTCCGCCGTGTCTGCTACTCTGTACTCTGCCAAAAGCCGTCGAACATCGTTTCCAGGCCTGCCAGACCCACAAGGCTACACCTGCCCCACCTGTAACAGGGACGGGACAATAGACTTACTAATGGGAGACGAAGGTAAGTACATTGTGTGTGTTACTCCTATAATCTATGAGCTATAACAGGTTGTGAAAAGAGATCAGTGATAAAAAATAAAGTTAGCTAGGGAGAGAGTAGCAGACAGACCTCGTGTATGTGTGTGTGTGTGTGTGTGTGTGTGTGTGTGTGTGTGTGTGTGTGTGTGTGTGTGTGTGTGTGAGGTTGCCTATAGCATAACGGCATGGGAAGCATTAGCCTTTCCAGAACAAAATAATGACTCTAGATACTTGAATTATTACGCTAGGGACGTCAGAGGGTAAAAGTGGTGAGACGAGGGGATAAGCCTCCAAAGTCGGGTGGTCAAATCGGAGAAACAGTAACAACAAATAGTTTTATAGTGTAGGAAGAAGAAATGGGGAAAAAAAAGGGGAGCCTAACATTATCCTTGTCGGGGACCATTTCGATAAGTGAGCTCAGGATACGAAGTTCTGAGGTTAGAACAGATTGAGGCTGCGTTACTTTGGGGCTCAGCTGGAAGACATTACAAGACACAGTCGGGAGACACGTCAGAAGAGAGTACAGTTTGCTATTCAGGCTGGGGCAAGCAACGTAACATGGGACCGATCTGAAGAGACCCTTGTCAAGTACGAAACACGACAAGAAGTTGAGAGAGAACACCTGAAAATATCGTGATCAGTGGGTCTTCTTCGTAGCCACGATGTACGAACTGAATCGATAGAGTTGTGGTGACGAAGAGTGGGAGCACACCACCAAGGCAGAACAGGTTAACTAACTACAGACGTTTGAGGGACGATTTCAATACACTGAGGAGACGGTTTGATCTCTGGATGGCACTGCCTTTACACAAGGTTGGTTCTACAAGGCTCGGCAGAGTTACAGACGAACACACAAAGCACGTATTAGCCAGGATCATGCTCATCACGCCCAAGACAGGGGAAAAACATGTCAGTTAAGAGTGGTTGTGATGCTATCATCTGGGCCACACACACACACTGACCCTCACCAGTAGCTTTCCCCGTGACACTCGCTGTGCATAACTGAGGCGAAACATCAACGTATTCCACACCAATGCCAGAAGTAATAACCTAAGCCATATGCTCTGTAAGAAAGTCTAATGTAAAAATAAGAGAGATCTAGTAAATACTGTGAATAACACTAACTGGCAAGGTTAGCAATCCCAGGATCTGTGGAAGGCGAGAACGTTATCTCGGAGAGCAAAAATGGGTATGTTTGAAGGAATAGTGGTTCCAACAATGTTATATGGTTGCGAGGCGTGGGCTGGAGATAGGGTTGTGCGGAGGAGGGTGGATGTGTTGGAAATGAAATGTTTGAGGACAATATGTGGTGTGAGGTGGTTTGATCGAGTAAGTAATGAAAGGGTAAGAGATGTGTGGTAATAAAAAGAGTGTGGTTGAGAGAGCAGAAGAGGGTGTTTTGAAATGGTTTGGTCACATGGAGAGAATGAGTGAAGAAAGATTGACAAAGAGGATATATGTGCAAGAGGTGGAGGGAACGAGGAGAAATGGGAGACCAAATTGGAGGTGGAAGGATGGAGTGAAAAAGATTTTGAGCGATCAGGGCCTGAACATACATGATGGTGATAAGTGCGCAAGGAATAAAGTGAATTGGAACGATGTGGTATACCGGGGTCGACGTGCTCTCAATGGATTGAACCAGGGCATGTGAAGCGTTTGGGGGTAAACCATGGAAGTTTTGTGGGGCCTGGATGTGGAAAGGGAGCTGTAGTTTCGGTGCACTATACATGAAAGCTAGAGACTGAGTGTGAACGAATGTGGCATTTGTTGTCTTTTCCTAGCGCTACCTCACGCGTGCGCGAGTGTGTGTGTGTGTGTGTGTGTGTGTGTGTGTGTGTGTGTGTGTGTGTGTGTGTGTGTGTGTGTGTGCTGTTTCATGTGTGGAGGGGTGGCGATGAGAATGGATGAAGGCAGCAAGTATGAATATGTACATGTGTATATATGTATATCTCTGTGTATGTATATGTATGTATACGTTGAAGTGTACAGGTATGTATATGTGCGTGTGTGGGCGTTAATGTATATGCATGTGTATATGGGTGGGTTGGGCCATTCTTTCCTTGCGCTACCCCGCTAACGCGGGAAAGAGCGACTAAGTATAATATATGATAAAATAATATATATATATATATATATATATATATATATATATATATATATATATATATATATATATATATGTATATATATAGCGATGGACAGATGTCAGATTCGAACTTTGGTAGGCGTTCTTTAACCTCAGTCAAACGCGATTGCTTAAAATCCATGCTGCCCCCACCGAGTTTAGATTTATTACACAAAGCGAAAAAACCCTGCAATTCTTTTTTATTCCAAACACAGGCTCCACAAATCAGCTGGTTGCCTTTTACTATATGTTCAAGACAGTCTACCGGTTATCACCATCAGAAATCTAAAACTCACGTTAGTTCATAAGAACTCCAAAATCATGTCTGAGGTCAACTGCAGAGCTATCGAGCCTTGTGTAGGAAACCGTATCCCACTGAAGATTATATCCAGAGTAAACAATAACACCAAAGGAAACCGTATCCCACTGAAGATTATATCCCGAGTAAACACCACCACCACAGGAAGATTTAGTGTCCGAGACTCGGAACAATCTGACCATAAACTGGGATCTGGTGACCCATGAGGGCCAGCCAACACACGCGTTGATTCCACTTGAAGACTTCTAACAAATGGTCCGAGACTCACCAAGAGGCGGGAATGCATGGCAAGAGACCTGATCACTGTGGTCGGCGAGAGGTTCGGGACGAGCGTCCGCAACGGTGTCAGATTCTCCACATACTGCTGAGTCCAGGTCGAGGAACGCAAGACGATGATGCCCATTTTCAGATGAGACGACTGTGAAACATTACGTCACGACTCAGGTAACATAACCTGAATCAAACTCTTACACGTGACTAATTCGTGACTAAAATTCATGTGATCATAACATTATAACTCCTGTACTGTTACACCACACACACACACACACACACACACACATATTAGCTTGTCTTCTGGATCTACAACAGGCAACGTAATACTCCTAAACCACAGTAACTGAACCCCAGCTAAGAGATAATTTACCCGTTTCTATAACCCTTCTGCTAATGTTAAGAGGCCACCATAGCCCATATTCCCTTTCTTTAAGAACAAGATATTCAATTATCATTAATATCATATACCCTTCTCTTCGTGAGTATTACCTTCTCTCTCGTAGAAGCTGCACAGCGAGCCATCATTCTTAGGTACGACTGTTCACACACATCACGCAGTCAAGTGACGTGCTCAACTACCCGATGAGCATATTTCTTAAAAGTCTGGCCTTCCTACCTGGTGCCCCGACGACATGAAAACTACGTAGAGTGAAGGCAATGAACAGCAATATATGAGACGAATGTGCTTTTGTCTACGACTGGAAGTCTTGAAATGTGATGTATATATATATATATATATATATATATATATATATATATATATATATATATATATATATATATATATATAGCTCGTTGTATCTTTCAGAAGGCACGTTATTCACCCGAAATCGGCACTGACCAAGAGCCCGCGTCTCAGTACCCAGACCTCAAGACCGCGTGAGCACCACTATAAGGTGAGAGAGAGATGTCTCATTATAAGACCCATCGCCAAGGGCTAAAGAAGCATTACTGGTGCATAATGTCGGTACTGAGGGTCTTCAACTTGCCATACACTGGACAGTCATCCACACCAAAAGCACTCTCATCCTCGCGACACAGCTTGAAGGTAACAGGAGATTGATTCGCCACCAAGTGGGTAAGTGTTGAGGACCTGCAGCCAGCTGATCTGTGAGTTGCGTGATGTGACAAAGCCTTCTTCCAAGCCTGGAAGTTATACCTCCAGGTCTGCACTGCAACGTAAAGTCAATCAAACGAGCGACCTCTGGTGACTGTTCAGGCAACACAGTCAAACCACAGTTATTAGCCCCCATAATTAATGCAGAATGTAAGACTACCCCGGATAGTTAGTGTAATAATGCCGTTAAGTTGGCTTAAGATTGACGTTACAGCAGTTAAGGGTTCATTTGAAAGCTGGGCGTGAATGACATCATTTATTAATAGCAACAACATAAAAAAAAACTGGAGGAAAAGTTAAAGTTTATTAGATGGATTAATTTAAGAGTAATATCAGAGAAGATGCACTGTACTGCCTGTGATAAAATCATCACTGACCGATTTAACTAATATAGCCAATCATGATGGGTAAGGTTGATGAGGTGTGTAATGTAACACTGGTGTAGGCGGAGGTGTATAAAGTAACACTGGTGTAGGCGAAGGTGCGTAATGTAACACTGGTGTAGGCGGAGGTGTGTAATGTAACACTGGTGTAGGCGGAGGTGTATAAAGTAACACTGGTGTAGGCGAAGGTGTGTAATGTAACACTGGTGTAGGCGGAGGTGTGTAATGTAACACTGGTGTAGGCGGAGACTGGTGTAGGCGGAGGTGTATAAAGTAACACTGGTGTAGGCGAAGGTGTGTAATGTAACACTGGTGTAGGCGAAGGTGTGTAATGTAACACTGGTGTAGGCGGAGACTGGTGTAGGCGGAGGTGTATAAAGTAACACTGGTGTAGGCGAAGGTGTGTAATGTAACACTGGTGTAGGCGAAGGTGTGTAATGTAACACTGGTGTAGGCGGAGGTGTGTAATGTAACACTGGTGTAGGCGGAGGTGTGTAATGTAACACTGGTGTAGGCGGAGTTGTGTAATGTAACACTGGTGTAGGCGGAGGTGTATAAAGTAACACTGGTGTAGGCGAAGGTGTGTAATGTAACACTGGTGTAGGCGGAGGTGTGTAATGTAACACTGGTGTAGGCGAAGGTGTGTAATGTAACACTGGTGTAGACGGAGGTGCGTAACGTAACACTGGTGTAGGCGGAGGTGTGTTATGTAACACTTCTAGAGGTGGTAGGCGAAGGTGTGTTATGTAACACTTCTACAGATGGACTAGATCAAGCTCTGGATGGCACAAGCTGGTCAGAGGCAGGTTTTGCAAATAACTGAGTAAAGAGATTAAGAAATTCCTGGCTGAACCCCCTATTACAAGCTTGTATACTGAATTCAGGCTGCCCTGTTGAAGACAGAAATAAGTAACAGATGTTGGAGTTAAGTTGGGGTTTATTTTTTCTATAATGCTAACGTGAAATAGCAAATATGACCGACTTAAGAAGCATGTGGTAACAGCTAATGACCCAATCCCAAGGATCCCCACTCCAGGAGTAATACGGCCTTAATGCATGTGTCCCATCTGGTCTTCGTCAAATTCATTCTCACATCATTCCGCAGGTAAATCCAAGAAGGACTGGAGCGACCAGGAGACCTCCAAGAATTACAGACTTGGACATACACATCCCGCATCTACCCACGAAGATGTACATCAACACATCATCATAAGCGGGGCTCTCTATACCCAGATGCCCATATTGAGCTGAACTACCTCTACAGCTCCATACATATGAACTGCTCCTTCCATTGAACAAACGCTCACAGTGCTTGGGAGTGTAGGTAACTCCATCCAACCAGAAAGCGACCCATCGAACACCGGACTAGCTGCGCAGCTCTGACCACAAGCGACAACTGCGCAAGCCACATCTACAGCATCGTTACTCTGTCCAGTTTATGAGTCAAGGGGAAGTCCTGGCCAACCTTCAACGTCTGCCAATTCAAGAACACACGACCCAAGGTGAGACAGCTAAGTCCCAACTGTATTTTGAAACCTCATATCCGTTTAGATCACCAGTATTCCACAGGTCAGAGATCAAACATTAACAACACTTCGACACTACAGGCCGACTATATGTCAGTGGTTAGAGGGGATTCCTATTCATTTCTTTGCCGACACTGGAATTAAGACTTACATGAATTGGAATGTATTTAGCACTTACCCCAGGGTCCTGTACGAAAAAAAAAAATTGGACTGGAAACACGGAACGTAACAGAGTTTACAGACCATGGGAGTCACTAAGGGAAGTTGCTGTCACCTTCGAAAATGCCAATATGTGTGAAATGTGTTCCATATTCGTTCAAGTAAAATTTCGTGAAGATTTTTCTCCTAGGATTCCTCCCCATGCACAGTCATGAGCATAGAATATCAGCCTCGTGAGTGAACCATGATGATACATAGACCCGAGAATCCTACACAGTTAATCATAATCATTCATTTCTTCGGTACTTTCCCCTCGAAAGTCTCAGCAAGTAATTAGGTACACTGAGCTTCAGCACAAACCACTCACGACAGTTTCAGTAGCCACTTACTACTTCACCTGAAGGGTAGAATGTGGCATTGACTTCGCTAGATTACTTTCACCAGTCGATTCCCTACAAGGAAAATTCATCCCATCCCGGAACTTTGTTCGCAAAAATTTTACTAACGCTCCTGCGGGTGAAAACTGCGTTTAAAGCAAATCATGATTCGATTATTTCTGGCCATTGATGGCAAATAAATTTCAACCACGTTGGGACATGCCTTACGTACATACGACATGAAGGTAATAACAGGGTCCCTGATCCTGTACTGATATATCCCGAGGCCACGAACCCGTGGGGGGAAGAAGGTTTCGCTAGATATGCTGTCTAGAGCCCTCGAGGTAATACACAGGCATGTGGTATTGACTGGGTGATGTGAACCAGTCCCACGATCAGACAATATCGCCAGGTTAATCGCTCGGGAGAATGCGAAAAAAATATGCTCGATCACCTTTAACTCAACTAAATAACTTTTTTTTTTTCACACTTCATCACCGTTTCCCACGTTAGCGAGGTACCGGCAAAAACATACGAAGAAAAAGGCCACATCCGCTCACATACATTTCCAGCTGTCATGTGCAATGCACCGAAACCATAGCTCCCTATCCGCAACCAGACCCCACAGACCTTCCCATAGTTTACCCCGGCCGCTGCACATGCCCTGGCTCGGTTCAGTGACAGCTCGTTCACCCCTGGTATACTACATCGTTCCAATTCGGCCTTTCACATGCACGGCCTTCACCCTCATATATGTTCATGCTCCAAACACATAAAATCTTTCTCACCCCATCCTTCCATTTCCAAATGGTCTACCCCTACTACTTGTTCCCTCCACCTCTGACATATTTATCCTCTTTGTTAAGCTCTCCTCACTCATTCTCTCCATTTGTCCAAACCATTTCAACACACCCTCTTCTGCTCTCTCAACCACATTCTTTTAATTAACACACCTTTCTCTCATCTTTTAATCACGTATTGCAACAGACCAATTCTCATCACACACTGTCCTCACACATTCCGTTTCCAACACGTCCACACTCGTCCGCACATCCTCATTCATTCCCCATAACTCGCATCCATATAATATTACTGGGACTGTTATACCCATTTTTGACCGCCCAGACAACAACCTCTCTTCCCACACGTTCCTCAGTGCTCCCTGTCCTTTGCCCCTTGAGCCCTTCTCATGACTCACTTCCGCTTCTATGGTTCCATTCACTGCCATGTCCACTCCCAGGTACCTAGAACCACTTCACTCAACCAATTTTCTCTATTCTAACTCGCACGGCAACAAACCAGTCCCTTAACTCTGCTAAACCTAATTCCCTTGCTTTTACTTACATCTACTTTCAACTTCCTCTTTTTACACACGCTTCCAAATTTAGTCACCAAATTCTGTAGTTTCCCCACTCGAATCAGCCACCTATATCATCAACAAACAACAATTGATTCACTTCCCAAGCCCCCCTCAACCCATACATACTGCATACTCGTACCTCTCTCCAAGAGTCTTACACTCACCTCTCCTACCACCTCGTCTATAATGAAATTAAACAGCTATGGTGACAACACACATCCCAGCCATAGACCAACCTCACTTGGAACCACACATCCTCCCCTCTTCCGATTCGCACACACGCCTTACACCCTTGATAAATGCTTCTCACTGCTTCTAAAAGCTTTCCTTCCACACCGTATGTCCTTTAAGACCTTCCAAAAGGCATCACTATCAAACCTAACGTATGCTTTCACGAGATCCATAAATGCCACATACAAATCCTGCTGCTGGGATTATTCATGTCTACCATTGTCAGACTTGAGCAATTTATCACAGCTCTGTTAGGATTGGATATTTAGAGCTAACTAACAGCGTGCAGTTTGTTATTATGAGGCCGCTGTAAAGCAGACACCTGATCCACACATTTACCACTTTTGAAACTACAATGTTCCTCCCCAGTCTGATGCTCTGCACAGGCCTTTACCCTCTCAGTCACGACTCTACCATACAACTAACCAGGTACACTCTGTTGTTTGGACACTCGCCTTTATCCCCCTTGTCTTTATACAATGGCACTACACAAGCATTGCGGCAATCCTCAGGCACCTCACCATGATCCAAACACACTGAAAATCCTTATCATCCAATCAGCAACTCTAAGATCCACTTTCTTAATATATTCAATTGTAATATCATCCACTCCAGCCGCAAGGCTTTCACCACTTCTTTCTTCACCAAACCACTCTCCTTAACTCACTTCGCATACCTCCCCGACCTAAACACCCTACATATGCCATCCTATCATCAAACACATTCAACAATCCTTCAAAATACTCACTCCATCACTGCCTGTTACCATTTCTCCAAATACTTCCTTCGTCGATGTACCCATTTGCCGTTCTGTTTTTCGCACACTATTTACCATCTTCCAAAAAATCTTACTTTCCATACAATTTACTAATAATCTCTCGCCTACACACTCAATTGCCCTCTTTTTCAGCCTCTGCACCTTCCTTTTGACCTGCCACTTTCTCTAACACATCTCCCAATCATCTCCGTTCCTTCCCTGTAAGCACTGCCTATAAATCCCTCTCCTTCACATACAACTCATTCCTTTATCCCATCCACTACCCTATCTAGTCTGCCCACCTCCCACCTTACGCATGCTACGCACTTCTCTCGCACAGGCCAGCACTGCTTCCCTAAATACCTCCTATCCCTCACTCACTCCCCTAGCTTCGTTTACTCTCACCTTCTACCATTGTACACTCAATCTCTCCTGGCATTTCTCCATACAAGTCTCTTTTTCAAGCTCATTTACTCTCACCACTCTCTTCTCACCCACAATGTTTCATCTTTCCCGAAAACCTCCACCCAGATTACTAATTAATGATGATATTGAAGAGCTTAATGAAACGCTGATGCCAGAAATATGCAGCAACTTTAATATGAAGGGAACTACATACTTCAGCATATCGCTTATATTTTCTCTTTCATTTCCCCAATTTCTCACCGGGTCTGTTGCCTATATCAGTTCACTCTACTCTGCCTTTCCTAGAGTCATTTCCTCGACCCGTATCCATCTCATCTTTTTCAACTGCCTCTTCTGTACACCTTGTACTATCTTCAGGCATTGCCTGTCCCTCATCTAAACTCTTCCATACCTTTTCAGGGCCCACTTCTCGCACCTGTGCATCACCGTCGGGACTCTTATACCGTCTAATATGCCCACCTTTGCCTTTACAGGCAGAGTTACCTCTCTTTCCACACACACTCCCTCAACCTTTGCCCCCTTGCCCACGTTATGGTTCACTTCAGCTGCTACAATTCCATCCACTTAAGATCTGAAACACCCAACTTCCCTCAGGTTCACTCCATTCAAACTCATACTCATACCGACTTGTTTCTTTCTCAAGCTAACACTCATTTCCTTACTTATATTCGCATCAGCTTTCAACTATCTCTTTCATACCCACCACCAAACTCAGACACCATCTTCTGCAGTTTCTCGTTCGAGTTTGCCACTAGAACAGAGTCGTCTGGAAAGAGCAACAGACCCAATCCTCTCTCTCCTAAAACCTATCATTTACCTCCCTCTCCATCCCATCGTAGATGGGTTAAACAGCCACGGTAACATCACACGCCCCTAATACTGAACACCCTTCACCTGGAACCGCTCACCCTCTCCTCTTCCTACTCGTATACATGCCTTCCTCAATAGATAAAAACTTCCCAGTGATTCCAATAGCTTTTCTCTCACACTACATATTCCCATCACCTTCCACAGAGTATTTCTATCAACTGCACGATGCGCTTTCTTCAGATTCATAAATATCGTAACCAAATCCTTCTCCTTCTCAAAGTATTTCTCACTAAGTATTCCTTAAAGCCAACGCCTCGTCCATACACCTTCTCCACTCTTAAATCTGTATGCCACCACTTTCTCAATCACCACTCTTCCATACGACTAACCTGGTATACCCATGAAACTAATACCTCTGGTATTTGAATACGGCGACATTATATAAGCATTCCGCAAGTTAACTGGCGCCTCACCTTGAGCCATACGTACATCAAAAACTCCAACTCTCCAGTCGACAACACTGAGTCCCCCAGTCTCTGGAAAAATTCACCTGCAATCTCATCCACTCCAGCTGCTTTCCCAAACATCCTCATCCGCAGGGCTTTCACCGCCTTTTCATTTTCACTAAAACACACGCTGAGACTCTCTCTCGCTCTGCCTACCTCCACGTCCCAAACATCCCACATCTGTCGCCTTGTCATCTAACACATTCAAAAACCCTTCAGAATCCTTTCTCCATCTCCTCTTCACGTCTTATTTGCCCGGGAGCATTTTTCCTTCTGCTCCTCTCGCTGTGTCTCCCATTTGTTCTCTGGCTCTATTCGCAAATAAATACACACACACGTACGTGCGTATGTGTGCGTGTGTTTACACAAGGACGTCACATGGGTTCCATTTGCTTAAGTCAAACATTTCGTGGACGAGCCTCATCATCAGCTAATATACTGCACACCACAAACAACATCAGTTAATGGAAATCACAACCTGGAATCTTCAAAGTTGGCAAATTGAGACTAAAGAAAGACATGCCTATACGTTATCAGGCAGTGTTGCCATTATAACGACATATGCAAAGGGATACCAATGGATTTCAAAGGTATTAAGGAGCTATTTCGAAAGTATCAAGAAGCTATTAAGAGGCTATTTTGAAGCTAGTAGAGTAACTATTATGAAGCAATTATGAGGCTATTTTGAAGCTCCTAAGTAGCTATTGTGAAGCTATTAAAAAACGATTTTGAAGCTACTAATTAGCTATTGTGAAGAGGACCCAATGCATTTTCGAGCTATTCCGAAGCTATGAAGAGCCTATTTTGAAGCTACTGACTAGCTTTGAAGAGGCTATTACTAAGCTATCAAATAAGCTATAAAGAAGCTCGTAAAACATTCAGGAAAGCAATTCATCAGCTATTTCAAAGTGACAGAGGTCACGAAAGAACCTATGAGGAAGGTAACGAGATACGATCGCGAGGCTATTGAAAACCATTCAAAAGCTATTCTGAAGCTATCAAGAAGCTATTCTGTGGCCATCAAGAGAAGCTATACCCTACTTCTCGAGAAACGATTCAGGGGTAATTACAAACTTCTTCTGAAGCTATGAAGAAGCTATTGAGAAGCTGTACCTAAGCTGACGAGGAGCGGTTCAAAAGTTATCAATAAGCTAGTAAGATCCTGTTCTGAAGGCTTGAAAAGTTATTCAAAAGATGCTTCCAAGCTATTGAGAAACGACTTAGAAGTTATCAAGCTATCAAAAACCTATTTCTCGGCTATTTTCTAGCTACTGAAAAAACAACTGAAGAGCTATTTCAAAGCTAAATAGAAGCTATCAACACCTCTGACTGAGTTGTAAATAAGCTTGAGAACGTCTCGTTCATC
The DNA here is from genome assembly GCF_036320965.1 of Panulirus ornatus. Classification (NCBI taxonomy): domain Eukaryota; kingdom Metazoa; phylum Arthropoda; class Malacostraca; order Decapoda; family Palinuridae; genus Panulirus; species Panulirus ornatus. The sequence goes on from NC_092273.1 coordinate 15,911,204, forward strand.
TCGTCCTCCGCATGCACCACCAAACCTCACCACGAGAACGTCTCGTTCATCTCGTCCTCCGCATGCATCACCAAACCTCACCACAATGGTTGTTCACACAGCCAGGCCAATGTTCAGCCGGCCAGGAAACATGATACAATCGTCGCTTTGAGTCGCAGGTAACTCATGATACAGATATTTTGTTTGTTGTTTTCCTGCTCTGCTGGGTCATCATCCCCGCGAAACAAACAGATAAAAACTAATGGCTTGTTATAATGGGTATCGTCCATCCATGAGCTGGTGGAGGCTAATGGCTTGTTATAATGGGTATCGTCCATCCATGAGCTGGTGGAGGCTAATGGCTTGTTATAATGGGTATCGTCCATCCATGAGCTGGTGGAGGCTAATGGCTTGTTATAATGGGTATCGTCCATCCATGAGCTGGTGGAGGCTAATGGCTTGTTATAATGGGTATCGTCCATCCATGAGCTGGTGGAGGCTAATGGCTTGTTTTAATGGGTATCGTCCATCCATGAGCTGGTGGAGGCTAATGGCTTGTTATAATGGGTATCGTCCATCCATGAGCTGGTGGAGGCTAATGGCTTGTTATAATAGGTATCGTCCATCCATGAGCTGGTGGAGACTAACGGCTTGTTTTAATGGTCTGTTTTGGTGGGCATAAGTTGGTTGGTCGTGGTAACCATTCTTTATCATATCTGGGAACCTAACCAACAACGTTACTCAAACGTATAACGAAACCATTGTGTTATAATAACAGAGACCCCTGGCAAAAAGGGTTTTAGACATTGTGTGATCATATATATATATATATATATATATATATATATATATATATATATATATATATATATATATATATATATATATATGTATTATCCCTGGGGATAGGGGAGAAAGAATACTTCCCACGTATTCCCTGCGTGTCGTAGAAGGCGACTAAAAGGGAAGGGAGCGGGAGGCTGGAAATCTTCCCCTCTCATTTTTTTTTTAATTTTCCAAAGGAAGGAACAGAGAAGGGGGCCGGGTGAGGATGTTTCCTCAGAGGCCCAGTCCTCTGTTCTTAACGCTACCTCGCTGAGGCGGGAAATGGCGAATAGTATGAAAGAAAAAAGATATATATATATATATATATATATATATATATATATATATATATATATATTTTTTTTTTTTTCTTTTTTTTTTTCATACCATTCGCTATTTCCCGCGCTAGCGAGGTAGCGTTAAGAACAGAGGACTGGGCCTTTGAGGGAATATCCTCACCTGGCCCTCTTCTCTGTTCCTTCTTTTGGAAAATTAGAAACGAGAGGGGAGGATTTCCAGCCCCACCCGCTCCCTCCCCTTTTAGTCGCCTTTTACGACACGCAGGGAATACGTGGGAAGTATTCTCTCTCCCTTATCCCCAGCTAGAGTACCCGCCCCTTGGAAGGTAATTACGTACATTCATAATCAAGAAAAGGAAATTAAAACTTGTTTCTCTTATATGCAACGAGGTCGAAAAATACTTATTAAACTACCACCTAACCTTCTCGTATCAGGCTTACCATGTGTCAATCAAAACAACTTCAAAGTAATTAAAGCTGTTTTTTCTCTCCTTTTCTTCTAAACGGTCGGATTAAATCATTTTCCCCAAAAATGTTAACATTGAAGAAACTCAATTTCTGCTACGTCACACATCTGTGATAAACTATATGAGGCTCATTGTCCAGGTGCTAAAAGCATTATATATATATATATATATATATATATATATATATATATATATATATATATATATATATATATATATATATATATTTTTTTTTTTTTTTTTTTTGCGTTGTCGCTGTCTCCCGCGTTTGCGAGGTAGCGCAAGGAAACAGACGAAAGAAATGGCCCAACCCACCCCCCATACACATGTATATACATACGTCCACACACGCAAATATACATACCTACACAGCTTTCCATGGTTTACCCCAGACGCTTCACATGCCTTGATTCAATCCACTGACAGCACGTCAACCCCGGTATACCACATCGCTCCAATTCACTCTATTCCTTGCCCTCCTTTCACCCTCCTGCATGTTCAGGCCCCGATCACACAAAATCTTTTTCACTCCATCTTTCCACCTCCAATTTGGTCTCCCTCTTCTCCTCGTTCCCTCCACCTCCGACACATATATCCTCTTGGTCAATCTTTCCTCACTCATTCTCTCCATGTGCCCAAACCATTTCAAAACACCCTCTTCTGCTCTCTCAACCACGCTCTTTTTATTTCCACACATCTCTCTTACCCTTACGTTACTTACTCGATCAAACCACCTCACACCACACATTGTCCTCAAACATCTCATTTCCAGCACATCCATCCTCCTGCGCACATCTCTATCCATAGCCCACGCCTCGCAACCATACAACATTGTTGGAACCACTATTCCTCAAACATACCCATTTTTGCTTTCCGAGATAATGTTCTCGACTTCCACACATTCTTCAAGGCTCCCAGAATTTTCGCCCCCTCCCCCACACTATGATCCACTTCCGCTTCCATGGTTCCATCCGCTGACAGATCCACTCCCAGATATCTAAAACACTTCACTTCCTCCAGTTTTTCTCCATTCAAACTCACCTCCCAATTGACTTGACCCTCAACCCTACTGTACCTAATAACCTTGCTCTTATTCACATTTACTCTTAACTTTCTTCTTTCACACACTTTACCAAACTCAGTCACCAGATTCTGCACTTTCTCACATGAATCAGCCACCAGCGCTGTATCATCAGCGAACAACAACTGACTCACTTCCCAAGCTCTCTCATCCCCAACAGACTTCATACTTGCCCCTCTTTCCAAAACTCTTGCATTCACCTCCCTAACAACCCCATCCATAAACAAATTAAACAACCATGGAGACATCACACACCCCTGCCGCAAACCTACATTCACTGAGAACCAATCACTTTCCTCTCTTCCTACACGTACACATGCCTTACATCCTCGATAAAAACTTTTCACTGTTTCTAACAACTTGCCTCCACACCATATATTCTTAATACCTTCCACAGAGCATCTCTATCAACTCTATCATATGCCTTCTCCAGATCCATAAATGCTACATACAAATCCATATGCTTTTCTAAGTATTTCTCACATACATTCTTCAAAGCAAACACCTGATCCACACATCCTCTACCACTTCTGAAACCACACTGCTCTTCCCCAATCTGATGCTCTGTACATGCCTTCACCCTCTCAATCAATACCCTCCCATATAATTTACCAGGAATACTCAACAAACTTATACCTCTGTAATTTGAGCACTCACTCTTATCCCCTTTGCCTTTGTACAATGGCACTATGCACGCATTCCGCCAATCCTCAGGCACCTCACCATGAGTCATACATACATTAAATAACCTTACCAACCAGTCAACAATACAGTCACCCCCTTTTTTAATAAATTCCACTGCAATACCATCCAAACCTACTGCCTTGCCGGCTTTCATATATATATATATATATATATATATATATATATATATATATATATATATATATATATATATATACATATATGGCGATGGGAATGAATAAAGGCAGACAGTGTGAATTGTGTTGCATGTGTATATATGTATGTGTCTGTGTGTGTATATATATGTGTACATTGAGATGTATGGGTATGTATATTTGCGTGTGTGGACGTGTATGTATATACATGTGTATGGGGGTGGGTTGGGCCATTTCTTTCGTCTGTTTCCTTGCGCTACCTCGCCAACGCGGGAGACAGCGACAAAGCAAATCAAATAAATATAAATATATAATATATATATATATATATATATATATATATATATATATATATATATATATATATATATATATATATATATATATATATATATATTCTAATACCACTTCGACTGATTGCTATTTCTTTTCAATTTCCTTCAGTTTTCTTTGAAGCCTCTGTGTGTGTCTAACCTTCTGTCCCTTTCGTATTCATCTTCCAGAGGTTTCTGATAGGCTTCTCTCTCTCTCTCTCTCTCTCTCTCTCTCTCTCTCTCTCTCTCTCTCTCTCTCTCTCTCTCTCTCTCTCTTTGTAAGCCTGACTGTTTTTCTTGTTCATTCTCTAAAGATCTTTGATGTCCACGTACCTCTCTAACCATGAGCCTCTCTTCAACCCCCCCCCCCCCCCAGTTCCTTTCCTGGAGATCTTTCATGGTTATATTCTCTCTCTCTCTCTCTCTCTCTCTCTCTCTCTCTCTCTCTCTCTCTCTCTCAATCTCGTTCAATTTTTCTATGAGATCTTTCATCTCTCAGTCTTTCTGATCTTGGTTCTCCCCGTGCCTCGTTTCCTTGTGGTCTCGAGCAGCATATATTTTACTTTCTCTGTATTACCTCTCAACCTATGTGTGCTCCTTCCTCTTGTGTCATATGTCTTGATCATCTTCTTTCTTATATTTAGCAATTTTTTTCTTCTTCTTCTTCTCTGTGTTGCCTCCGATCTCTTTACTTCCTCTTTGAGACATATTCACACACACACTCACACACACACATACACACACACACACACACACATACACACACACACACACACACACACACACACACACACACACACACATATATATATATATATATATATATATATATATATATATATATATATATATATATATATATGTATATTTGCGTGTGTGGACGTATGTATATACATGTGTATGGGGGGGTTGGGCCATTTCTTTCGTCTGTTTCCTTGCGCTACCTCGCAAACGCGGGAGACAGCGACAAAGTATAATAAAAAATAAAATATAATATATATATATATATATATATATATATATATATATTTTTTTTTTTTTTTTTTCGGGTATTGAGATCCTAAAGTCAATATTAGAGAGAAGCGGGGTCATGGTTATTCTGCCAACCTATAAGTGAAGAGAGGAGCTGGGTGACGGTTATTCTGCCGACCTATGAGTGAAGAGAGGAGCGGGGTCACGGTTATTCTGCCGACCTATGAGTGAAGAGAGGAGCGGGGTCACGGTTATTCTGCCGACCTATGAGTGAAGAGAGGAGCGGGGTCATGGTTATTCTACCGACCTATAAGTGAACACAGGTGCGAGGTCATGGTTATTCTGCCGACCTATGAGTGAAGACAGGTGCCTGGTCACGGTTATTCTGCCGACCTATGAGTGAAGACAGGAGCGGGATCACGGTTATTCTGCCGACCTTTAAGTGAAGAGAGGAGCGGGGTCAGAGTTATTCTGCCGACCTTTAAGTGACGAGAGGAGCGGAGTCACGGTTATTCTGCCGACCTATAAATGCGTTGACTTGATAAATGGTGATAAATGGGCTGAAGAGACAGGGTAACATGACAGGTTCTCTTTTCAGTACAGACAGAAGTTGATTTCAACCATCTCACTGCGTTCTCCATAAAAAAAAAAAATCTCGGTTAAATGGCTTTGAAAAAAAAAAAAAAAAGGTTCTTGGCCAAAGTTATAAAAATTTCATGCCATGTTTCCATCTTACTGCATACAGTAGTGCACAGAACCACACATCCCCTTACGAGAACTGGAAGTCAAGCAAGAAACTGCAACTTCAAAAACACACAAATATAACTGAAAAATTACGATATCAAGTTTCGATTGGACTCCAAAAAATCTTCATACCATCTTTGGCAAATGGGGTGTCCTAAGGTGGTTTGGAAATATGAAGAGGATGAGGGAAGAGAGACTAATTTAGAGGATATATTAGTCAAAAGTGGAGGGAGCAAACGAGATGGAAGGATGGTGGTGAAAAAGGGCTTCAAGCTACCTGGACCTGAAGATGCAGGATTGAGCGTTTTGGAATGAGGTTGTGTACAAGGAGCAAATTACTACCAATGCGCTGAACCTGGACATACGAAGTGGTACACTGGAGTAACATACCTGTGGGGTCCACAGCGAGCTTACCTGTAAAAAGAGAAAAAAAGAAAAACATTAATATAGTCGTTGAAACATGACATCAAAGCAAGAGACACATCACTACCCACCTCGCCCTCCGGCTCAACTACCTGCAGAAAATGACACCATGCAGTATGGCAATAAGATACTGCCATGGAAATTCTATAGGAAAGTGTGGACAGGTGGGGGATAGAGAGAGAGAGAGAGAGAGAGAGAGAGAGAGAGAGAGAGAGAGAGAGAGAGAGAGAGAGACGCCTGGATTCTGAAGAAGAAAAAGCTAATGGTAGTCGGCCTTACTTACTGCTAATCGATGTCAGCGATAAGATCGATCCAGCCTCGATTTTGAAGGCATCTGTAATCACTGCATTTACTTCCTTGGAAGGTAATTCATTCCAGGTCTTCACACGACTCTACGCCTGAAAACACCTTGCCTACGCTGCTATCACATCTCCCTCCTTCTACCTCTATCTAAGGTGAGGTATTTTCGTATGCCATGTTATCACATGTTATCACAAGTTTTTCTTTTTCAAGTATTACGAGCATGTCTTTCTGGTCACCTCGTATTTCGTGCTTTAACGGAGAGAATAATATTCAGTGACCGAGTCGTGTCCCTTACATGGCTTATGTCTTAGTGAAGGAATGAGTTTGGTTGCACTTCTCCGAACTCGCTCAAGTTTCTCTCTATCTTTGATCAAGTTTGGGTGACCACAGAGCTGAACGACCCACTCCAAATAAGGGGGTCTGACCAGGGCACTGTATAGGGCGAGTATCGTAATCCTTTGTGTTGAAGTTTACATTTCTAGCTGCGAGACCTAACATGCTAGTGGCTTTACTATACGCAGCTGGGCATTGCTTACCACATTCCACATCATTACTGATAATCACCCTAATGCCTTTTTTTCTTCCTTAACTTCTTACTTGAGGTTTAATCACGCATTTTCTACTCGTGATAAACACTGCTGGCACCAAAGTGCATAACTTGACATTTGCCCCAAATAGAAATCCATCGACGAGCACATCTCTCTGAAACTTCAGGAAGTCTGCCTTTGAGTTGGCCTCTCTCTCTCTCTCTCTCTCTCTCTCTCTCTCTCTCTCTCTCTCTCTCTCTCTCTCTCTCTCTCCCATCCCACCCGTCTTGCGTCGTCGGCAAATCAGGAGATGCTGACGGTGATCCCTGCCTCGACTACGTCACTCACGCATATAATGAACAGTATAGGTCCTCGACGCGAGCCTTGTGGAACTCCACAAGACACTGGGAGCCAGCCAGGTGCTCCCCCTCCCCACATAACACTAGTCTCTGCCGCTTCGGCTGAGGGAAGCCAATCCACAAATCCACGCGCAGATTCGATCTCCTGCGTCGTAAACACTGATTTCATTTTGCAACCTTTAAATACGGTAAATACGGTATCGTAGGCTTTCTGAGAGTCAAAGTATGTAACATCAATCTTCTGGAATCCAAGATGTCGATATATAGAGAAGTTCTTATTTGTTACCACATGATCTCTTATCCCGGAAAACCCTTTTCATGGTCGGTAATTAACCTGTTTACTTCTCGGTCTTTTAACAATCTTGTGTCCAGGAGCTGAGTAAGGCTAATGGGGCGGTAGTTCCAAGAACCATTCCCTTTTAACGTCGTTATGAAATATAGCTTCCGGTCGTTAGGGGAGTTTCTCTCTCTCTCTCTCTCTCTCTCTCTCTAATGACTGGTCGACTATTTTGGTGATCGGAAAAGCTAATTGCTCATCAGCTACTTTCAGTAGCCAGGGGGTTGATGTCGTCCGAAGCAGCTGGTCTGTTCTGGTTCAGTCTTTCTCGGTATGTAAGTACTTCGCATCACTCATCAATGTGCACTTTCAGCATTGTCAGCGGCCACAGATACGTTCTGTTTTTGGCGGTGAATTGAGATAAAATTGCGATGACGAGAACACGGGATAGAAATACTTGTCGAGAAGGCGTAGCGATTTCTGTGTTGCCTCTTGTCAATGTGCCTTGGTCACCTTATAATAGGCAGATAGCAACCTCGATTAGTACCTTGTTTCTAACGTATTCAGAAAATTCCTTAAGGTTATTCTTCATATTGTGATAAGAATCTTTTTTCGTGCCAGTTTTCTTTCAACATTCTCTTTGTATTTTAAATTCTGTGGTTCACAATTTAAGCTACTTGTCTTACATACCCTCCTGTAAGTCCTTCTTTTATCTTCACCTCAGTCATTTATCTATTCTAATTCATCTAACTTGGCTCTTCCTTTCCGCAGCTCCTTTTCACCTTTCTAAGGACGCTAATTCTTTCAAAGTTAAGTGGGTGAGCGAGTTAGACAGTAAGTAAGCATTATTAGATCAAGTACTAAACGAAAGGCGTGCAAAGGAGAGACTTTTGGATGAGACTGTGCTGAGAGGAGCAACTGCAGGGAGTAGTGCTCGTTTGTGGCGGCGAGGGGGAAGGTTTGTAGAGGCTTCTGGGAAAGAGGAAATGACATTGGGGGAGGAGAGTGAAAGTAAATGAGTCTGAAAAAGAGACTTATGGATATGGTGAGAGGCGGGCATGTGAAAAACAGATAGTAAGCAATGGAATGGCGAAGTTAAATTGCAAGTTAAAGAGAAAAAAAAAGGCGTACTGGCATTAACTTCAGGGAAGGAGTGCGAGTGATTGGGATATACACAAAAGAAAGCGGCAGGAGGTCAAGAGGAAGGTGAAGGGGTTGAAAAAGAAGGTAAATGAGAGTTGAGGAAAGCGAATACCCGCAAAGTCTGAGGCAATTAGAAAATGGTTTAAGAGGTGAAGTGTTAGCAAAAAGGAGAACAAATGGAAACATCAGTGAAGGGGCTGAGTGGAAAAGTGACATCAAGCACAGATGAGGTGTAGAGGAAATGGAGAGTGCTCAGAGAACTGACGAAATGCGTGTGATGATACGGTGGCACATGTTGGCCGAGGTACACGAAGTGAGAAAATCGTGGCAAGTGGCGTGATGAAAAGAAAAGTGGAGGTGAAAGCCTTGCGCAAGACGAAGTGTGGCAAGGCGGCCAGAGTAGATGATATTGCAGCTGAACTTCTCATGAAAAGAGGTTGACTGTGTCGTTGATTATTCAACCAAGATTTTTAATGTAAGTATGGTTTTTATTTTCTTATATTCCATTGTTTTCGGTTCATTTCGATCTGCACGAATGACAAATTCAGTAACATGGGATCAGCATTTTCTACACATCGAAAAGAATACGAGAAAATAAACACTCTCAATCAATCAGGGGAAGCGTTACAAATCTTCAAGTCCATTGCTTTAGGAAGTCATCTTATTAGAGACTTTAGAACTTAACCCTATCGGTCAATCAACCCAATAACCCAATCCTCAAGAAACACGAATTCAAATGGAGCAGAGCTGCAGCCCAGTTCAGAGATGGGGCCTCCTCCTCCTCTTCTTCTTCTTCTTCTTCAGCTTCAATTCAGAAAACGTTTCAGGCAATCGGCCGTGGAACTCGATCCTAATATTCGACCCTCACGAGGCACGCCAGCCACCTGGACACCATCTGGATACCAAACCTCCTACGGTGTATGTGAACCATCTGGAACCTCAAACCTCCTACGGTGTTTGTGAACCTTCTGGAACCCAAACCTCCTACGGTGTATGTGAACCATCTGGAACCTCAAACCTCCTACGGTGTTTGTGAACCATCTGGACCCCAAACCTCCTACGGTGTATGTGAACCATCCGGAACCCACACCTCCTACGGTGTATGTGAACCATCTGGACCCCAAACCTCCTACGGTGTATGTGAACCATCTGGAACCCACACCTCCTACGGTGTATGTGAACCATCTGGAACCCAAACCTCCTACGGTGTATGTGAACCATCCACTGTTTACATTTGAGACCATTACCTTCATACAAGGTCGAGAACTCAATGGTTATTCCACTGTTCCAGAACCCTTGGCTGCTGATTGTATTATTCCCTGATAGGAAACTCTGTTACTCGTCCACCATCCCATCCCGAGTGAGCTGTTGGTGTTTATTTGAAGGAGGCGAACCCGCCAGGTCATTTACGTCCCGTTGGCTTGGCAGGGAGGGCGGCGGGTCAGAGAGAGAGAGAGAGAGAGAGAGAGAGAGAGAGAGAGAGAGAGAGAGAGAGAGAGAGAGAGAGAGAGAGAGAGAGAGAGCAAAGTACAAGGAACATTGCCAGGTTGGGCGAGAGAGTTGGGGATTTCCTTCACTGGCTGCCAAGGTTGTCTTAATGTCCATAAACTCCAGTTCACTGGCATCAGCTGGGTGGCTGTAGCTTCCTGCTGAACTGCTGTATAATAACACGGGTTACCAATATCTACAGAAGGCTGAGGCATCATGAATATGGAGTTCAAAAACGTTGTTCAGGTTTTACCTGTAAAACTCTCACTTTGTGACTTACTGATCCAGACTTCATCGAGAACATTCAGAGCGAAACTGTCTTGTTAAATACTTTTATAACCTTCATAACAACCATTGTTCACAAACAGATTGTCACACAAGACAATGTGTTGTTCGGGTCAACATAAGACGTACAACATACCCAGCCAAGTGGGCCTTCCCAGCATCATTCACATCTCAGTATTATCCTGAGTCGTCTCCCAGCCTCCCACTTGGGGCGTTCCATGAACAACAACAACAACAACAACAACAACAACAACAACAACAACAACTGACTGGCAACTCGGGGATGAAAGGTGAGGTACACACCAGCGTTGCCAGTAGTTATCACAGGGGAATCCAGAACACCAGCGTTGCCAGTAGTTATCACAGGGGAATCCAGAACACCAGCGTTGCCAGTAGTTATCACAGGGGAATCCAGAACACCAGCGTTGCCAGTAGTTATCACAGGGGAATCCAGAACACCAGCGTTGCCAGTAGTTATCACAGGGGAATCCAGAACACCAGCGTTGCCAGTAGTTATCACAGGGGAATCCAGAACAATTGGTCTTTGGTCCACAAGAGATACAGAAGCAACGTCCTGTGTTGTACGTAGGTAGAACTGGTACAATTACCTGGCCTACTGCTGCTGACACTGACCCGTCGTCCTCGTCGTCGTCCTCGTCGTCATTGTCGTCGTCGTCGTCGTCGTCAACAGATGTGGAAGATATAGAAAACGAGATGAAGGAACAACGAGGCGTTTTGTCTTCAAACGGTTTGGACGTCGTCGTCTTCGTCAGAGCGAGAAACATGAAAGTAAACAATAAAGACAAGACATAAAGGACATTACTTCCTGCCACTCAGAGGCGGTGCTGTGGGTATGCCAGAAGCAACACAGACACACACACACACACACACACACAGGAAACCATCAGGTATCAGCACTGTGGCTGGACGAGTCAAGTCAGTCAGGCCAGAAACAGATCCAAACACCAGAAGCCGCGACCTAATTTGTGCATCACCAGTTCCTCAGATGTCTGGAGTTGTTTCCCTTCACTTGGCGGATCCATTGTCCTCCTGTGAGGCAGATGATGGTCTGGGATACGGCTTCTATTTCCCGGCATTTGACAAGTTTTGTCGACTGCTGATGTGTTATTGATCCTGGACTGAGGTACCGCCAGGGCACGATAGACAGTAGTGCTGCTGGTGTCCCCCATGTTGACTTCACCAACAGAGACGCAAGTTTTTGCATATTATTGACTTATCGTTTGGCCTGAGAAATACCCACACAACTTTGGTCCACAGAATGTCCACAAAGCTTTACTGTGGTCCACAGAATGTCCTCACAGCTCTAGTCTGGTCCACAGAATGTCCTCACAGCTCTAGTCTGGTCCACAGAATGTCCTCACAGCTCTAGTCTGGTCCACAGAATGTCCTCACAGCTTTAGTGAGGTCCACAGAATGTCCACAAAGCTTTACTGTGGTCCACAGAATGTCCTCACAGCTTTACTGTGGTCCACAGAATGTCCTCACAGCTCTAGTCTGGTCCACAGAATGTCCTCACAGCTTTAGTCTGGTCCAGAGAATGTCCTCACAGCTCTAGTCTGGTCCACAGAATGTCATGAAAGCTTTAGCTTGGCCAACAGATCGCACCGACAACTTCTGTTTCGTGCTACAGAACGTCTTCACAGCTTTAGTGTGTAGCACACAGTAGAACAACAGTTCCAGCTTGGATCATAGAAACCCATCATAGCTTTCATATGATCAGTTCTCTCAGTGCAGACAAGGTTCGAGATTTTCATCTCGATGACATGAATGAATGTGTTCTCTACCATTGAAGTCTCGTCTACCAAACCTCAACTGGATACTGGTTGAGTATCAGTAAGGCAAGAAGAGAAATGTCTGCTCAACGATCCACACTCA
>NC_092273.1:15930924-15933424 GCF_036320965.1 Panulirus ornatus
CACATCCACTGACGTGTCCACTATCAGGTATCTAATATACCCTACTTCCTCTAGCCATTCAAACCCACACTCAAACTGACCTCTCTCTCTCTCTCTCTCTCTCTCTCTCTCTCTCTCTCTCTCTCTCTCCTGATAAAACTCAGTACCTTACTTTTATTCACATTAACTCTGTCTAAACCTCCTCCTTTCACACACTCTCCCCTACTCAGGCACCAACTTCTGCAGTTTCTCACCCGAGTCTTTCTGCAGAGCCGTGTAATCTACAAACAGCAAATGACTCACCCATCTCGCCTACAAACTACTGCAGATCCGCCCCTCTCTCCAAAACACTCGCATCTACCTTCTTCACTACCTCCACACCATAAAGAGATTACTCACAGTGACGTCACGCTCTCTTGGCTCAGACCCATCTCCACCTGGAACCACTCACCTTCCTCCCTTCCAACTAGCACTCACTCCTTGACAATGCCTCCCCAGCTGCTTCCTGTAGCTTTCTCCCCACACCATACATTCGTATCACCTTCCCTTTTATCTTCCCTGAGGAGCGATGTTCCATACCTCCACGAGATGGAATCCTGCTCCTTACCCCTCGACCTCTATCAACAAAACGGCTCACTCTGGTAGACCTCCGTGTTCGACACTTGACGATAAAGAAGATATAAGCTTAAGTGCTTCTAGATATAACGAGATTGAACATCTAACAATGATAGTAGTGACTACGCGACGTCATGCCTGCATGACCCAGATAAGAGAGATTAAGAGATGGCATCACTTATCTCAAGATATGATATCTGTGGTAGATAACAGATGGAGGAAGATTAGGGGGAGGAGTGAAGGTTCAGTTGTACGTGGTCTGCAGGGAGGGACGGAGGCACAACTGCGGCGGGTGAGGTGAGGTCTCTGAGGCAAAGTGTCTTGGATAATTCACAACGTGAAGGTGTCTTCCATAACTCATAAGGTAAAGGGTCTTCGATAATCCATAAGGCAAAGTGTCTTCAATGATTCATAAGGTAAAGTATCTCGCATAAATCATAAGGCAAAGCGTCTTTAACATTTCATGTGGCAAAGGGTCTTCGATCATTCATGAGGCAAAGTGTCTCCAATAACTCATCGTCACTCTAGTCTCGGATACAAGTCCTTATCGGCGTCCTGCAGGAAGGAAACTATGAGCAAAATGCCTGAAGCAACACACAAGACTAGAACAGAATAGTGTATGAGTTCTGGAGGAGGAAAGGTGAAGCTTGCCATCTGAACAAGGAGCAGATTTTCTCGCCCCTGTTATCATCAAAGACCTGAGAAGGTGTAAAGTTCCACCACACCTCAATGGGCTAAGAAAATAAAAAGATTGTAATATTCTTACAAAGAGAAAACGCTTTCACAGTGACTGCTGTCAAAGTGGTTTTCAATATATATATATATATATATATATATATATATATATATATATATATATATATATATATATATATATATTATCCTTGGGGATAGGAGAGAAAGAATACTTCCCACGTATTCCCTGCGTGTCGTAGAAGGCGACTAAAAGGGGAGGGAGCGGGGGTCTGAAAATCCTCCCCTCCCGTTTTTAATTTTCCAAAAGAAGGAACAGAGAATGGGGGCCAAGTGGGGATATTCCCTCTAAGGCTCAGTTCTCTGTTCCTGACGCTTCTTCGCTTAAGCTGGAAATGGCGAATATGTACGAAAAAAAAAAATATATATATACATTTATTAGAATAACAACGAAAACAAATACGTTTCAATAATCAAAAGACACGGAGTGACACCCTCTCTATTCTGCCAAATGTAAGGCGTCTCACAATCCAAAGGTAAGATACCATCAAGCAAAGGTAATCGTGAACAAGAATAAGTAATACGTTAGCGTGTTATCAAAGTCAGAGTTTTCTAGTGAAGTAGACACATATGACAAGTGAGTCGCGGTCTGGCAACATAGACAACGGAGCCCATACCTGCTGTGGCCCAGAGCCGCTGGCTGATTATCCCTATAATGATGATTACTAGTAATGACGCAGTTGGTCTGAGAGCCCGGTGATAACCCACGTCCTAGTAGGCTGGTGGGGAGGGCAGTAGCCATGTACACAATGGACACGCAAAGTCAACATGGCGCAATCAACATAATGCCCAGAATAAATCTGATATAATGTACTCCAAATAACATCATAAACGCCAGCAGAACGCAGCAAAGGCTAATCACACTATATCAAGCGTGAACGGCAAATTGAACACTCGATAAGAAGGACATGTATATATCACACAGCAGTACGAAAACATAGTCATGCCATTATAACTTACTGAACTATAACGTATCAGATGCACACTTAACATCTTCGCTACCTTATGATTAACTGTATGGCTTAAATCCATAAATTATTGAGAGTCGAGGCCAAAGACTGCCACCCTTGGTGACTTGAAGATGTCAAACTGCGCGTCGCTCTGTTCAACGCCCAGAACAGCACATGGATGAGGCATGGCGTATCATACGGGT
>NC_092273.1:15935924-15945924 GCF_036320965.1 Panulirus ornatus
GCATCATTTTGCAAGGGGACCTTGACAAACTTCGAGGTTGGCCTGGCGTATTGGGTGATGGAATCCAACCCCGAGCAAATGTAAACAAAGATGGGCAACGGTGGAAGAAGGCCTCTATGGATGATCATTATCATCGGGCAGGAAGCAAGGTGCAAGGGTCTCTCTGTGAGAAAGATTTGGAAGTTGAAAAAGTCCCTAACATCTCCACACTCCTGCTTTAGAAGAAGGGTTCAGAATGCTAACCAACATTCTACTGGCAAATATCAAAATAGTATTCAACCTCATGGATAAGAATATATATATATTCACCAAAAAGTTCACATCCTACACGAGGCCAAAACCTCTGAGAATATGGTTCTCAAGTTTGGTCACCGCTCCTGAAGAAGCACAAAGAGTTCACAGAGAAAGTCCAGAGGACAGCAACAAAGACGGTTGCGGAGTTCAGTTGGCTGAGCTACAGGGCAAGTTTTAAAGGCTTTGAACTGGTCCACTTTGGATAAAAGAAGAGTGGGGGGTGACCTGATCACAACCATTTAGTTTCTAAACAGACTGATGGCGGAGAGAGTGAACATTTCTTCAACAGATCTAAGGACAGAACAAGCAGAGGCCACATCATGATACAGTATGCCAGAAACTTGTTACGTAAAACCTGGGGAAGTATATTCACAGTGTAGGAGTGTTGGGTAAATGGAACAAAAAAGACTGAAGCCATGGTTAATGCAGCCAGCAGAGAGAAATGTAAAAAAGCTGTATGACAAAGGACATTATTAGAGATGGGAACCTTAAGAGCGTAAAACTCTCCCTCTCCCTGCAGTAAAAGAAGGTTAATCACACAATGACCCCGGCGGCTGGGAGGAGATGTGAAGACCAAGTAATCGACCAACCTTCTCTTAGCGTTCTGCTTAATGACACCACGGATGGTTATGCACACACCTGACCCCGTACCTCCTACCATACAATAATGGTACCACGTATAGTGTTTACATACACCTGACCCCGTGGCCCTCACCATACAACAATGGTACAATGTGTAGTGTTATAAGTACCCGACCCCGTGGCCCTTACCATACAACAATGGTACAATGTGTAGTGTTATAAACACCTGACCCCGTGGCCTGTACTATGCAACAGCGGTGGCCCTTACCATACAACAATTGTACCACGTGTAGTGGTACTAAATACACCTCATCCAGTGCTACGAACCATACAAGGTGACCACGTGTCGTGTTACACATACCTGACCCACGTGGCCCGTGCCATACATCAATCGTACCACGTGTAAGGTTATGGACACATGAGTCTGCGGTTCTTACAGAGAAGGTACAACGAGGGAAGAATCAACAATACCAGAACGTAGACAAGTGTAGTGTAGGGGCCAGTGAAGTGTGAGAATGGTCTGTTGAGCAAGACACTCCCGGTGCCTTAATGAGACACAACCAACACCCGGCTGGGTTAAAGCACAACATTCTAATGATGGCAACACATTCCTTCGTATCATGGAGATATTATCCTGAACTTGCCAGGACCCAAAGACCTCATGATATGAAAGCCGTGATGGCTCTAACCAAGCTGGAGCCGTGTTGACGTTCTGTGGACCAAAACCTAACCCTCTGAGGACACTTTGTGGGCAAACCTGAAGCCCTGACGACATTCAGTGGCCCAGACTGACAGTGAGGACATCCAGTGGGCCAGAGTGAAGCTGTCATCAGGGCATTTCACAGGCCAAACGATAAGTCAATAATATGCAAAAACTTGCGTCTCTGTTGGTGAAGTCAACATGGGGGACACCAGCAGCACTACTGTCTATCGTGCCCTGGCGGTACCTCAGTCCAGGATCAATACCACATCAGCAGTCGACAAAACTTGTCAAATGCCGGGAAATAGAAGCCGTATCCCAGACCATCATCTGCCTCACAGGAGGACAATGGATCCGCCAAGTGAAGGGAAACAACTCCAGACATCTGAGGAACTGGTGATGCACAAATTAGGTCGCGGCTTCTGGTGTTTGGATCTGTTTCTGGCCTGACTGACTTGACTCGTCCAGCCACAGTGTTGATACCTGATGGTTTCCTCTGTGTGTGTGTGTGTGTGTGTGTGTGTGTGTGTGTGTGTGTGTTGCTTCTGGCATACCCACAGCACCGCCTCTGAGTGGCAGGAAGTAATGTCCTTCATGTCTTGTCTTTATTGTTTACTTTCATGTTTCTCGCTCTGACGAAGACGACGACGTCCAAACCGTATGGAGACAAAACGCCTCGTTGTTCCTTCATCTCGTTTTCTATATCTTCCACATCTGTTGACGACGACGACGACAATGACGACAATGACGACGACGACGACGACGAGGACGACGGGTCAGTGTCAGCAGCAGTAGGCCAGGTACTGTACCAGTTCTACTTACGTACAACACAGGACGTTGCTTCTGTATCTCTTGTGGACCAAAGACCAATTGTTCTGGATTCCCCTGTGATAACTACTGGCAACGCTGGTGTTCTGGATTCCCCTGTGATAACTACTGGCAACGCTGGTGTTCTGGATTCCCCTGTGATAACTACTGGCAACGCTGGTCTTCTGGATTCCCCTGTGATAACTACTGGCAACGCTGGTGTTCTGGATTCCCCTGTGATAACTACTGGCAACGCTGGTGTTCTGGATTCCCCTGTGATAACTACTGGCAACGCTGGTGTTCTGGATTCCCCTGTGATAACTACTGGCAACGCTGGTGTTCTGGATTCCCCTGTGATAACTACTGGCAACGCTGATGTTCTGGATTCCCCTGTGATAACTACTGGCAACGCTGATGTTCTGGATTCCCCTGTGATAACTACTGGCAACGCTGATGTTCTGGATTCCCCTGTGATAACTACTGGCAACGCTGGTGTTCTGGATCCCCCTGTGATAACTACTGGCAACGCTGATGTTCTGGATTCCCCTGTGATAACTACTGGCAACGCTGATGTGTACCTCACCTTTCATCCCCGAGTTGCCAGTCAGTTGTTGTTGTTGTTGTTGTTGTTGTTGTTGTTGTTGTTCATGGAACGCCCCAAGTGGGAGGCTGGGAGACGACTCAGGATAATACTGAGATGTGAATGATGCTGGGAAGGCCCACTTGGCTGGGTATGTTGTACGTCTTATGTTGACCCGAACAACACATCGTCTTGTGTGACAATCTGTCTGTGAATAATGGTTGTTATGAAGGTTATAAAAGTATTTAACAAGACACTTTCGCTCTGAATGTTCTCGATGAAGTCTGGATCAGTAAGTCACAAAGGGAGAGTTTTACAGGTAAAACATGAACAACGTTTTTGAACTCCATATTCATGATGCCTCAGCCTTCTGTAGATATTGCTGACCCGTATTATTATACAGCAGTTCAGCAGGAAGCTACAGCCACCCATCTCTCTCTCTCTCTCTCTCTCTCTCTCTCTCTCTCTCTCTCTCTCTCTCTCTCTCTGACCCGCCGCCCTCCCTGCCAAGCCAACGGGACGTAAATGACCTGGCGGGTTCGCCTCCTTCAAATAAACACCAACAGCTCACTCGGGATGGGATGGTGGACGAGTAACAGAGTTTCCTATCAGGGAATAATACAATCAGCAGCCAAGGGTTCTGGAACAGTGGAATAACCATTGAGTTCTCGACCTTGCATGAAGGTAATGGTCTCAAATGTAAACAGTGGATGGTTCACATACACCGTAGGAGGTTTGGGGTTCCAGATGGTTCACATACACCGTAGGAGGTGTGGGGTCCATATGGTTCACATACACCGTAGGAGGTTTGGGTTCCAGATGGTTCACATACACCGTAGGAGGTGTGGGTTCCAGATGGTTCACATACACCGTAGGAGGTGTGGGTTCCAGATGGTTCACATACACCGTAGGAGGTTTGGGTTCCAGATGGTTCACATACACCGTAGGAGGTTTGGGGTTCCAGACGGTTCACATACACCGTAGAAGGTGTGGGTTCCGGATGGTTCACATACACCGTAAGAGGTGTGTTCCAGATGGTTCACATACACCGTAGGAGGTTTGGTTTCCAGATGGTTCACATACATCGTAGGAGGTTTAGGTTCCAGATGGTGTCCAGGTGGCTGGCGTGCCTCGTGAGGGTCGAATATTAGGATCGAGTTCCACGGCCGATTGCCTGAATCGTTTTCTGAATTGAAGCTGAAGAAGAAGAAGAAAAAGAAGAAGAAAAAGAAGAAGAAGAAGAAGAAGAAGAAGAAGAAGAAGAAGAAGAAGAGGCCCCATCTCTGAACTGGGCTGCAGTTCTGCTCCATTTGCATTCGCTGGGTGGACTGGTCAGCGTCTGTAGCTTCTACAGACCTCGAGAGAAATACAAACGCGTGAGTTATTCAAAGCTTCACTTGGCGTGACTGGGACAGTTCATCTAATCTAATTCTCAAGGTGTATAGAAAATTTTGAATGTGAGTTAAATCAATTTCATAGTACATGAGAACGAAAGGAGCGAACTTGAAAATATGAAAAAAAAAAAAAAAATCTGACTCATATAGTTACACTAATTTTTATGAAAAGCTTTATGCATACTGTTTACAGTTTTCCAGGAATTAATTATTTTTTCTTTAATTTAAGCGTTACAGGAGGAGCGATTAGGCTGATGATAAACAAGTGATGCATATATATATATATATATATATATATATATATATATATATCAAACACTCGCAGTGGTGCGCGTGATCTAGTATATGTATGAACCATGAGAATAATGAAACACGGTAAGTTCCCAAGTGCACTTTCGTGCAATGATCACATCGTCAGGAGGAGATACAAGAATGAGATAGAAGACGTAGTAGAACTGTCGGTTGATATACAAGGAAGAGGCGTAGCTAAGACGCCATTGGTAAACAGACTTTATAGGATGGTGGTGTTCGGGTCTGGCATCATGCCGGTTATAGAATTTTCCATCATGTGGACAAGAAAATGAACTGTTTACAAATTTTGCCCTCGACAAATCTATCCGGTATTGTAACATTAATATCAATGATGCTTTATACACGCTTTGTCATGGACAAAATTTGTAAACAGTTCCATTTCCTGACAACATAATAAAAATGTTATGACAAGACATGTTGCCAGACCGGACCCATCAACCCGAACACCACCATCCAGTAACCACTGTTTACCAATGTCGTCTTAGCTACGTCTCTTCCTTGTACATCAACTGACTGTCCTACCTCTTTATACGTCTTCTATCTCATTCATGTATCTCCCCTGACGATGTGATCATTACACGAAAGTGCACTTGGGAACTTTTAAATATATATATATATATATATATATATATATATATATATATATATATATATATATATATATATATATATATATATATTTTATTTATTTCTTTTTTTTTATTATACTTTGTCGCTGTCTCCCGCGTTTGCGAGGTAGCGCAAGGAAACAGACGAAAGAAATGGCCCAGCCCCCCCCCCCCCATACACATGTATATACATACGTCCACACACGCAAATATACATACCTACACAGCTTTCCATGGTTTACGCCAGACGCTTCACATGCCTTGATTCAATCCACTAACAGCACGTCAACCCCGGTATACCACATCGCTCCAATTCACTCTATTCCTTGCCCTCCTTTCACCCTCCTGCATGTTCAGGCCCCGATCACACAAAATCTTTTTCACTCCATCTTTCCACCTCCAATTTGGTCTCCCTCTTCTCCTTGTTCCCTCCACCTCCGACACATATATCCTCTTGGTCAATCTTTCCTCACTCATCCTCTCCATATGCCCAAACCACTTCAAAACACCCTCTTCTGCTCTCTCAACCACGCTCTTTTTATTTCCACACATCTCTCTTACCCTTACGTTGCTCACTCGATCAAACCACCTCACACCACACATTGTCCTCAAACATCTCATTTCCAGCACATCCATCCTCCTGCGCACAACTCTACCCATAGCCCACGCCTCGCAACCATACAACATTGTTGGAACCACTATTCCTTCAAACATACCTATTTTTGCTTTCCGAGATAATGTTCTCGACTTCCACACATTCTTCAAGGCCCCCAGGATTTTCGCCCCCTCCCCCACCCTATGATCCACCTCCGCTTCCATGGTTCCATCCGCTGCCAGATCCACTCCCAGATATCTAAAACACCTCACTTCCTCCAGTTTTTCTCCATTCAAACTCACCTCCCAATTGACTTGACCCTCAACCCTACTGTACCTAATAACCTTGCTCTTATTCACATTTACTCTTAACTTTCTTCTTCCACACACTTTTCCAAACTCAGTCACCAGCTTCTGCAGTTTCTCACATGAATCAGCCACCAGCGCTGTATCATCAGCGAACAACAACTAACTCACTTCCCAAGCTCTCTCATCCCCAACAGACTTCATACTTGCCCCTCTTTCCAAAACTCTTGCATTTACCTCCCTAACAACCCCATCCCTAAACAAATTAAACAACCATGGAGACATCACACACCCCTGCCGCAAACCTACATTCACTGAGAACCAATCACTTTCCTCTCTTCCTACACGTACACATGCCTTACATCCTCGATAAAAACTTTTCACTGCTTCTAACAACTTTCCTCCCACACCATATATTCTTAATACCTTCCACAGAGCATCTCTATCAACTCTATCATATGCCTTCTCCAGATCCATAAATGCTACATACAAATCCATTTGCTTTTCTAAGTATTTCTCACATACATTCTTCAAAGCAAACACCTGATCCACACATCCTCTACCACTTCTGAAACCACACTGCTCTTCCCCAATCTGATATATATATATATATATATATATATATATATATATATATATATATATATATATATATATATATATATGAAAGCCGGCAAGTCAGCAGGTTTGGATGGTATTGCAGTGGAATTTATTAAAAAAGGGGGTGACTGTATTATTGACTGGTTGGTAAGGTTATTCAATGTATGTATGACTCATGGTGAGGTGCCTGAGGATTGGCGGAATGCGTGCATAGTGCCATTGTACAAAGGCAAAGGGGATAAGAGTGAGTGCTCAAATTACAGAGGTATAAGTTTGTTGAGTATTCCTGGTAAATTATATGGGAGGGTATTGATTGAGAGGGTGAAGGCATGTACAGAGCATCAGATTGGGGAAGAGCAGTGTGGTTCCAGAAGTGGTAGAGAATGTGTGGATCACGTGTTTGCTTTGAAGAATGTATGTGAGAAATACTTAGAAAAGCAAATGGATTTGTATGTAGCATTTATGGATCTGGAGAAGGCATATGATAGAGTTGATAGAGATGCTCTGTGGAAGGTATTAAGAATATATGGTGTGGGAGGCAAGTTGTTAGAAGCAGTGAAAAAGTTTTTATCGAGGATGTAAGGCATGTGTACGTGTAGGAAGAGAGGAAAGTGATTGGTTCTCAGTTAATGTAGGTTTGCGGCAGGAGTGTGTGATGTCTCCATGGTTGTTTAATTTGTTTATGGATGGGGTTGTTAGGGAGGTGAATGCAAGAGTTTTGGAAAGAGGGGCAAGTATGAAGTCTGTTGTGGATGAGAGAGCTTGGGAAGTGAGTCAGTTGTTGTTCGCTGATGATACAGCGCTGGTGGCTGATTCATGTGAGAAACTGCAGAAGCTGGTGACTGAGTTTGGTAAAGTGTGTGAAAGAAGAAAGTTAAGAGTAAATGTGAATAAGAGCAAGGTTATTAGGTACAGTAGGGTTGAGGGTTAAGTCAATTGGGAGGTAAGTTTGAATGGAGCAAAACTGGAGGAAGTAAAGTGTTTTAGATATCTGGGAGTGGATCTGGCAGTGGATGGAACCATGGAAGCGGAAGTGGATCATAGGGTGGGGGAGGGGGCGAAAATCCTGGGAGCCTTGAAGAATGTGTGTAAGTCGAGAACATTATCTCGGAAAGTAAAAATGGGTATGTTTGAAGGAATAGTGGTTCCAACAATGTTGTATGGTTGCGAGGCGTGGGCTATGGATAGAGTTGTGCGCAGGAGGATGGATGTGCTGGAAATGAGATGTTTGAGGACAATGTGTGGTGTGAGGTGGTTTGATCGAGTGAGTAACGTAAGGGTAAGAGAGATGTGCGGAAATAAAAAGAGCGTGGTTGAGAGAGCAGAAGAGGGTGTTTTTGAAATGGTTTGGGCACATGGAGAGAATGAGTGAGGAAAGATTAACCAAGAGGATATATGTGTCGGAGGTGGAGGGAACGAGGAGAAGTAAGAGACCAAATTGGAGGTGGAAAGATGGAGTGAAAAAGATTTTGTGTGATCGGGGCCTGGACATGCAGGAGGGTGAAAGGAGGGCAAGGAATAGAGTTAATTGGATCGATGTGGTATACCGGGGTTGACGTGCTGTCAGTGGATTGAATCAGGGCATGTGAAGCGTCTGGGGTAAACCATGGAAAGCTGTGTAGGTATGTATATTTGCGTGTGTGGACGTATGTATATACATGTGTATGGGGGTGGGTTGGGCCATTTCTTTCGTCTGTTTCCTTGCGCTACCTCGCAAACGCCGGAGACAGCGACAAAGCAAAAAAAAAAAAAAAAGAAAAAAAAAAAATATACATATATATATATATATATATATATATATATATATATATATATATATATATATAATGAAATGTGATAACACTTCCCATCCTTTTTGCTATCCACTGAGAGAAATAGGACGTCACATGCTACCTTTGATGCAACTCACTGAAACAGGATATCATTTCCTATCCTTACTGCTATCCAGTAAAAGGGACAACAAATCTCCTCTCATCCTGAACACTGCCCAGTGAGAGAAACAAAGAGATCATATTTCCTATCCCTTGATATGCTATCCAGCGAAAGGAATCGAAAATAATCTCCTATTCAACGTGAGAAAACAGAAAACACCTCCTATCCTTATTGTTCTCTCGGCCAGAGAGAGAGAGAGAGAGAGAGAGAGAGAGAGAGAGAGAGAGAGAGAGAGAGAGAGAGAGAGAGAGAGAGAGAGAGAGAGAGAGAGAGAGAGAGAGAGAGAGAGAGAGAGAGAGAGAGAGAGAGAGAGAGAGAGAGAGAGAGAGAGAGAGAGAGAGAGAGAGAGAGAGAGAGAGAGAGAGAGATAAGAGATAATTTCCACGGCATCATAGATTCTCCCGATCGACACCCCCTCTCCCATCCCAGGCTGTAAACAAGCTAATATTGTATCCGAAACCCGATAGCGAATACATAAATTCACACACGCGGGCGCGAGCAGGCCTGGGCCTGCAAGGTCTTTAATCCAAAAATGCAAGAATTGTATTATGCAGGCGAGAGCAGAGGGGGCGCGGCGCCCCACTGACGACGTGCTCCGACCACTCTGCTTCGGTAGCTAGTATGGCCAACGTCGGGGTGTTGTGAAGCAACTGAAAATGAACACTGTGTGAAGGGGTTACAACTCCATTTCTTTTCTCTCTTTTTTTTTTTTTTTTGCCTAATCGTATCGCCTACACATGTTGACTATCATGTGGACATAAGGTTGCGACCCTCTTTATCTTCTGGGGATTAAAGCAAAGGTCAAGTTTGTGTGGTTGATGAGGTTTGTGTGTGGTTGATGAGGTTTGTGTGTGGTTGATGAGGTTTGTGTGTGGTTGATGAGGTGTGTGTGGTTGATGAAGTTTGTGTGGTTGATGAGGTTTGTGTGGTTGATGAGGTTTGTGTGGTTGATGAAGTTTGTGTGGTTGATGAGGTTTGTGTGGTTGATCAAGTTTGTGTGGTTGATGAGGTGTGTGTGGTTGATGAGGTGTGTGTGGTTGATGACGGTTGTGTGGTTGATGAAGGTTGTGTGGTTGATGAGGTGTGTGTGGTTGATGAAGGTTGTGTGGTTGATGAGGTTTGTGTGGTTGATGAGGTTTGTGTGGTTGATGAAGTTTGTGTGGTTGATAAGGTTTGTGTGGTTGATGAGGTTTGTGTGGTTGATGAAGTTTGTGTGGTTGATGAGGTTTGTGTGGTTGATCAAGTTTGTGTGGTTGATGAGGTTTGTGTGTGGTTGATGAGGTTTGTGTGT
>NC_092273.1:15948424-15955247 GCF_036320965.1 Panulirus ornatus
CATTCACGGGCCTCCCAGGGTCGAGCGAATAGGTTCGAGTCCTGGTTGCGACAGTCGGTGCACAATAAACCCAGCTGTTCATCCACCCCTAAGGTATGGTCGATGAAATGGCTACATGGCTCAGGCTAGGTTATATATATACATTTTTTTTTTTCAATACATATTCGCCATTTCTCGCGTTAGCGAGGTAGCGTTAAGAACAGAGGACTTAGCCTTAGAGGGAATATCTTCACTTGGCCCTCTTCTCTGTTCCTTCTTTTGGAAAACTGAAAAAGGGAGGGGAGGATTTCCAGCCCCCCGTTCTCTCCCCTTTTAATCGACTTTGCGACACACAGGGAATACATGGGAAGTATTCTTTCTCCCCTATCCCCAGGGATAATATATATATATATATATATATATATATATATATATATATATATATATATATATATATATATATATATATATATATCAGTGAAGTGTTTTAGATAACTGGGAGTGGATTTAGCAGGGGATGGAACCATGGAAGCGGAAGTGAGTCACAGGGTGGGAGAGGGGACGAAAGTTCTGGGAGCGTTGAAAAATGTGTGGAAGTCGAGAACGTTATCTAAGAGAGCAAAAATGGGTATGTTTGAAGGAATAGTGGTTCCAACAATATCATATGGTTGCGAGGCATGGGCTATAGATAGGGTTGTCCGAAGGAGGGTGGATGTGCTGGAAATGAGATGTTTGAGGACAATATGTGGTGTGAGGTGGTTTGATCGAGTAAGTAATGAAAGGGTAAGAGAGATGTATGGTAATAAAGAGTGTGGTTGAGAGAGAAGAAGAGGGCGTATTGAAATGGTTTGGCCACATGGAGAGAATGAGGGAGGAAAGATTGACAAAGAGGATATATGTGTCAGAGGTGGAAGGAACGAGGAGAACTGGGAGACCAAATTGGAGGTGGAAGGATGGAGTGAAAAAGATTTTGAGTGATCGGGGCCTGAACATACAGGAGGGTGAAAGGCGTGCAAAGAATAGAGTGAATTGGAACGATGTGGTATACCGGGGTCGACGTGCTGTCAATGGATTGAACCAAGGCATGTGAAGCGTCTGGGGTAAACCATGGAAAGTTTTGTGGGGCCTGGATGTGGAAAGGGAGCTGTGGTTTCGGTGCACTGCACATGACAGCTAGAGAATGAGTGTGAAAGAATGTGGCCTTTGTTGTCTTTTCCTAAGGTTACCTCGCGCGCGCGGGGTGAAGGGGTGTCATTTCATGAATGGCAGGGTGGCGACGAGAATGGATGAAGGCAGCAAGTATGAATATATACATGTGTATATTTGTATATGTCGGTGTGTGTATACTGATGTATACGTTGAAGTGTACAGGTATGTATATGTGCGTGTGTGGACGTATGTATATACATGTGTATGTGGGTGGGTTGGCCCATTCTTTCGTCTGTTTCCTTAGGCTACCTCGCTTACGCGGGAAACAGCGACTAAGTATAGTACAAGAAATTATATATATATATATATATATATATATATATATATATATATATATATATATATATATATATATATATGTATATATATATTATTTATTTTATTATACTTTGTCGCTGTCTCCCGCGTTTGCGAGGTAGCGCAAGGAAACAGACGAAAGAAATGGCCCAACCCCCCCCATACACATGTATATACATACGTCCACACACGCAAATATACATACCTACACAGCTTTCCATGGTTTACCCCAGACGCTTCACATGCCTTGATTCAATCCACTGACAGCACGTCAACCCCGGTATACCACATCGCTCCAATTCACTCTATTCCTTGCCCTCCTTTCACCCTCCTGCATGTTCAGGCCCCGATCACACAAAATCTTTTTCACTCCATCTTTCCACCTCCAATTTGGTCTCCCTCTTCTCCTCGTTCCCTCCACCTCCGACACATATATCCTCTTGGTCAATCTTTCCTCACTCATTCTCTCCATGTGCCCAAACCACTTCAAAACACCCTCTTCTGCTCTCTCAACCACGCTCTTTTTATTTCCACACATCTCTCTTACCCTTACGTTACTCACTCGATCAAACCACCTCACACCACACACACATATATATATATATATATATATATATATATATATATATATATATATATATATATATATATATGATCACACTGCTGCTGTGCCGTGGAGGGTACCAGACAGTGGCTGAATTCTACGATATTTTTAGTTTTCTACAATGTTTCATCTTGTTATTTGTGTCATGGCTCATCCTATCGTCGCAGTGACATGGGCTAAGTGTTCTGATAAAGGAGACGTCTGCAGACGATGTCAACAGAAGTGGTGATAACAAGGGACGACACAGCACCGTTGGTCGACGACAAGACGACTGTAAAAACAGCGACATCGCCGAGTGCGTCGGCCTCCTGGAGGTCCTCACTAACAATGACCTCGGGTTCGCGGCTTCCGTCGATGAGCTTAATAGAATGTGCCCGGTGTTACTGAACGGCCTCCAGTGTATCGACAACTACACCCGTCGCTGCCTCACACCGAAGCATCGCGAGTACTTCAACAAGCTGTACGCTGGCACCATCCGGGTCATCAAGGACCTGTGCAACACCAAGGGAAAGTATCAACAAGTCCATTCTCACTGTGGCTGAGAGATTGACTTGAGGAGGCAGAAGTGATATTGTGACAGTGATTGTGTCAGCGTCGCGTCGCCTCGCCGCAGTGTATCGAGACAGACTTCCCCAGAACTTTTAAAAGGGAAATAAATGTTATAGTTGTGTTAATGGAGTGATAGTTTTCATGCATGGTGTTTTGGACAAGAAAATAGTGAAGTTGGAGAAAAATGTAGCTTGGACATTGAAGCTTATTGATACAGTGGTGAAATTGATGAGAACTGCTATTGACGTTTGTGTGAATAAATTGTACATTTCCTTTTCCATAGCCAGAGGTTGAACCATTATGTGACATTCATTTTTTTCATTCATTTCAAGCTAAAAGTTTGTTTTCTAAATTGTTTCTTACATTTTTCATATGTATATATATGTATGTGTGTGTGTGTGTGCGTGTGTGTGTGTATGTGTGTGTGTGTGTATATGTATATATATATGTATATTATCCCTGGGGATAGGGGTGAAAGAATACTTCCCACGTATTCCTCGCGTGTCGTAGAAAGCGACTAGAGGGGACGGGAGCGGGGGGCCGGAAATCCTCCCCTCCTTGTATTAACTTTCTAAAATGGGAAACAGAAGAAGGAGTCACGCGGGGAGTGATCATCCTCCTCGAAGGCTCAGAGTGGGGTGCCTAAATGTGTGTGGATGTAACCAAGATGTGAAAAAAGGAGAGATAGGTAGTATGTTTGAGGAAAGGAACCTGGATGTTTTGGCTCTGAGTGAAACGAAGCTCAAGGGTAAAGGGGGAAGAGTGGTTTGGAAATGTCTGGGGAGTGAAGTCAGGGGTTAGTGAGAGGACAAGAGCAAGGGAAGGAGTAGCAATACTCCTGAAACAGGAGTTGTGGGAGTATGTGATAGAATGTAAGAAAGTAAATTCTCGATTAATATGGGTAAAATTGAGAGTTGATGGAGAGAGGTGGGTGATTATTGGTGCATGTGCACCTGGGCATGAGAAGAAAGATCATGAGAGGCAAGTGTTTTGGGAGCAGCTGAATGAGTGTGTTAGCGGTTTTGATGCACGAGACCGGGTTATAGTGATGGGTGATTTGAATGCAAAGGTGAGTAATGTGGGCATTTGAGGGAATAATTGGTATGCAGGGGGTGTTAAGTGTTTTTTTAAAAATGGTAGAAAAAAAAAAATAAAAAAATTTTAAAAGGAAAACAAATTATATTTAAAAAAAAATTTTAAAAAAAAACTCAAAAAATTTTTTTTAAAAAAATAAAAATCAAACAATGAAAAAAAAAAAATAAGATAAAAAGTGAGAGAAGTGAGCTTGGGAAGGAGACCTTGTGGGGAAGTACCAAAGGAGAGACTGTGTACGGGAAAGGAAAAAGGTGAGAACAATGGAAGTAAGGGGGTGGGGGAGGAATGGGATGTATTTAGGGAATCAGTGAGGATTGCGCAAAAGAACTTGTGGCATGAGAGTTAGTGCGGAGGTGGGCTGTTTAGAAAGGGTTAGTGAGTGGTTTGGGATGAAGAGTAAGGGGTATTAGTGAAAGGAAAAAGGGGAGGGCCATTTGGACGATTTTTGCAGGGAAAAAAATGCAATTTGAGTGGGGAGAAGTATAAAAGAAAGAGACAGGAGGTCAAGAGAAAGGTGCAAGAGGTGAAAAAAAGGGCAAATGAGAGTTGGGGTGAGAGACTATCAGTAAATTTTAGGGAGAATAAAAAGATGTTCTGGAAGGAGGTAAATAGGGTGCGTAAGACAAGGGAGCAAATGGGAACTTCAGTGAAGGGCGTAAATGGGGAGGTGATAACAAGTAGTGGTGATGTGAGAAGGAGATGGAATGAGTATTTTGAAGGTTTGTTGAATGTGTCTGATGACAGAGTGGCAGATATAGGGTGTTTTGGTCGAGGTGGTGTGCAAAGTGAGAGGGTTAGGGAAAATGATTTGGTAAACAGAGAAGAGGTAGTAAAAGCTTTGCGAAAGATGAAAGCCGGCAAGGCAGCAGGTTTGGATGGTATCGCAGTGGAATTTATTAAAAAAGGGGGTGACTGTATTGTTGACTGGTTGGTAAGGTTATTTAATGTATGTATGACTCATGGTGAGGTGCCTGAGGATTGGCGGAATGCGTGCATAGTGCCATTGTACAAAGGCAAAGGGGATAAGAGTGAGTGCTCAAATTACAGAGGTATAAGTTTGTTGAGTATTCCTGGTAAATTATATGGGAGGGTATTGATTGAGAGGGTGAAGGCATGTACAGAGCATCAGATTGGGGAAGAGCAGTGCGGTTTCAGAAGTGGTAGAGGATGTGTGGATCAGGTGTTTGCTTTGAAGAATGTATGTGAGAAATACTTAGAAAAGCAAATGGATTTGTATGTAGCATTTATGGATCTGGAGAAGGCATATGATAGAGTTGATAGAGATGCTCTGTGGAAGGTATTAAGAATATATGGTGTGGGAGGCAAGTTGTTAGAAGCAGTGAAAAGTTTTTATCGAGGATGTAAGGCATGTGTACGTGTAGGAAGAGAGGAAAGTGATTGGTTCTCAGTGAATGTAGGTTTGCGGCAGGGGTGTGTGATGTCTCCATGGTTGTTTAATTTGTTTATGGATGGGGTTGTTAGGGAGGTAAATGCAAGAGTCCTGGAAAGAGGGGCAAGTATGAAGTCTGTTGGGGATGAGAGAGCTTGGGAAGTGAGTCAGTTGTTGTTCGCTGATGATACAGCGCTGGTGGCTGATTCATGTGAGAAACTGCAGAAGCTGGTGACTGAGTTTGGTAAAGTGTGTGGAAGAAGAAAGTTAAGAGTAAATGTGAATAAGAGCAAGGTTATTAGGTACAGTAGGGTTGAGGGTCAAGTCAATTGGGAGGTGAGTTTGAATGGAGAAAAACTGGAGGAAGTGAAGTGTTTTAGATATCTGGGAGTGGATCTGGCAGCGGATGGAACCATGGAAGCGGAAGTGGATCATAGGGTGGGGGAGGGGGCGAAAATTTTGGGAGCCTTGAAAAATGTGTGGAAGTCGAGAACATTATCTCGGAAAGCAAAAATGGGTATGTTTGAGGGAATGGTGGTTCCAACAATGTTGTATGGTTGCGAGGCGTGGGCTATGGATAGAGTTGTGCGCAGGAGGATGGATGTGCTGGAAATGAGATGTTTGAGGACAATGTGTGGTGTGAGGTGGTTTGATCGAGTAAGTAACGTAAGGGTAAGAGAGATGTGTGGAAATAAAAAGAGCGTGGTTGAGAGAGCAGAAGAGGGTGTTTTGAAATGGTTTGGGCACATGGAGAGAATGAGTGAGGAAAGATTGACCAAGAGGATATATGTGTCGGAGGTGGAGGGAACGAGGAGAAGAGGGAGACCAAATTGGAGGTGGAAAGATGGAGTGAAAAAGATTTTGTGTGATCGGGGCCTGAACATGCAGGAGGGTGAAAGGAGGGCAAGGAATAGAGTGAATTGGAGCGATGTGGTATACAGGGGTTGACGTGCTGTCAGTGGATTGAATCAAGGCATGTGAAGCGTCTGGGGTAAACCATGGAAAGCTGTGTAGGTATGTATATTTGCGTGTGTGGACGTGTGTATGTACATGTGTATGGGGGGGGGGCTGGGCCATTTCTTTCGTCTGTTTCCTTCGCTACTCGCAAACGCGGGGAGACAGCGACCCAAAATTAAAAAAAAAAAAAAAAAAAAAAATTTTTGAAACACACAATGTCTAAAACCCTTTAGCCAGGAGTCTTGTTGTTATAACACAAAGGTTTCGTTATACGTTTGAGTAACGTTGTTGGTTGGTTCCCAGATATGATAAAGAATGGTTTACCACGACCAACCAACTTATTTCCAAACCAAAACGACCATTAAACAAGCCATTAAACCTCCACCAGCTCATGGGTGGAAAGATACCCATTAAAAAAAGCCATTAGCCTCCCCCGCTCATGGATGGACATACCCATTATACAAACCATTGTTTTTATCTGTTTGTTTCGGGGGATGGGTGACCAGCAGAGCAGGGAAAAAAACAAACCCCAAAAAATCTGTATCACGAGTTACCTGTTTACTCAAGCGACGATTTGTATCATGTTTCCTGGCCGGCTGGAAATTGGCCTGGCTGTGTGAACAACCATGTGGTGGGTTTGGTGTTTCTGCGGAGGACGAGATGAACGAGACGTTCTCGTGGTGAGGTTTGGTGGTGCATGCGGAGGACGAGATGAAAAGGAGTTTTTCAAGCTTATTTACAAC
>NC_092273.1:15955347-15970347 GCF_036320965.1 Panulirus ornatus
AGAGAGAGAGAGGAGAGAGAGAGAGAGAGAGAGAGAAGAGAGAGCGAGAGAGAAGAGAGAGAGAGAGAGAGAGAGAGAGAGAGAGAGAGAGAGAGAGGAGAGAGAGAGAGAGAGAGAGATAAGAGATAATTTCCACGGCATCATAGATTTCTCCCGATCGACACCCCTCTCCCATCCCAGGCTGTAAACAAAGCTAATATTGTATCCGAACCCGATAGCGAATACATAAATTCACACACGCACGCGGGCGCGAGCAGGCCTGGGCCTGCAAGGTCTTTAATCCAAAAATGCAAGAATTGTATTATGCAGGCGAGAGCAGAGGGGGCGGCGCCCCCACTGACGACGTGCTCCGACCACTCTGCTTCGGTAGCTAGTATGGCCAACGTCGGGGTGTTGTGAAGCAACTGAAAATGAACACTGTGTGGAGGGGTTACAACTCCATTTCTTTTCTCTCTTTTTTTT
Source organism: Panulirus ornatus (assembly GCF_036320965.1). NCBI lineage: Eukaryota > Metazoa > Arthropoda > Malacostraca > Decapoda > Palinuridae > Panulirus > Panulirus ornatus. Next base: position 15,955,810 of record NC_092273.1, read on the forward strand.
TTTGCCTAATCGTATCGCCTACACATGTTGACTATCATGTGGACATAAGGTTGCGACCCTCTTTATCTTCTGGGGATTAAAGCAAAGGTCAGGTTTGTGTGGTTGATGAGGTTTGTGTGTGGTTGATGAGGTGTGTGTGGTTGATGATGTTTGTCTGGTTGATGAGGTTTGTGTGGTTGATGAGGTGTGTGTGGTTGATGAGGTGTGTGTGGTTGATGAGGTTTGTGTGGTTGATGAGGTTCTGGAAACGATGATTCTTAAGACAAGGGACGTGGATGACTGTCGGTGGCACGAGCGGGGGAAGAATAAATGAAGGTATAAACCATCAATAACATCCTTTGCTCATAGATGTCGGAATATTGAAAGCGAGTGGCATATGTTTATCCCCCTCCCCAACCCTCACCCACTCTCCTCTGTCCCTATGATTCCCCTCCTCATGGGATCCACATCCACACATAAGGCAGTGTGTGTGTGTGTGTGTGTGGTGTGTGTGTGTGTGTGTGTGTGTGTGTGTGTCAGCGCCGCCCGCCAGAGGTCGGTCAGTGGTGTGGCCGACCCACAACACATTGATACAAAAGGTATAATAATTCCCGTGTACACACGTCTCTGCGTATCGAGTGGAAGGCTTTTTTTCCCCCTGTCCATTTCTCTCACTGTACTCTCTCTCTCTCTCTCTCTCTCTCTCTCTCTCTCTCTCTCTCTCTCTCTCTCTCTCTCTCTCGGCTCGTGTGTTGTATTTCTTCCTTACCCATACGTAGGTAAGTGGCATTCAATCCACACACTCTCTCTCTCTCTCTCTCTCTCTCTCTCTCTCTCTCTCTCTCTCTCTCTCTCTCTCTCTCTCTCTCTCTCGCTCCACCTTACTCCAAACGCTCAGAAACACGTAACTCACACGACTCCTTATTCTCGACCCTAGTTTTTGTTTTTTGTTCTGTGGTTAGCGGTACGCGTGAGCCCTACTTAATGTCAGAAATAGTCACAAGTGCAAGTTACAGATACTCTCTCTCTCTCTCTCTCTCTCTCTCTCTCTCTCTCTCTCTCTATTCTTTTCTCTTTCTCTCCCTTCTCTCCCTCTTTTACCCCCCCTCCCTCTCACTTTCTCCGGCAGTCGTCTTCTATCAGTCTGTTTGAAAAGCTGTGAGAGTATATTTGCTCTTTTGTCGCTGGAGGGCGCGTCGCCAGCAGAAAAGTTCGCCATAAAAGTTTGACTCCCTCGTGTCAGTAAGTCTTGCTCAGATGGCTAAGTAAACAATCTCTCTCACTCTGAGAATACATGGCAGCATTGTCTCCCCTGACGTTAACATCCTCGCTCGTCTCATACAGATCGTCCTGTTTGAGGAAAAACAACTGCAAATGACCGTGACGCATTCACGGGCCGCCCAGGGTCGAGCGAACAGGTTCGAGTACTGGTTGCGACAGTCGGTGCACAATTTACCCAGCTGTTCATCCACCCCTAAGGTATGGTCGATGAAATGGCTACATGGCTCAGGCTAGGTTATATATATACATTTTTTTTTTTCAATACATATTCGCCATTTCTCGCGTTAGCGAGGTAGCGTTAAGAACAGAGGACTTAGCCTTAGAGGGAATATCTTCACTTGGCCCTCTTCTCTGTTCCTTCTTTTGGGAAACTGAAAAAGGGAGGGGAGGATTTCCAGCCCCCCGTTCTCTCCCCTTTTAGTCGGCTTTGCGACACACAGGGAATACATGGGAAGTATTCTTTCTCCCCTATCCCCAGGGATAATATATATATATATATATATATATATATATATATATATATATATATATATATATATATATATATATATATATATATATATCAGTGAAGTGTTTTAGATAACTGGGAGTGGATTTAGCAGGGGATGGAACCATGGAAGCGGAAGTGAGTCACAGGGTGGGAGAGGGGACGAAAGTTCTGGGAGAGTTGAAAAATGTGTGGAAGTCGAGAACGTTATCTAAGAGAGCAAAAATGGGTATGTTTGAAGGAATAGTGGTTCCAACAATATCATATGGTTGCGAGGCATGGGCTATAGATAGGGTTGTCCGAAGGAGGGTGGATGTGCTGGAAATGTGATGTTTGAGGACAATATGTGGTGTGAGGTGGTTTGATCGAGTAAGTAATGAAAGGGTAAGAGAGATGTATGGTAATAAAGAGTGTGGTTGAGAAAGAAGAAGAGGGCGTATTGAAATGGTTTGGCCACATGGAGAGAATGAGGGAGGAAAGATTGACAAAGAGGATATATGTGTCAGAGGTGGAAGGAACGAGGAGAACTGGGAGACCAAATTGGAGGTGGAAGGATGGAGTGAAAAAGATTTTGAGTGATCGGGGCCTGAACATACAGGAGGGTGAAAGGCGTGCAAAGAATAGAGTGAATTGGAACGATGTGGTATACCGGGGTCGACGTGCTGTCAATGGATTGAACCAAGGCATGTGAAGCGTCTGGGGTAAACCATGGAAAGTTTTGTGGGGCCTGGATGTGGAAAGGGAGCTGTGGTTTCGGTGCACTGCACATGACAGCTAGAGAATGAGTGTGAAAGAATGTGGCCTTTGTTGTCTTTTCCTAAGGTTACCTCGCGCGCGCGGGGGGAAGGGGTGTCATTTCATGAATGGCGGGGTGGCGACGAGAATGGATGAAGGCAGCAAGTATGAATATATACATGTGTATATTTGTATATGTCGGTGTGTGTATATGTATGTATACGTTGAAATGTACAGGTATGTATATGTGCGTGTGTGGTAGTGTATGTATATACATGAGTATGTGGGCGGGTTGGCCCATTCTTTCGTCTGTTTCCTTAGGCTACCTCGCTTACGCGGGAAACAGCGACTAAGTATAGTACAAGAAATTATATATATATATATATATATATATATATATATATATATATATATATATATATATATATATATATATATATGATCACACAATGTCTAAAACCCTTTTTGCCAGGAGTCTCTGTTGTTATAACACAATGGTTTCGTTATACGTTTGAGTAACGTTGTTGGTTAGGTTCCCAGATATGATCAAGAATGGTTACCACGACCAACCAACTTATGCCCACCAAAACAGACCATTAAAACAAGCCATTAGCCTCCACCAGCTCATGGATGGACGATACCCATTATAACAAGCCATTAGCCTCCACCAGCTCATGGATGGACGATACCCATTATAACAAGCCATTAGCCTCCACCAGCTCATGGATGGACGATACCCATTATAACAAGCCATTAGCCTCCACCAGCTCATGGATGGACGATACCCATTATAACAAGCCATTAGCCTCCACCAGCTCATGGATGGACGATACCCATTAAAACAAGCCATTAGCCTCCACCAGCTCATGGATGGACGATACCCATTATAACAAGCCATTAGTTTTTATCTGTTTGTTTCGCGGGGATGATGACCCAGCAGAGCAGGAAAACAACAAACAAAATATCTGTATCACGAGTTACCTGTGACTCAAAGCGACGATTGTATCATGTTTCCTGGCCGGCTGAACATTGGCCTGGCTGTGTGAACAACCATTGTGGTGAGGTTTGGTGATGCATGCGGAGGACGAGATGAACGAGACGTTCTCGTGGTGAGGTTTGGTGGTGCATGCGGAGGACGAGATGAACGAGACGTTCTCAAGCTTATTTACAACTCAGCCAGAGGTGTTGATCGCTTCCAAACAGCTGATCAATAGACTGGGAACAGAGTCTCAACGGCGACTTAATAGCTCCGGAATATCCTCTTAATAGCCTCTCAATAGCTTCTCAGTACCTTATGAAATCTTCTTAATAGCCTCTCAATAGCTTTTCAGTACCTTATGAAATCTTCTTAATAGCTTTATAGAAGTTTAAAGATATCTTCTCAATAGCTTCTGAAAATCTTCTTGAGTGTTCTAACTAATTTCTTTAATAGCTCCACTAGCTTGGAGGTAACTTACTAATAGCTTTGAGATTCAATAGCCTTTCGTATCGTTTCCATGGGCTTCTACAACAGCTTTACAACGGCTCTTAAAAGCCTCATGATAGGTCTGTCGTAGCTTCTTAAGAACTTCTTTACAGCCTCAGAATGGTCTGTTTATAATCTCATAGTAGTTTGGGAACAGGTTTTTAAACATATACTACTCCTTGGCACCTCGTCACCAGCTGTGATATAGCTTCATAATAGCTTCCTTACAGCTATTTAATAGTTTCTTTAAAAGTTTCTCTGTGGCCATTCAATAGTTTCTTTTGTAGATCCTCTGGAGCCATTAAATAGTTTCTTAATAGTTTTTCTCTAGCTATTTAATAGATTCTTATAGTTTATAGTGTCAGCCACACACACACAGACACAGACACACACAGACACACACACACAAACACAGACACACACACACACAGACACAGACACACACCACACACACACACACACACACACACACACTAACACAGACAAGACAGACAGACAGAGACAGACAAACAGAGAGACAAACACACACACACACACACACACACACACACACACACACACACACACACACAAACACACACCCACACACACACACACAGACACACACACACACACACACACACACACACACACAGACACACACACACACACACACCTCACAAGAAACAAGCTGGAGGAGTGGGTGCGCCAGAGAGACGTGGAAGTGGACACTATCCCAGACCTGTCTCCCGCCCGCCACTTTACGATGGGCAGTTAAGGAGACCAACTGTCTGCTGGCAAATATTGGAAATGCAATCAGGGTCATGGAGAGGGAAATACTGAGCAAGGTGCTTCCATCATAAATATGACCAGAACCAGAATACGCCTCTCAACGCATCTTAAAAGGAACAGAAAGCTAATATAGAAGATCCGGAGAATCATAATATATATATATATATATATATATATATATATATATATATATATATATATATATATATATATATATATATATATATATTCCTAAGAGTCCACGGGGAAAATGAAACACGATAAGTTCTAATTAATAGTTTCTTATCGTGTTTCATTTTCCCCGTGGACTCTTAGGAATATATATATATATATATATATATATATATATATATATATATATATATATATATATATATATATATATATATATATATATATATATATATATATATATATATATATATATATATATATATATATATATATATATATATTCTTTATCACATGGTAATGACCACCTAGGTCACTATAAACAGCTGGATGCATCACTGTCACGTGATAATGACCACCTGGGTCACTAACAAACAGCTGGATGCATCACTATCACATGATAATGACCACCTGGGTCAGTAACAAGCATCTGGGTGCATCACTATCACATGATAATGACCAAGTCACTATCAAACAGCTGGATGCATCACATCAGCACGGTAGACACCATCACATCAGTACGCATTAGGAATCTCTGACCCCAAACTTCACACCTAAATAAGGCTATGGCAAGTTGACGATATAGTCTAAAGAAATCACTACCTAACTACCCAATTGTCCTATTTGAGTCTCACGGTGACTTATGGCCTGAAGGCATATTTATACATATGTAATTTCGATGTTAACTTCTGTTCTGAAGGCACAGTCATACATATGTTACATATAATTCCTATAGTCACTTCTTAGATGTTCATACATATGTTACATATAATTCATATAGTCACTTCTTATATGTTCCTACATATGTGACATACAATTCATATAGTCACTTCTTATATGTTCATATATATGTTACATATAATTCCTATAGTCACTTATATGTTCATACATATGTTACATATAATTCCTATTGTCACTTCATATATGTTCTTACATATGTGACATATAATTCCTGTTGTCACTTCATATATGTTCTTACATATGTGACATATAATTCCTGTTGTCACTTCATATATGTTCTTACATATGTGACATATAATCCCTATTGTCACTTCTTATATGTTCATACGTGTGAGACATACAATTCCTATAGTGACTTATACGCACCGTATAATCTATGGTCACTGCAGGATCACTGCCCAGCCTACTACGTTCCTCACTAGAAGCGTGACGCAACAGTGAACCTCAAGGTGGGTATGACAGGCCCGCCTGACACGCCCTCCCTCCTGGCATGATCGTGTCCGTTCCTTGTGGACACCTGTGGACACCTGCAACGCGGAACGAGCGGCTCACTTGCACCCGTGCGCGGCTTTCATGACCCAGGGACCGTAATAGGTAATCTAATGCAAGTCTCCGCTTCCGCGTCCTGGGTATTGGCCAGCCAGGCTCTTCGCTCAGCCACCCACGCCCAAGTGGTAGGAACGCTGGTGAACCCACCCCACCACAACGCCCCTCCTCACTCGCTGTCATCTGATCTAGAACGGTGAAGTTACAGTGGATGCCTCTACCCTCTCATGTAATGCCAGTAATGTACGATCTCTTACCTTCCCTCTCTCTCATTCTCTCTCTCTCTCTCTCTCTCTCTCTCTCTCTCTCTCTCTCTCTCTCTCTCTCTCTCTCTCTCTCTCTGCCTCTCTCCTGGGCTGCTGGCTGGCCTCCAGTCCACAAACATACAGTCTCTCTTCCTCACACACACACACACACACACACACACATACACACACACACACACACACACACACACACACACACACATATATATATATATATATATATATATATATATATATATATATATTTTTTTTTTTTTTTTTTTTTTATACTTTGTCGCTGTCTCCTGCGTTTGCGAGGTAGCGCAAGGAAACAGACGAAAGAAATGCCCCCCCCCCCCATACACATGTACATACACACGTCCACACACGCAAATATACATACCTACACAGCTTTCCATGGTTTACCCCAGACGCTTCACATGCCTTGATTCAATCCACTGACAGCACGTCAACCCCTGTATACCACATCGCTCTAATTCACTCTATTCCTTGCCCTCCTTTCACCCTCCTGCATGTTCAGGCCCCGATCACACAAAATCTTTTTCACTCCATCTTTCCACCTCCAATTTGGTCTCCCTCTTCTCCTCGTTCCCTCCACCTCCGACACATATATCCTCTTGGTCAATCTTTCCTCACTCATTCTCTCCATGTGCCCAAACCATTTCAAAACACCCTCTTCTGCTCTCTCAACCACGCTCTTTTTATTTCCACACATCTCTCTTACCCTTACGTTACTTACTCGATCAAACCACCTCACACCACACATTTTCCTCAAACATCTCATTTCCAGCACATCCATCCTCCTGCGCACATCTCTATCCATAGCCCACGCCTCGCAACCATACAACATGGGCTATGGATAGAGTTGTGCGCGGGAGGATGGATGTGCTGGAAATGAGATGTTTGGGGACAATGTGTGGTGTGAGGTGGTTTGATCGAGTGAGTAACGTAAGGGTAAGAGAGATGTGTGGAAATAAAAAGAGCGTGGTTGAGAGAGCAGAGGAGGGTGTTTTGAAGTGGTTTGGGCACATGGAGAGAATGAGTGAGGAAAGATTGACCAAGAGGATATATGTGTCGGAGGTGGAGGGAACGAGGAGAAGAGGGAGACCAAATTGGAGGTGGAAAGATGGAGTGAAAAAGATTTTGTGTGATCGGGGCCTGAACATGCAGGAGGGTGAAAGGAGGGCAAGGAATAGAGTGAATTGGAGCGATGTGGTATACCGGGTTGACGTGCTGTCAGTGGATTGAATATACAACACCTGGCAACACGTAAATCACTTGGCTCGTACTTACTTATTGCTGTATTTCTCCTGCGGTGATCGCAATGCCATAACTCCTACGTGTTGGTCAAATATCTCATCGGGCAACTTACAGGCATTCTCTCTCTCTCTCTCTCTCTCTCTCTCTCTCTCTCTCTCTCTCTCTCTTACAGGAGAGGCGTGGATCGAACGCCCCACGAGGCACTGCCAGATGAAGTTGAAAGTGAAGGCGGCACGTCACAAATGAGTAATAAAGAAGGGTCAAGAGGAGGGAAGGAGATTACAAAGATAATAACAGGAAAATAATAAAAAAAAGATCAATGAATAAAAGGGGACCAGAAGAAATAACCGAATAACGAAGACGATAATCAATAAAAGTGGAAACATGATGAGGTCGAAAGCAAAACGAAGCACGTCCACAGAACCTCACAGGGGAGGAAGAGGTGTATATTTGAGGGCGTGCGTAGGAGTCGTCCTCCTTCACCGCGTCATAATACAGTGTGTCATTAATGGAACTCGTCATCACAGCAGGGGTGTAGATGGAAGGATAATTGTGAGGGAGGGAAAGACATCCAGCAGCCAGCGTGCAGATATTACGGACCACGATGTCAAATTGAGTGCAGGCAAAGAAAGGGAGCGGGCGAGAGGGGTTGAGAAAGATGATACCTTAGCCATCCAGGACATCTTAGGGTGAGACGACGGTCCTTGAAGATTCACAAGACCCCAGAAAGAGATCAAATGAGTATTGAAGGCACCAACAATGGAGGGAGAAGAAGACGGAACGATGGAGGCAATATAAGGTGGAGAAGAACAAGGTGGTGAGAACTGACCGAGGTGGAAGGGAAAGATAAAATACACATAATAGAAACACAATGAGTGGAATATATGGACAGTAACCTAACTGGCAGTATAGCTCAAGGCCCGCATGAGACCAGAAACACAACAGTGAATGCAAATCAGTTCTGCAGCTGAATATATTAATGGAAATTACATTAGATATTCAATATGTTTATAATTACCCAGGACCAACTCGTAGTTAAGAGTCCTGGTGTTGGTCGGGACTTTTCTAAAGGCTACTGCAGCACCAAGGCTGCGCTACTTCCAGTAGCAGGGTAATGTAGACTCCTTTTGGGGTTAGACGTTCTTCGGACGGGACTGTACGTGCTCCCAATGATACAGCCTAGCCAAAGGTAACTTTTCACAGGCGGGGTAACCGCCAGCAGTTGGAGTGTGGTAATAAGTGAATATACAGATATGAGACCTGTAAAGAAAGATGAACAAGCACAGTCAGTCATAAAAGAGACAAAAGAGGATGTTACTGTATATGAACGTACAGATCTTAATAACTGACAACCCCAGACCTAGAAATCAGTTACTCAAGGGCATATATGAAAGATGATAACACTTATCAATGTGACAGAAACATGGCTTAATAAGGGAATTAACAATGAAGCAGATTTTGAAAGTAACGTGACCTGTCCGAGAGAAGCTAAAATCATGTCAGTGTCTGTAAGCAGCACAAGTGAAGGAAAGCAATAACTGATAATGAGAAGACAGGATTTGTATCTTAAGCACATTGAACATGGCGAAAATACACATCCCCTAACACTAAAATTGAACATTTTACGACATGTTAACAACAAAAGTAAAATAGTCACTGAAAAGTGTGGACAAAACTTAACGAAGAGTTAAGTTGATCTGGAGATTTTAAATATCCATAACTAGAAAAAGAAAGAGCAACAGATGATGAATGTAGGTACAAATCTATCACAGTAATTCATCATTAGATGAAACGGAACACCGACAAAAGATTATAATGAATACATACGAAATATGAAATGGAATGGCCATTTCATGTGTGGCGGGGTGGCGACGAGAATGGATGAAGGCAGCAAGTACGAATATGTACACGTGTATACATGTACATGTCTGTGTATGGATATGTATGCATACATTGAAATGTATAGGTATGTATATGCGAGTGTGTGGGTGTTTCTGGATATACATGTGTAGGTGGGTTGGGTGGTGCCATTCTTTCGTCTGTTTCCTTGCGCTACCTCGCTAAAGCGGGAGACAGCGACAAAGTATAATAATATAAATAACAGACGAAACACTGAACTTGATTTACGTACAAAAAACCAACGGGGAAACAGTATGACGATCGACCTCCTATTGACAAGTTATATGTAAGCACAACGACCATTTCTTCTCGTATCATCACAGAGGCAAGTCCAGACTACAAATCAGAAGCGAATAATGACAGATAAAACTTCACAGTATGAACAGCAACGTTAACAATGTCTACACGCCTCTTCCCTCAACATGCCCCTCACGCATACTAAACAGACTTAGAACCTCACATCTGTCCTCCCACTTGTCTTCATAACAGAGAACTATGAATGAATTTTTCAAGTCCTAAGGCACTAATTCTTTTTTTTATTTTCGTTTTTACGTTGGAGGCTCCAGTCGCGAGCAAAAGTCTACGTCAAGCCCGGGCCATAACTGAAATATAAGGAGGTTATTAAAATGGAAAAAGACGAGACATGGAAAAGGCTTTATGTATTCACTTGAGCAATACAATCCTCGAAAAAGTTTATTCAAGTATCTACTTGCGACATACAGTCGTCACTCTCATCTCCCTTCTTGGACGACTAAACTGCAATCCCATCCACCCTGCTATTTTGCTACACTTTCTCTCTCGTAAGGCTTTCATTCCCTCCACTCTTTTCACCATACCATTACTCCATGACTCCCTCAATGAACTTGCCACCATGCCCTGATCACACCACATCCACCACCCTATCATCTAATACACTCAACAGTCCTTCAAAATACTTATTCAGTTTTTTTTCGTCTCTTCTTTGCTTGTTACCCTTTCCCACCCGCTCCCTTTAGTGTTGGTCCCATTTGTTCATTTTGTTCTTCTTACAGTATTCACCTTCAAAAACTTTAGTTTCTCTAAAGTTCATCAAAACTCTCTCACGACATATTTACCTATCTTCATTTGCAGCTCTTGCGCCTTTCTTTTGATTTCCATTCTCGTTTCTCCTATACTTCTCCCAATCACCCACACTCCTTCCTTGCTGACGCCGTCCATACTCCACCTCTTTTCTATTTCACTCGTAATTCAACTCCCTCATCCCATCACTTGCCATCCACTTCTTATGTGTTTACATCCTACCTTCCGTATAATAAACACTTCACCCTTGCCAGTAAGCACTCAAGCTTAAGCCAGGAGTGTAAAACTGAAGTAAAGAACGTTTTATTGAATTCAAACATCCATTCGGCTGAAAAAATATGCAGTTCAGGAATTACATAATGGGGGGGGGGGGGTGTGTGTGTGTGTGTGTGTGTTAATTCATCACAAAAGAGCTCGTGTGTGTGTGTGTGTGTGTGTGTGTGTGTGTGTGTGTGTGTGTGTGTGTGTTCCAGGAGAGTAATCTAGCGATGATAACACTCCAAGACCTGAATTCAACGACTCTTCATTTCATAACGACGGCTGCTTATTCCGACGCAAAGGATCTGATGAGCAACAGTGATTAGCGGCACAGGTGACCTGGTCTTCTGTACTGACTCAGGCAAATAATATGAAACCTGATAATATGAAACCTTAACACTTTTAAACAAGTAGAAACCCCCCCTTACCCCCTTACCCACCATGTGGTAGGTGTCATTACGGATTTCTCACCGGAATACAATGAAAAAAAAAAGAAGAAAACTTTTGTTGCCTTACAATCTATGACATAAACATTTCTGCGAAGACATAAAGTTACGGCGGCGGGGCGCGCCTGCAGTCGTCGACTGCAAATATCGTCATTTGGTGATAGAAAATGAGAAGTTTAGTCTCTCCTGCCAGCAAAGGAATTCTGGAGAGTTTCCTGGCGCTACTTCGCTAACGCAGGAAACAGCGATTACGTATAATATATATATATATATATATATATATATATATATATATATATATATATATATATATTTTTCTTTCTTTCAAACTATTCGCCATTTCCCGCATTAGCGAGGTAGCGTTAAGAACAGAGGACTGGGCCTTTGAGGGAATACCCTCACCTGGCGCAATTCTCTGTTCCCTCTTTTGGAAAATTAAAAAAAAAAACGAGAGGGGAGGATTTCCAGCCCCCCGCTCCCTCCCCTTTTAGTCGCCTTCTACGACACGCAGGGAATACGTGGGAAGTATTCTTTCTCCCCTATCCCCAGGGAAAATATATATATATATATATATATATATATATATATATATATATATATATATATATATATACATATATATATATATATATATATATATATATATATATATATATATATATATATATATATATATATATATATATATTGGAAAGAATCACAATTTTGCGCATGATCAAGATATTCCTACGAGTCCACGGGGAAAATGAAACACGAAAAGTTCCCAAGTGCACTTCCGTGCAATAATCACATCATCAGGGGAGACACAAGAGAGGAATATAACAGTCAGTTGGTATACATCGAAGAGACGAAGCTAGGACGCCATTTGGTAAACATGTGATTGTCCAAAACATATGTTTTGGGGTTGTTAGGGAGGTGAATGCAAGAGTTTTGGAAAGAGGGGCAAGTATGAAGTCTGTTGGGGATGAGAGAGCTTAGGAAGTGAGTCAGTTGTTGTTCGCTGATGATACAGCGCTGGTGGCTGATTCATGTGAGAAACTGCAGAAGCTGGTGACTGAGTTTGGTAAAGTGTGTGAAAGAAGAAAGCTAAGAGTAAATGTGAATAAGAGCAAGGTATTAGGTACAGTAGGGTTGAGGGTCAAGTCAATTGGAAGGTAAGTTTGAATGGAGAAAAACAGGAGGAAGTAAAGTGTTTTAGATATCTGGGAGTGGATCTGGCAGCGGATGGAACCATGGAAGCGGAAGTGGATCATAGGGTTGGGGAGGGGGCGAAAATTCTGGGAGCCTTGAAGAATGTGTGGAAGTCGAGAACATTATCTCGGAAAGCAAAAATGGGTATGTTTGAAGGAATAGTGGTTCCAACAATGTTGTATGGTTGCGAGGCGTGGCCTATGGATAGAGCTGTGCGCAGGAGGATGGATGTGCTGGAAATGAGATGTCTGAGGACAATGTGTGGTGTGAGTTGGTTTGATCGAGTAAGTAACGTAAGGGTAAGAGAGATGTGTGGAAATAAAAAGAGCGTGGTTGAGAGAGCAGAAGAGGGTGTTTTGAAATGGTTTGGGCACATGGAGAGAACGAGTGAGGAAAGATTGACCAAGAGGATATATGTGTCGGAGGTGGAGGGAACGAGGAGAAGTAGGAGACCAAATTGGAGGTGGAAAGATGGAGTGAAAAAGATTTTGTGTGATCGGGGCCTGAACATGCAGGAGGGTGAAAGGAGGGCAAGGAATAGAGTGAATTGGAGCGATGTGGTATACCGGGGTTGACGTGCTGTCAGTGGATTGAATCAAGGCATGCGAAGCGTCTGGGGTAAACCATGGAAAGTTGTGTAGGTATGTATATTTGCGTGTGTGGACGTATGTATATACATGTGTATGGGGGTGGGTTGGGCCATTTCTTTCGTCTGTTTCCTTGCGCTACCTCGCAAACGCGGGAGACAGCGACAAAAAAAAAAAAAAAAAAAAAAAAAAAAAAAAAAAAATATATATATATATATATATATATATATATATATATATATATATATATATATATATATATATATATATATATATATATATATATTCGTATGAGTCCACGGGGAAATGAAACACGTTAAGTTCCCAAGTGCACTTTCGTGTAATAATCACATCATCGGAGGAGACACAAGAAAGAAATATATAACAGCCAGTTGATATACATATATATATATATATATATATATATATATATATATATATATATATATATATATATATATATATATTTTATTTTTTTTTATTATACTTTGTCGCTGTCTCCCGCGTTTGCGAGGTAGCGCAAGGAAACAGACGAAAGAAATGGCCCAACCCCCCCCCCCATACACATGTACATACATACGTCCACACACGCAAATATACATACCTACACAGCTTTCCATGGTTTACCCCAGACGCTTCACATGCCTTGCTTCAATCCACTGACAGCACGTCAACCCCGGTATACCACATCGCTCCAATTCACTCTATTCCTTGCCCTCCTTTCACCCTCCTGCATGTTCAGGCCCCGATCACACAAAATCTTTTTCACTCCATCTTTCCACCTCCAATTTGGTCTCCCTCTTCTCCTTGTTCCCTCAACCTCCGACACATATATCCTCTTGGTCAATCTTTCCTCACTCATCCTCTCCATGTGCCCAAACCACTTCAAAACACCCTCTTCTGCTCTCTCAACCACGCTCGTTTTATTTCCACACATCTCTCTTACCCTTACGTTACTCACTCGATCAAACCACCTCACACCACACATTGTCCTCAAACATCTCATTTCCAGCACATCCATCCTCCTGCGCACAACTCTATCCATAGCCCACGCCTCGCAACCATACAACATTGTTGGAACCACTATTCCTTCAAACATACCCATTTTTGCTTTCCGAGATAATGTTCTCGACTTCCACACATTCTTCAAGGCTCCCCAGATTTTCGCCCCCTCCCCCACCCTATGATCCACTTCCGCTTCCATGGTTCCATCCGCTGCCAGATCCACTCCCAGATATCTAAAACACTTCACTTCCTCCAGTTTTTCTCCATTCAAACTCACCTCCCAATTGACTTGACCCTCAACCCTACTGTACCTAATAACCTTGCTCTTATTCACATTTACTCTTAACTTTCTTCTTCCACACACTTTTCCAAACTCAGTCACCAGCTACTG